>NW_023270377.1:18320612-18356200 GCF_011800145.1 Mirounga leonina
AAGGAAGGAAGGAAGGAAGGAAGGAAGGAAGGAAGGAAGGAAGGAAGGAAGGAAGAGAAAGGAAAGAAAGAAAGAAAGAAAAAAAGAAAGAAAAGACTCTCCACCCTAACCCATGGATGGGAATGTGGGCTACGGGTCAGAGAACCATCTACAGCAGGGACTGATGGCATTTATCACCTAGAGAGGAGACAGGCTCTGTCCTCATCACTGTCCTGGGGCCAGTGCACTAAGGCAGGAACCTGCTGGAAGGATTATAGGAGCTCCAGAAAGGAAGAGAGCTCTCAGATAGAAGATGCCTCCCTGACGTCCAGGAGACATGTTCTTGGGATTAGCACATGATCGGAGAAAGAGCCTTCGATGTAGAAAAGGAAGGAATCTTCTCTGGCACCAACATCAATGACGTTTACTGGTTGAAATCAGTATCTGGGGAAAGGAGGGAGCTTTATACATAAATCTCTTCTAGTTTCTAGTTCTCAAATCAGTTGACTTGCAGCTTATCTCTTTTTTTTAGTCTCCTTAGCTCTTGGTTGAGTTGGTGGCTCGTATAGTAGAAAAAGGAGAGGTTGGCAATAAGGGGGCCACAAAGGCTGGAGGACGGACCGCAGGAATCTGAGATCACGTGCTGTGGGTTGGCCTCAGGAGGTGAATGAGCTTCCTGCAGTGTCTGGCAGAGGCAGGCCGGGGGCTGCTGGGCGCCAGTAACTGATTCCCCAAAGAGAGCATGGCTAATCGCTCACTGGCCCCCAGGGACACCAGCACCTGTGGGACAGAAAGCAGATGACAGAACACGACATGGCCCAGCAATTCCCACTCTACAAAAGAAAGAAAAAGAAAACGGGCTCTTGGGGACTCAGTCTAGATTGGGTGGGGAAAGAGAAATGGTGGAGACGGGCTCATCAAGACCGGAGGTCTACTCCCATTCACTCTGGTTATACACCACGAAATCAAGGCACTGAGGGATCCACGGGCTTGGCCCCAAGAACGGTTAATACATGCTGTGCTGATACTCAGTCAAAAGCACAATTCCCAGCCATGGGTCCTGACCAGTGGGCCTTAACCTTGTTACCACTGAGAATCCTTTTCGTTATTCCCCCCCAGGGATTGCCAGAAAATCCTATAATTTCTATCATCGCCACCCTGTCAAAACGTCTGTTCCGCATGCACCATCCAATGCTACCACATTGCACTATAATAATTTGGACGTTTAGCCTTATCATAGGTAGGTGTGTGATTTCCATTCGGCTACTTCATATACCGGGCAGAAAAAGCAGGATAAAGCAGTGGTTAAGGTATGGGACTCAGGACTCAGACCCTTGAGCTCAGAAGTCCAATCCCCCAAACTAGCTTTGTAACTTGGACAAGTTCTTAAAATTCTTAGTGCCTCAGTGTCCTCACCTGCAAAATGAGGACTATAATAGCTTCAACTAAGTAACAAAGGTAAAATGCTTAGCATGCTGCTTGTCACATGGTGGAGGGCTGAAAAAAGACGGTTAGCTGCTTCACGGCCCCCAAGATGAAATCCCTCTATGCCTCAACATGGCCTAGTGTGTCCTCACCTCCACCCCACACAGCAAGACAGAAAGCCTGGTCCTTGAGATCCCAGGAACTTCCCACTCATCGGAACCCTCTCCTGCACTCCTTCCCTTCTCCAGGGTGGGAGATGGGAGATGAGTGTGTCATCTCCCACTTCCGGACAAGGGGATTTATGGGTGTCCCGATTCTTTAAAAGACTACCTCAGAAAGATGTTGTGAAATACAACCCCACTGTTGTGGTCCACGAGTCCCCAGGGGCGTACCTGATGGATGCAGGGCTCCTGTCGGAGGCTCCGGAGGGCAATGAGGGCGGCCTCCTTCACATTTAGCTGGGGGTCTCCACACGCCATCTCTAGGAGCCGCTGGGGTACTTGGCATTGTAACAGCTCTGCCCCCAGCCCCTCAGGCCCCAAGTTGCCCAGAGCCCACGCGGCATTGCGCCGGATGCCAGCCTGAGGGTCTCCAAGCAGCTGGGTCATACCGGGTACAGCAGCAGCCAAGGCAGGCCCCAGGGGACCAGCCTGGTAGGCTGCGTTGCCCACAGCAAAGGTGGCACTGCGCCGCACAGCCGGGTCCTTGTCTCCAAGCCCCACCAGCAGGAGGCTGAGCAGCCCTGCCTGGCTCTGCAGCGCCCCACGCAGGGCCATGCTGTGTTGCAGCAAGTGTCCCAGGAGCCCATATGTGCGGGCCCGCACAGAATTCTCTGGGTGGCCCAGGAGACTCCGCAGGGGCCGGTAGGATTCATCAGAGCCAGCCAGGAGTTCTTGGATAAAGGACAAGTGGCTGGGAGACAGCACTCGGGCTGTGTGGGCCAGCAGGGAGAGAAGGTCGGAGGTTAGCAGTGGCTGGTCACCCAGGAGGGCAACTGAGAGGAAGGAGATGACAGGTCTAGGGGAGGCAGCCACCGCGGTCACAAACTGGTTGAGAGAGGTGGGATCCATAAGAGCCAGGCGGGTGAGGAGACTGACAGGCAACTCAACTTGAGGCAGCAGAAGATGGTGGCAGCAGACCTGGGGACAGAGGGGCAGGGCAGTAGGCAAAACGGGTTCAGGGAGAGGGAGCACTCACTGCAGTGAGGTAGCTCAAAGGAGCCCAAGCTCTGGCAGAGAGAAAAGCCAAGCTATGCTGCGAAATACTACAGAGAACCGGAAGACCTGACCCAAGCCTGCCACGTGAGACCCAGTGTGGAGCCCAGGAGAACAGGTACAAGATCATTCCTTGCTCTGCAAGGACGCACTTGCTCTGCTTTCAGAGGCCCACTGCTTAGTGCCAAGAATTGCCAGAGAGGTGATTCCTGGCTGAGGAGCTGAGTATCCAGTGCCTAGCCTGGGATGTCCTCCCCACGGAGCTCCAACGGATCCAGATGAGGGACTGATGGAGGGGGGGGGGTGCCAACCCCAGCCCCCAACAATGCCTCTGCTCAGGCCTGGATGCTTTCTCCACTCCCAGCCCTTAGATGGAGTCAGACCCTCCACTCTCCCCGGGGCCCAGGAGAGCCTTGGAGCTGTTGGCAAGTGAATTCGAGTACACAGGGTTGGCCATCCTCCTCCCCGACTGTCGTGCCTGTCCCAAGTACCTGAAGCAGGTGGGCTGCGACTTCTGAGGCCCCAAAGTCAGCCAAGACACCTCCAAGGAGGTCGTCGTCCACATCCAGGGCAAAGGGGAAGCAGAGGAGCCGGCAGACAGACAGCACCACGAGCGGGAGAAACTCAGACCCGTGAGGCCTAAGGAGGGCAGCGTGGAAGGCCCAACTCGGTTTGCTCACCCGCCCTTTACCATTCTCCGCCCCCTTCTCAAATCCCAGCTCCACTTGCCCAACCTCACCCATCCCACTGCTTCCCTCATAGCTCGTGTTCTCAGCGACAGCTCTCCTGACTCCCCCTCCCCACCCCGCCCTGCAGACTCTCTCCTCCAGCTCTGACTCACGCCCGGCCCAGCTGATGCAGGAAGCTGGGGGAAAGCAGATGCTTCAGGGTGGACATGAGGATACTTCCACGCTGCGACAGGTGGCTCAGGCATAACTGGGGCTCCTGGGTGAAGGTGGCCATGGCCAGGCTCAGCAGGGCTGCCACGCCTGGAAATACCCAGAATGGAGACCCAGTGGGGCAGGCAAGAGGCCTAGGTGCTCCTGCTTCTCCAGGGCTCCCAGGGCTTCCACTTGCTTAGTCCCTTTCCCATCCAGCGTGGCCCGCGCCATCCTCTTCCCAGGCGGCAACGGTCGCGGCAATCTCCTCCTCTTGAAGAGGGATCAACACTTTGGCCCTACAATGGAGGCCATGCCGATGGAAAGATACCTTGGGGTGAGATCAGCGTCCAGTCTGGCTCTGGGTTTTGTGGCCTAGACAGCGACGGCTCCTCTTCCTGTGGAGACACCACCTCGGGGAGCCTTAGGGCCATGGAGAAGCGGTGCCACAGAACGGTCCACATTTCTGAGCTAACCACGTCCCTTATCAGGCTACCCTTCCCTGGCTGGAGAGGAAATTGAAGGAGGGTGGGTAGGGAGGTTGAGGTCAGGCCTCAAAATGCCTTTTTTTCCCCCCACTCTTATCCCTGACCTCCAAAGAAAGAGAGTCCTAGAAATAATTCCTCTGTTTTCCCAAAAACCTGGGATTTCCCTATTGTCTGAGTTCCTTTCTTCTCACATCTTAACCCATGTGTGTGTCTGCTGGGAACCAGGGAATTAT
This sequence comes from Mirounga leonina, assembly GCF_011800145.1. Lineage (NCBI taxonomy): Eukaryota > Metazoa > Chordata > Mammalia > Carnivora > Phocidae > Mirounga > Mirounga leonina. Next base: position 18,324,830 of record NW_023270377.1, read on the forward strand.
GGCTCTCCTCCCCCACTGAATCCTGACGGAGGCAGCTGTGATTCCCCAGAAAGGGTCCGTGCTGAGGGCAGGTGGGCCCATTCGAAGGCTATCATGAGCACCCTAATTTGACCGAAGAGGCGAGTATGGGTTGCTTCTTCATTCCTATTGTCTAGCAGCTCATTAGCCTAGGAGGCACCCATACCTGGGTGAGGAGGTGCAGCAGGAGGATAAGGAGGCCGTCGTAGAATCCACAGCTACCTGGTGGGGTCAGCCGGACCTGTTGGGAGAGAGGCAGGGAGAATGCAGGTCCTGTGCATGCAACTCCTGGTCAGGCAGAAAGAGCTCTTCCTCAGCCCAGGGCAGTGGGGAGAGCTCTTCTGGACTTAGGAGTCTTGGTTCCTGACTATTCATTCAATGACTACCTCTGTCCCAAAGACACATAGACTGGTAGGGTAAGAAGATACTTGCTAGACAAGAGGCTGGGGTGGGGGTGGAGACACAGTGGAGAGGGCCTAACTCTACTTTCTGGAGGTAGAACACTGATGAATTAGAAGTTTAAAAGGCAGTCAAAAGAAGGAGGTGGTAGGAAGGGAGAGCATTCCAAGTAGAATGGATAGCATAAATAAAGCAGCTCATCAACGATGACTGTGACCTTTGGAAGTGGTAAGTCCTGGTGTAACAAGATTATAGAGCCCAGAGGAAATAGATGAGCTCTGAGGAGAAGGTAAAGGAGTCTGGACTTTATCCCGGAAACAGTGCAAAGCCACTGAGGACTTATGCAACGTCCACACGGGCAAGATTTTTATCTCTTTTATTCACTGCAGTATCCTCAGAGCCCAGAATAGTGTCTGGTCTTCAATACACATTTCTGTGCTAAATACTTACTGGTTGAACAAATGACTGGACTTTTAAGAAAGCTCACCCTGGTGGCAGTGAAGAGAATGGACTGGAGAGGAGAGAGTCTAGAAAAGAGATCCTTCAGCAGGCAAGCGCCACAGTGCAAGATCGATGATATGCCCACAAACTAAGGCAGGACCATGACGGTGGCAGGCAGCAAAAGATCTGAGAGATGACAGGAAGGCAGAGCACATGGGGCCTGGGGGAACCATCTAGATGGCGGAATAATGGAGCAGAGGGCACAGTCTATGAGGACTCCCAGGTTTCTGACTGGGGCTCCTGGATGAATGGGAATGCCATCCCTACCACCTCTCTGAAGTTCAACTTCATCTGGAAAAAGCAGGTGAGTATCATTACATTTCATGTGTCTCTCTTTCAAGCATGTTGTGGGATAACATGTGAAGTGCTTTTAAGTTATAAGGAATTCTGTGTCTGTAAGGATGACAATCATCTGAATATGAAGTCTATCCTTCTTTTTACAGAATGAGAGAAATACAGGTTCCAAAGTATCTAAAAAGGAGGAGAGGGGAAGGCCTGGAAAAGGAGAAAGTGGAAAGGAGGCTACACGGCGGACGGGATTCCTGAAGAGTTCTCAGAATGCCAGCCACCTTTTCCACCTCAGTTAAGGAGAATGAGGGGGCCAGGGAGTGCAAACTGCAGGCAGAGGGGAAGAGATGAAGCTTCTGAAAAGACCTAAACAACAGGAGCAGGAGCTGCTGGAGGAGGGGACTAGAGCAGGCAGGGAAATCTCATCCTCAGGTAACTCGGGTCCCCCTCCCTCTCTCCTTCCTTGCCTGCGAGTCTGGGCTCAGAGGGGGCTGTTATCTGGGGGCAGACACAGAGGAAAGGAAAGACCCCTTGGCTCCCTTCCCACCCCTTGGTTTGCCCCAGGTGGGCTGGCGCTTCAGTCTTTTCCCCTGAACGGAGTCCTGGGTCCGGTCAGAGAGGTCTGTGTCCTCCCCAGCCCGCCTCACCTCTGCAGGGGCAGACAGAGCGTGTGAGGCTGCTGCAATCCACTCCACAGGCTGGAGGTCGAAGGTCACCCCTTGCTGACCAAGTTGTCCCAACAGACAGGCTGCTGCGCTCTGAGAGGAGTCAGAGGAGAAAGAATGTCTGAACCTGCACAGCAGGCAGGACAGGCAGAGAGGATTTACGTCTCCGTCCGGCCCCACGGACGGCCTCAGAACCGGCTGCTACTGGGACAGTGACGTCCGTGCTCCCCGAAGGGCCGGATGGCAGGGTGAAAAGGGGAGGAAGAAGAAAGCTGAAAACTCACCACGACAGAGACGATGTGTGAATGGGTAAACAGAGTAGCAATCTCGTTGCCCAGCTTCTCCATTCTGGAAAAAGGAGATACATCAAAGGGTGCAGCCAGGGAAAAGGAGGCTGGCGAGTGGCCTCCCTTCCTGCTGGACGGCACTCTCCCCAGGGGCTGTACAACCCCCGCCAAGACACAGAGTTGGTGGGAAGCTAGGTCTGCTCTTTGCAGAGAAGACTTCACTCTCTCTATCCCAATCCCTCCTAAAGATAGGCTGCAAGGTGCTATTCCCCCATATTTTGTAACAGGGTGAGCTGTGGGGATGGAAGATTCCAGTGGAGAGACCCCCCTTCGTGACTTACCCAGAAGGCAGATCTTGCAGCCGGAGGACAAGAAGGGAGAGGAGGTAGAGTGCTACTTCGGTAGACTCTTCCCAATCCATTACCTTTACCTACAAAGGAAACCCTAGATAGCAGAGCAACTTCTGACTGAGACAGCGGGGCCACCATGATATACCTGCCTGTGTTGCTGGCCTACCTTGCCCTGGACCAACATCAACAGTGACTCCAAGGCCAGGGGCTCGTGCCCTAGAAGATGACACAGGCGCTCACTGACGTGGCAGCAGGAGTAAAGAACCTGAGGAAGGGGGAAGCAGTCTGTCAGTGAGGCTCAGCAGCCCCTGAGCTGAGAAGCAGGCTGGCCTCTCAACAGATCTAGCATCCACCGTGGAGGTAGTAGAGAAGTCCAGGCCACTTCCACCTCTTGCTATAGGACAGTGAGATCAGGCTACTTCTAGGCTCTGGAGGGGACTGGCTGACAGTGGTGTCATCTCAGTGGAATAGATTTAAAAGCAGAAAGGGACCCTCTGGGGTCTCTTGTCTTTCTCAGTGTCTTTCTTTCTCTCTCTCTCAGTCCTGGGGATTGCAAAGAAATCTGGGGCGCCTGGGTGGCTCAGTCGGTGAAGAGTCTGACTCTTGATTTCAGGTCAGGTCACGATCTCAGGGTCGTGAGATCCAGACCCGAGTCCCACACCCAGCGTGGAGCCTGCTGAAGATTCTCCCTCTCCCTCTGTCCCTTCCCCCCTAAAAAAAAGAAAAGAAAAGAAAAGAAATCTGAAGTCCCAAGGGTTTTGGACAGGCAGTACCTTGAGAAGGTGGAGGCACAGGATGGGATGCTGCAAGCCAGAGATAAGGGATGGCCTCAGTTGGTTACTGTCTTCAGTGAGCTGATGGGCCAAATGCTGAGAGATCTGTAGGAACATACGTGAAGCCTCCATCCCATTCCCATGATTCCCATCCTATTCCTCTCCTATCTCCAATGAATCAGGTTTCTCAACGCCTTGCTCGCCACTCTCCCTCAGATTCACCAGGAACCTCAGACCCCATCCCATCCCCAGTCCTCATGGCCAGTGGAGAACCAAAGGTCATGGCCTAGTTTAGCGCTAATGTAGGCAGGTACAGAGGAAAGTGTTGCTGGCCAAAAGGGGGCAGGAAATCTAAATCCTGAGCCATTGAGGAAGCATCACGGGTGGCTTCGGATCAGCCACCCTGCCACACGGGCAGTTTGTCACTGAGCTCTCTAACGAGCTGGCCAAGGGCTCTGGGATCTTGGTGACATCATGTTCTACAAGTGGCCCCGACCCAGGGTAGGAGCATCTGTTGCTGGAAGTACAGAGTAAGGAGAAGTATAAAGGCTTGTTTTTCTGCCTTCCTGAGAAACTGAGGCCAGCTTCCTCATCTCCAGCAACCCAGACGAGAGGAAGCAGACACTGCAGCTCAGACCTGCTCCTTGGCTTCCCAGCAGCTGGGCAGCCCCACCGGAGCAGTGCAGACGGCTGCCAATGCAGAGGACATGGCTCCAGGCAGATCCTCGCTCTGCTCCCGCAGAGGCTGGCTCACTTGGGGGGCTCCTATAGAGAAAGGGCAAAGAATGCAGGGTGTGGTCTGGTCGTTTCTCTCAGCTCCCGGTTCATTCTTTTAGCACACAGCACACAGTTAGTTACTGAGTGCTCACTAAATGCCAGGCATCATTCAAGGCAATGGCAGTTGAGGCAGGGGTGGGGGGGCGCAGAGCCAGAGTTGCTCTGGAGTCAAGAGAACCTCCGCGCCCTACTCTGGTTACCTGGGGGTGTGTGGAAAGGGAGCTGGGGAACTGTCAAGCTGTGGAGCAGCCCGTCCAGTACCGCCCGCTGAGTTGTCAGCAGGCTGGAGTAAAAGGCTTTGGAGACGGACCAGCTGTTCCCATCCATGGCTTCACACAGAACAGTAAAGCACTAAGGGAGACAAGGACAGGGTTGACATGAGGGCAGCAGAAAAGTGACGGGGCTTAGGGTAAGGAGCAAGAATCCCCCAGAGAACCTAAGCAAAAAGGAGAAAACCCAGAGGGACCAGCAGTGCCATTCAAAGTGTTCCTCGCACAGAAAATGCATTATAATCACCCTCATGTTTTATTTTTATTTTTTTAATCTTTTTTTTTTTTAAAGATTTTATTTATATGACAGAGAGAGACAGCGAGAACAGGAACACAAGCAGGGGGAGTGGGAGAGGGAGAAGCAGGCTTCCCGCTGAGCAGGGAGCCTGATGTGGGACTCGATCCCAGGACCCTGGGATCATAACCTGAGCCGAAGGCAGACGCTTAACGACTGAGCCACCCAGGCGCCCCACCCTCACGTTTTAAAGAATGGCAATTTTAGGTGTCAATCCTTCTATTCTCTGATCAGCTGCCTCCTAGATAATGTTCCTCAAAGTGTTATCTATGGACCATGAGTATGAGAATTCCTGGGGATTCCTGGGTCCCTCCCAACCCAGTCCTACTGGTTCAGAATTTCGGGAGGTGGTGTGTTTATTCCAAACTCCCTATGCAGTCGCTACACAGTGACATATAGGATAAATGCTGGCCAATAACATAAGTTGCTGATGGCCAAAATTTAGGTTAGGCATTGGAAAAGCTTCCTGACTCGAAAGGGTGAGGGATGTTAAAACAGGCTCTCAGACTAGAAGAGTTTGAATGGACTGCTAGTTGGAAGCAGAAATGCAGTCCAGATCTGTGTCCCCCACTGCCAGTTTGAACAATGACTAGGCAATTGCTTACTTCCTTGCTGATGTTGCTAACTGTCTCCTCTGAGATCAGTCAGAACTCAGCTATCCTCTTGCTCAATCCTCCATTCTCCGGTCCCTCACCTCCACAGTCTAGGGATGAGAACCCACTAGTTTACTGGTCCACAGGACAAGTAAGTTTGGGAAATACTAGCCCATCTGCAAGTCTCTTTAAAAAGGAATACTTCAACTTGTGGTTCCCTGAAATAGGCCACAGTGCTTAATGCCTCTAGATCTTTATATATGCTACTCCTTCTGCCTGGACTGTCCTCCCTACTTCCTGCCTCACCCATCTGGCAAACTTCTATGAGTTCTTCAAATCCTAGCAAAGATGATTTCCTTCAAGACTTCTTCTATGACTCTCCAAGTAGCATTAATCATATCTTCTTCAGTGGTGCTTCTGTATTTCATACAAGTTTTATGTAAGTTCTAATGTACTTGTCACGCTATTGTCCTTGATCATTTTTCATCTCTCCTACTAGACTCTTTCTAGTCTCTTGAAGACGGGGACTTTCTCTTACTCATATGGCACACAGTCGGTAAATGTCTGTTGTATTACCTTGACCTAACCCTGTATAGTTATAAGAAAGGGGAAGGGAGAACACGGGGAAATACGTCAAAGACAGAAATCTGGACAAGGGAGCAGATTACCATAAGGCTATCCCTCCGCAAGGTCTGCTCAGAGTCATCTGGTTGGGCCAGCAGTTTCCCCAACAGGTCCAGAAAGAGGTTGGCAGCCTCCTGAAACACCTGCAGGCTGGGAAAAAATAGCCCATCTCTCTAAAAGCCCACATGTGGTAAATGGGTCAGTTCTGGGCAGGTAGGAGAATCTCTGCAAAGGAACATCTCAGAATGCTCCCTCCCCTCTCCCCTGCTAAACACACACACAGTCTTCTATACACAACCTCCTAGCCCTTTCTTTGCCATTTTCTCTAGGTTATTTATATTGTGACCCTTCCATTTAGTGTATGGTGACCCTTAGAACCTGCAAGTCTTGGGGTTAACTTAGAGGGGTCTCAGGGTCCTTAGGAGGATTAGCTAGACCCTCAGCGGTCAGTCAGCTGATCCCTAACCTGTCGGCTTCTCCTTACTTAGCCTCTTCCTAACAGAGAGGGGAAGAAATGGGGGTAGAAATTGAAGCCAAAGTGGCCAACAGAGCAAAGCTGGCTCTCATCCCACCTGTCACCTGTCTGGCTCCTCTCCAGATTGAAGGTACAGGCAAAGTAGGCCTGGATCACAGCCATCAGGTCCCGTGAGAAGGTCCCATACCAACATTGCTGCCAGGCAAGAGGACAGAGAGTAAGGGCAATGGAGAGGATGGAGACGAAGAAGAGAAAAAGCAGTAAAAAAAAAAAAAAAGGTGTCCAATATCCAGGCAGGTTGACCAAACAGGAAGGGGCAGAGGGAAGAGAGCATCCAGACAGAAAGGGGAAATCTAGAGGTCACAAAGTGGCGGCCAGTGGGCAATAAGCAGCCTAAAAATGTGTCCTGTGTGGCCAGAATAGGATTTAGGAGTTTAGGAGGCTCTGTTTTTCAAAATAGCTCAAATTCTTCTCGAAACTCCTTAAAAACACTCAAGGTTAGCACTCATGCACAGAATGCAGCTTTCAGCTGCCTGAGCTGAGGCCCCGTTAAACGTTTCAGTATTCTGTCCTCTCAGCTCAGCCACAGCAGAACACAGTAGGGGGAGGGGGGACTCAGCCTCAGACACACTGAGCCTCAATCCTAGCTCCTCCACTCATCGTCCCTGAGACCATTTACAAGTTAGTGCCTGTGTATAAGTTGGTGAATCTCTGAATTTCAGTACTCTGTTCTATAAAATCAGGGCAACAAAAGCCTAGGATTTAACATTCCAAAACACAGCACTCTAAAGATTGGGAAACTGTGCATACAAATTTGGATTTCTAGCTTCTCTTAGAAAACTGGAAGATCTGGTAACACTGGGCCCATGTTCTCATGGGCAGCAGTGAGCTGGAACTGAGGGGATGTCCCATTCAGCTTGGGCACAAGCTCTCCAGTTTATCGTACTCTCCACTACTCATATGGTCACACAGACTCTACTTTCCCGCCTGACAGGATCTGTCTGGCCTCAGAGGGCAGCAGAGTTTGCAACTCATGATCTACTAACTAGACAGGAGGAAAGAAAAGAAAATGCGGGGGACCGAATAGAAATCCAAGGTGAAGAAACTGGAGAAGAGGAAATTTGAAGAAGAGAGATCCAAGGTGAAGAAACTCCTATATGTCTTCCGAGGCTCCCAGGCTCCCTGCGTAGGGCTTACCTGCTGGATACTGTTGCATTCCTGGCTGTGTCTGAGCAGGCTGAGCAGGAGCCCGGGGAGCCCCGCCTCGCGGCAGAAGGAGTACAAGGGAATGGAGTCACTGCAGCTAGACAGAAGACTGCTCAGGACTCGGAGTGCCGGAAGGATACGGGATGCACCCTCCAGCATGCCTTTCAGGATCTGGGTGATGTGAGGGAAACAAATAGTAATCGATATTATCAGAAGGAAAAGGAGGGTGACAAATACCAGTCCCCAAGGAGCTGGCAAAGCAGACCAAATGTTCTCACTCCTTTCCTTGGGACTCTAAAACCCAGGGAAGGAGAACAGAGAAAAAGGGAAAGAGAGCCAGGGAAGTGACCAAGGGAAAGGGGACCTCCCCTCAGTCTCTGTGGGACCCAGTGCCATTCCTATCTGCTCGGTCCCTTCTCCAGCCCTTCGCCTTAAACACACACACAGGCACGCAGGCATGCACACACACACATGCACATACTTCCAAAGATTAAAACAACAGACACAAAACAATGTCATTCAACTCCAAACAGATAAAACGAACTATCTAACTCTAGATCAAGACTTGACTAACTATGACCCACAGGCCAAATCCAGTCCGTCACTTATTTATATATAACCTGCAAGATAAGGGCACTATGATACTTTTAAAGGGTTATTCTTTAAAAAGTTACTCTTCAAAAAAGAATAACATTTACGTCAAGTGCTTTATAATATGTCATCCTCTGTTTCTAAATCTTTTCACTTATTTGTTCATTTACTCTTTACAATCACAGTGCACAGTAAACAATTATCCATTTTACAGATGAGAAGACTAAAGCCTCTACACAGGTTAGGTAAGGAGTCAATTACCACACAGCTGAAGGGTAGTTCCGCTGGAATTCCAACTTCACAAGACTTACCCTGGAGGCAGAGCCTTTCGCCTGCCTCCCTACTGAAGTTACCACCCACTACAAGGACAGCATGGAAGGCCCAGAAGGGAGGTGCAAGGTGCCAAGACAATTCAACGGGGAAAGGAGAGTCTTGGACCAAGGGTGCTGGGACGACTCTATAGCCACATGCAAAAAGATGAACTTAGATCCCTACCTCACATTATATATAAAAAGTAACTCAAAAAATGGGCCAGAGACCTAAATGCTACAGTTCCAACTAAAAAACTTTTAGAAAACACATAGGAGAAAATCTTCCAGACTTTGGGTCTGGAAAAGATTTCTTCCATATAACCCAAAAGCATAAACCACAAAAGAAAAAAAATGGTAATTGGACATCATCAAAATTCGAAACCTTTGTGCTTCAAAAAACACTCTTCTGAAAATAAAAGAACAAACCATAGACTGAGAGAAAATGTTTGCAAACCACATATCTGATAAAGGTCTCCTATCCAGAATATACAAAGGACTCTTACAACTCAAGGGGACAAACAACCCAACTTAAAAATAAGCAAAAGAACCGAATAGACATTTCACCAAAGAAGATATACAAAGGGCTAATAAGCACATGAAAAGATGCTCCACATTAGTTATTAGCAAAATGCAAATTAAAATGACAATAAGACATGATTTCACATTCACTAGAATGGGCTGTGATAAAAACAGACAATACATGCTGGCAAGAATGTGGAGAAATGGAGACCCTCACACAGTGCTGATGGGAATGCAAAATGAGGCAGCCAGTTTGGAAAATAGTTTATCAGCTTCTTAAAATGGTAAATATAAATTACCATGCAACCCAGCAATTCCTAGATATCAAGGGAGAAAAAAGAAAACGTATGTCCACACAAAGACTTCCATGTGAATGTTCATGGAGACATTATTCATAAAAGCCAAAAAGTTGAAACAATTCAAATGTCCATCAGCTGGTGAATAAACAACACTAATTATGAATGCCAATTAAGCGAACTGTTATCCTTTAAAAAAGAATCTCGTTCTTCTCATTAGTATACCTGTATCAGAAGCTCTTATACACTTATTATATCTATATTTTTAATTTCATCAACAAAATTTTTTTATTTAAATTCAATTAGCCAACATATGTCATCATTAATTTCAGATGTGGTATTCAGTAATTTATCAGTTGTGTATAACACCCAGTGCTGATCACATCATCATCAATAAAAATTATGTGGAAAAGTGCTTTCTCTCATTCCAGAAGTACTTAATAACATCCTCCATTTTTGCCTCTTGCTCTTCAATGCCCGAAACGTTTACCATCCAAGTTTGCCAACCCCTGCTCTAAATGAATGCTTTTCCCTTCAAAAAGAGAAAATCCAGGCCTGTTTTGGGTTTTTTTTTTTAAGACTTATTTACTTATGGGGGCGCCTGAGTGGCTCAGTCGGTTGGGCATCTGCCTTCAGCTCAGATCATGATCCCAGGGTCCTGGGATCGAGCCTGGGATCGAGCCCTGCTCAGCAGGAAGCCTGCTTCTCCCTCTGCCTGCACCCCCACTCATGTTCTCTCTCTCTTTCAAATAAATAAATAAAATCTTTATAAAAAAATATGTATTTATTTATTAGAGAGAAAGAGAGAGTGTGCATGCTCAGGAGGTGGAGGAGCAGAGGGAGAGGGAGAGAAGAAACTCAAGCAGACTCCCCACTGAGTATGGAACCAGAGGCGGGACTGGGTCTCAACCCTGAGATCATTACCTGAACCGAAATCAAGAGCCAGACACTTAACTGACTGAGCCATCCAGGCGCCCCCTTTATTTAAAGATTGATTTAATTTAGAGAGCCGAGGCCTGTTCTTTCTGTGTTACTAAAGGAGGCTAGCAAATCTTGAATTAAATAGATGAATTGAAAAAGAACTGAAAAGGGACAAACTTTCTTTTTCTCCTCAAGTTTTTTAACGCCTCATCTGTGATTACCATAGTCCAAAATCCCATTGCGTGTGTCCGTTACCTGCCCCCCAGCCTCATGCAGCTGGCCCTGGATGCGCTGGCAGAAGTCAGGATTGCACAGCAGAGTGAGAGGGGCCTTCAGTTGGATGGGCACAGGCTCAGCGGTCTCTAGCAGGTGCTGCCACTCATCGTCGCTATCTGGCTCCTGAGGTATAGGGGAGTGAAAGAGGTCAGGAGCGTGTCGGGTTTAAGGGTAGGTGCGCTCAACCTGGGGAATCATGGAGCAAACGCAAGAACCAGTGAATTCTTCAGCCCAGATATATATGTTTCAACAACCAGTTTACAAAGGCAGAGTTGGCCGTGCGGGAGGGGTCTTGAAAAGTCTCTCGGAGAATACTGGCACGTGTTCATAAAGAGATACTTACAATTAGGTCTACTGCAGCATGGTTTATAATAAAAAAAAAATTGGAAGTGTCATAAAGCCAATCAGTAAGGGAATAATAAGTCATGGCACATCCATCTTAGGAAATATTATGAAGTTATTAAAAAGACTATAGAACTGGGGATGCACCACCTATGCGGTATTCCCACCAAAACTGCATACGTGAATCTCATCACGAGAAAGTATGAATTTGAGGAACATTCTACAAAATAACTGGCTTTTGTACCTCAAAACTGTCAGTCATGAAAAACAAAAAAAGACTAGGAATGATTCCAGATTAGAGGAGACTAATGAAGTGTAACAACTAAACACAGTGCCTAACACCAGATTGGAGCATGGGCTGGGAAAATTTTTTTCCCCCTATAAAGAACATTATTGGACCAACTGGCAAACTTTGAATATGGATCATAGATGAAGTAACAGAATCGTATCAGTATCAAATTTCTGACTTCTGTAACTGTACTAGAGTGGTGTAGGTTAATGGTCTTGTTCTTCAGCAATATGCACTATTTAGGGGTAAAGGGACAGATTGCATCTTACGCTACAACAACTCAAGAAAGAGGATTTACCCATATGCAGATATCTAGGGAGAGAGAATCAGAAAGCAAATGCGGCAAAATTTTAACAGTTGGTGAATTTGTGCGAAGGGTATACAGGAATTCTTTGTGGCATCCTCACAACTACTCTTTAAGTTTGAAACTATTTCAAAATAAACCCCCCAAAAATGACATGTTCAGATGTAGAAGGATCTCCAAAACAGATCATATGGTAAGTGAGGCACGATGTAAAACAGTACATGCGGTGTGAACTCAGTAACCAAAAACAGCCAAACTATAGATTTCTGCGTGTGCATGTACATATCTAAAAATTCAGCAAGTTTGGAAGAAGAAAGACAAACTAATAACAGCAGACACCACTGGGATTGGGGTAAGGCTCAAGAGGGACTTTCATTCTTACCCGTATGTTCCAATTTTTTTATAATTACCTGTTCAGATGCTATGCAATTAAAATCTACAAACTGATAATAAGAAATCAATTTTTAACATAAGGGGAGCTCATACTTGGGATAGCTGGGAATCAGTGTTCTAGAAAAACATCTACCCAGACCCAACATCCCATGGCAGGGTCAAGGCCAAGTGGAGCCTCTAGGGCTTACCTCATTTTCTAGGTCCACCGCATCAATGCTCCGCTGGCCCACCACCTCTGGCCTCAGCTCTGGGAGAACTCGTTCACAATCCTGAGTGATCTGGTTTTCCCTGCCAGAGGAACAGGGAGTAGGAGGCTCCTACTGACCTGTGAGGTTCAAGGTTCATTAACACGTCCCTCACTCTAGGTCCAAGATAAGAATGAAGAACAAGCCATACAGGATTGGATAGGGGAGAGCTTTCTTCTAGGATATGGCCAGGACAGGATGTTGACCACTCTACACGTATCCTTGACTGCCCTTCCACTTTGAATCTTACTGTCAAGTCTACCTTGGCAGTTTTCACCTGTAGCTCTCAACTCAAATAATCTTCCCTTTTGCATGGAAACAATTCTTTCCTTTTCAGTCAGTGTGCAACTGAGGCATAGAGAAAGGAAAATTCCCATGATTCCTGATGAATTAGGAAAATAGCCAGAATCAGAATTCAAGAACCCAGGACTCAGACTCCCAGGGCCCTGTCCCCACGAGGCGGTGGCTAGTGACAGGCACCATGTTGTATTTGCTTTGGCAAAAGCCAAAGATCTGCAAGATACCTCACCCTATAAATTCCTGGCTACCCCCTCCTCACCGAGGTGCAGGGGGGGCCTCTCCAGCCCCCCACTCAGCCCAGCTGCTCTTCATTTCTGAGGCCAAGATCCCAGCCAAGAGGCCTGGTTCCTGAGGAGTGGCTCTTAGTCTAGGCAGAGGGGCTGTGCCAGAAGCCATCTTGCTGGTCCTATCCTCTTGCTCAAGGGCAGGTCCTGTGTTCTGGTGTTTCTGTGGGCAGTGGGCAGGAGACACTGAATCAAAACTATTTGGTTGCCTTAGGGCAGTATGAATCCTATTCATGGCCCTTCATCAACCTTCCTTCTCCAACCTCCCCAGTCGCTAACCTGGTCATGTCCCTATCCCCTCTGTCCTACATACCTTCTGCTTGGCCTCCTCAGCCATGCGCTTACAGGCCTGTCTCAAGATGCGAGATCGATTGCCCTTGGGGGCCAGCTGATGCACCTGTTGGTCCTTTAGGACCTGAAGTTCTGGGGGTAGGCGACTGGTGAATGGAGTGCCCAAATCTGGGCCTCCTGGTTCAGTTATTACTGTAGGGAAGGAAGAGGGAGAATGCGTGATCATGCTAGAGCTGCGCCACCATCTCCACTTGGCCAGAGACAATGACAGTGTCCTCAGGCTTCTGTGGAAGGAGACCATCTTGACAACGTGACAAAGAGGGAGTGGGGTGGCAAGGGAAGTGGCAAAGGTTAGGCAAAGGGCGAGGAAGAAAGTTCGAGCTGGTAAGGTAAAGCAGATGCGCTGCATCCAGACACTGGGGAAGGGGGTAGATTGGGAAGAGCCCAGGGAAGTGCAAAAGCCCTGGGGACCATAAGCACTCACTGGTGACACGGCCAGCTATAAAGGGGTGATGTAAGAGGTCTGGCCAGGACAGACGCTGCCTGGGGTCCTTGGTGAGCAGTCCCTGCAGGAAGCTCTGTGGAGAGAAAAAAAATACCCCATGGGTCTTCGCTTTCCTACAGGCTCTCTTTAACTCACCAGCAGAAGCAGGAAACCAAGACTCCTGAGCCCATTCCTTCAGCAAACTAGATGGTCTTAACCACATCCTCTCTAATCCTATCCTCAGGCCTCATTTCCCTGGCCCCAGGAACAGACTTCACTGCCTCCCCTCCTGGAGAGCTCCACATCCTGTCCAGAGACATTCTGTCACCTTCACAATCATCTTCAGAAAGCAAACATTCAAAGGGGTCCAAATGGCTCACTGTGCCTTCCCTCTGATTGTGGGTTTGTTTGCAGCTTGGTAGGAACAGATGCACACTCACACACAAGTCATTGCATAAAGACAGGTTTGGGAGCACGCAAAAACAGAAATCTTTCAGATAGTCTTCAGATGGTGGTGGGGAAGGGAGACTGCCTCTGCAAAGGGTACATCTGTTATGAGGTATCCTTGGGAAAATCCTCAGTTGGGCCTAAAATAGGAATAGAAGGTACTGGTAGATGATGACCACTGTTCTAAAACAAGGTGCCATCTGTGGCTCTTGCTGAATGAAGATGCCTGCATGTCTGCTCTAAGGGAGAATGGAATATCCTATGCCTATCACCCACTCAAGTTTCTTTTGTTTAGATTCTTTTTGATAATTACTGAGCTTTCCCAACTAAATAGGTTGGGGAGAAACTTGTCCCTTTTCATCTTAGAGCAAGGGAAAGTTATAATGAGACTGCACTCTGGGAAAAGGTTGCATTTAAATTCCATTGAGGGTCCAAATTTTGCCCTAGATAAGAAATAAAAAGGGTCAACTCTTTTTCCTCCCTCCCTCCAACCCTCCCTCCCCCACTGAGACTTAGGTGCAATCAATAGGCACCACCTCTGTCACCTGTCCCTAATCGCTGAGCTGGCCCCACTTGCTCTGGCCATCAGAATGTCTTAAGATTCTTTCTTTCAGGAGGCGCCTGGGTGGCTCAGTCGTTAAGCGTCTGCCTTCGGTTCAGGTCGTGATCCCAGCGTCCTGGGATCGAGCCCCACATCGGGCTCCCTGCACCACGGGGAAGCCTGCTTCTCCCTCTCCTACGCCCCCTGCTTGTGTTCCCTCTCTCACTATGTCTCTCTCTGTCAAATAATAAATAAAATCTTAAAAAAAAAAAAAAAGATTCTTTCTTTCAGGAAGACTGAAAGTTCTGTGGGCAAATCTAGATATCATCTGGACCTTGCATCTGATAGGAAATAAGTGGAATAGAGAGTGTGTAAAAGGACAGCATCTGTCCCTGGTGGCTTGAAATTACCTTTTCATTGTGATAAAGAATAACCTGCCCCGGGGCGCCTGGGTGGCTCAGTTGGTTAAGCGACTGCCTTCGGCTCAGGTCATGATCCTGGAGTCCCTGGATCAAGTCCCGCATCGGGCTCCCTGCTCGGCAGGGAGTCTGCTTCTCCCTCTGACCCTCCCTCCTCTCATGTGCTCTCTCTCTCTCTCTCATTCTCTCTCTTTCAAATAAATAAATAAAATCTTAAAAAAAAAAAAAAAAAGAATAACCTGCCCCAAGGAAGGGCTGCTAATCCCAGGTTTGGCGGACCTTAGAACAGCCTCCCAGAACCAGCCCCTGCAGTAGAAAAGCAAGGCAGCTGGGCCCAACTCCTGCATTCATTCGGTAACAGCAAAATCTTGCCCCAGATTTTGGAAAAGGGAACAGGGGCAGAGAAAGACAGGTTTCGGATGCAAAGTAATCTCCCTTTCTATGTTCATTACCTTGAAGCAAGGACTAATGGTGGTCGGCCAGCGCACAGGGTCCTTGAGAATGAGGCTGACCAGCTGAAAGATGCTCGTAGTGTAGAAGGGAGGGGTGCCTACAGCCAGCTCATATAGTATGCAGCCCACAGACCAGAGGTCTGCAGTGTGGTCGTATGGACGCTCTTCCACCAGCTCTGGAGACATATAGAGTGGTGTGCCTTTGATGGATGTCAGCACCATCGTGTTGGTGCTCATCGCCCGGGCAAATCTGCAGGAGATGATGGAACGGAAATGGGAAGAGAGACCATAATCAATACAAACTAGGCCTGGTGACTACCACCTATCATTGTGTGAGCTATCCCAAACCCACACAGAGAGCACCTTCCTAAAGACCCAACAGGAATCCCAGTCTCCAGCTCAGCTTCTAAAATGAGGCGTAGGTAAGTCAAGCATATGGTCTGAGACTCCCTGCAGAATGAGAAGCAGAGACGGAAGGTCAGTCTCCTCACCCAAAGTCACAGAGCTTGATGCCACCACCCTTAGCAAGAAGGATGTTCTGAGGTTTCATGTCTCGGTGGAGGATGCGGTGGGAATGCAGATAGTACAGAGCGGACACCAACTGGGCAGCAATGGCTTGAACCTAGGGGTCAAACGGGTGGGAGAAAGAAAGGAGAGGTCAGAGGAAGGAGCCCACTGACAAGCCCAAAGACACTTCCTGAAATTACCGATGTGATCTCGTCTTTTTCTTTTTTCCAGAGCTTCCCATGACATCTTCCTTAGTTCTTGCCCCCCCATTCATTCATTCTTTCATTTGGTCATTCATTCATTGAAGAAAAATGACCATGGATGAGCAAATTATCCCATGCCTCTCAGATGTGTCATTTATAAGCTGACGATAATAATACCACCTCCCTTATAGGGTTACTGCAAGGATGAAGTAAGTTACAGCATGCCATGCTCAGAACGGTGCCTGGCACTTAGTAAACCTTCAATATACATTAGCTGTTATTAAGTAAGACAAAGTCCTCTTTCTCAAGAGAAGTGGCCAAACGAATAAGATACACAAAATGAGCAAGATGATAACTTGCAAATAATAATGCTCAGAGGGAGATGGCATGCTGCAACAGGAAATCCTGAGGGGGGGGGTCTACTTGCTAGGGTACAGAGAAATCTCTAGAACAAGTGTGGCTGGAGAATGTGTTCGACCAAATCCCACTGCTAACCACTAGATCTTGGTGGTGAATCCTGCCTTAACCACAACCCCTATCCCTTCCTGCCCCCTCTGGTACCACACACTAAAGGTGCCTAGTGACAGCGGCAGCATTAGTAATTGCTAACTAAGGGCGCCTGGGTGGCTCAGCCAGTTAAGCATCTGCCTTCGGCTCAGGTCATGATCCTGGGGTCCTGGGATCGAGGCCTGCATTGGGCTCCCTGCTCAGTGGGGAGCCTGCTTCTCCCTCTCTCTCTGCCTGCCGCTCCCCCTGATCATGCTCTCTCTGTCAAATGAATAAATAAAATCTTTAAAAATAATAATAATAGCTACCTATGTTGAATACTGCGTGTCAGGCACTCTTTTAAACACTTTACATGAATTAATTCACTAATCTTTACAATAGCCTCATGTGACAGACATTATAATTACATCCATTTCTAAATCAGGAAACTGAGCACCAAGAGGTTAAAGTAACTTGCCCCCGAAGATCCAGCTAGAAAGTGACAGCGTCAACCTTTGTACTCCAAGATTTTGGCTCCAGAGTTCACATACTTTCCTGTCACACCACATTGTCTCCACATACACCCAGACTTTTGTATTTTCCTTGGGAGTTTTCAAAATGGTGACTCTCAGTGCCCTCAGCTTTCCCTACCAGTCCTTAAACTGAAAAGAGGTCAGGGGAGGGGAGAAGTTTGAGCCAGGACACATACCTGGTCTTCGGGAAGTTTTCCGTCATCTTCCAAGATCTGAAAGAGCTCTCCCTCAGCATAGTCTGTCACCACCACCACCTGCAGGGAGAAGTCAATGGTCCTGATGGCTCCAGATTTATGCATTCTGAGATCAGGAAATTTCTGGGACCCTTCTTCTTGGGGAAGCGTGACCCAAAACCCAAGTGCACCTCTTTGTCAGTTTCAAAGCTGTCAAGCATATGCACAATGTTGGGATGCCGCAGACCCCGCATGATTTCAATCTCTCGTTGCAGATTCCTCAGCTCCTTCTCCGAGCGTCCCAATTTTGGAATGAACTTCAGGGCCACCACCTGTCAGTGGTAAGATGAAGAAGAGTCAAGGCCTAACTACACTATTGAAACATTCACCTCAGAGCTCCAAAACTCAGGCTTTAGATTGTTGGAGCAAATTCTCCTACTCCCCTTTCCCACAGTACCCTGGCCTTATCCAGGCCTCCCCCACCCTTGCCCTAGGAGAAAAGAGCCTCCGCCAGACAGATCCCTTTCGTGGATTCTGGGAGAGGTGTTCTGATCTGGGTAACAAACTCTGGGTAAAGATTTAAGAGATTCAGGGGAAAGAGAAGGAAGAAAAAAAATGAAGAATTGAGTTCAGGTGGTTTATCTCTTCCGGCATGGTATGATAGAGGAGAATAACAATAAATATAAATTTTATTTATTGTTTACTAGGTGCCAGACACTGTACTAGTATAGTAATTCAGCGTGAATCACATTTAATCCTCAAACCCCATCAATCAGATACTGTTCATAATTATCCTCATTCTAGAAATGAGGAAACAGACATTGAGAGGTTAAGTAACTTGTCCATAGTTCGAAGGCTACAAAATGGTGTACCTAGGATCTGAACCCAAGTAATCCAGTATTAGGGCTCATACTCCGTAAGAGGAATGAGGGAGTCAGTGCCTCAGGAATACAGGTCGGTATTCTGGTCCCATTTTCCACCGTAGTTGGAGGTACAGAATCCCACCCAAGAGATACCCCTCTTTGTTCACCACCTGAGCACTGTATTTTCTTCGACCTTTGTACACCCTCCCAAAAGAGCCTTCTCCAATCATCTCCAACACGTGGTACTTTTCCATGACAGAGGTTTCAGGATCCCTCAGAAGGAAGGAGGTAGAGATGGTGGTGAAGGGCTACAGCTCCAGGGACAGTTCCATACATCTAGGAGGCCTGGTTCGGGCATGGAAGAAAGGTTAACGTTAGCCACCTTGCCTTTTCCTTTTTCATAATAATCCAGGCGTCAAAAACATCGTAGGGCGAAGTGGATGGAAAAATGAGATCTTGGAGCAAAGAGAGCGCCTCCTGTCGTTCTCCCTCCTTTTCAGCCACCTCCTGTCCCCCAACCCAACCTCGTTCCCACCGGACGCCGTGTCGCCCTTCCCCCTCCACGCAGCCCCGCCCACCCGCCCCCTCCCCCTCTCCCTCCCCCTCTCCCTCTCTTTCTCCCTCTCCTTCTACCCAGACTCGCCCCTCGGCCCCGCCCCCTTCACCAGCCTCGCCCACCCGACCCCGCCCCTTCCAGCCTCTCCCAAGTTCCTGCCACCGCCAACCTCCTCAGCACCGCCTCCCACGCCCCCTGCCCGCGCGCTTCGCAGACGGGAGCCCCTCTCTCACCCCCAGCCTAGGAGCTTCAAGCTCCTTAGGCTGAGGGACGTCGCCCTGGCCTTCAGCCCCGTCCCTTCCGGCTGCCTGCAGACTTTGCCTGACTTATAATTCTTCTCCACCCCCACTGCCTGTCTCTTTAGACTCCCATTGTTACCAGCTGTACTCGTTGGAACTGGTCAGAGAGGTTCAGAGGACGAAGGCGTTCAGAGGTGTTGGGAGAGACGGCGGACCGCCCATAGGCACTTCCTAGGGCACTTCCGAGCCGTCTCTTGGGCATCAGGACCCACTAAGGACCTGGAGTCTACGGTTGCCTAGAAACGGCCGCTAGCCTCCCTGCCTCCCTCCCTCCTTTAACTTGCCGCCCCTGACTTCCCCGAGAGTATTTCCGGTTCCGGCTGTGGGCCGGAGAAGACATGGCGGCGACTGCGTCGGCGGCTGCAGGGGAGGAGGACTGGTAACTTGGGGGCATGGGCTTTGGCTGGCCGCCTGGATCCGATCCGGGGGACTAGCAGTAGCCGCGGACGGTCCGTACGGCGGGCTTGTGGGGCGGAGCGAGGGATAAGGGATAACAGAGACGCTGACATGTCTTCCTAAGAGACCTTCTGTACTGGGGAGCAGGAGGGTGGAGGGGCACCGATCTGGTGGGAGAGGAGACCGGATCTGCGCCGGCCAGGCCAGCTCGGGCTGCGCCTTATCTGGCTTGATCCCCTCTTCTTCGGCCTCGCTCGTCCCATTGTCCTGAAGTGGATTTGTTCAGGGTCCCGGAGGATGCCTGCTTATTAGCTCTCCCCACCTCCCTTTTACCTCCCGGAACCGATGTCCTCCAGCCCCCCGACCCCCTTTCCCCTTGGATCAGCCTATTTCCGCCGAGGCTGTCCTCAGCGGTCTGTCCCCGACAGCACCAATGAGGACTGTTGTCTGAATAAAGCTTTACACCTCACAAAAAGCTCTCCTAGTCCCTCTCTGAAGCATTCTTAACAAGAGACCAAAGCCTGGAAGATTGGAAATAGGATAAATGTGGGTTCACTCCACATTTTATTAGCGTGTGATGCTGACCAAGCCACCCAGGTTCTGTGAGTCAGTGTCCTCAGATGTAAAAAAGTGGGTGTGGCATCTACCTCATAGAATAGTTGATAGGATCAGGGTGGATTTGTAACATAAAAGCCTCCTTTTTGTAACTGAGGTGTGGGCCCCTGAGGGGCCTAGATGAGGCCTGAAGAGGTAAATCGATTTGCTAAAAAGGTACATAGTTATGACTAGGAATCCAGGTTGTCTGACTCCATGAATCTTAGTTTTTAGTTCTAGGACATTATACAATCCCCCTGCCCCCCCCCTTTTTTTTTTTTTTTTTTTTTTTTGTCACCACCTTACCATCATCCCATTCCATACCTCACATCCAGGGCCCAAGTCCCAGCTAGGGTGGGTGAAGTATTGAAGGGCCTCTTGATGGAGGTTACACTTCAGTGTTTTGTTGGTTCAGGGAGGCCAGCCAGTGTTGGCCTTTTTGAGACCACCTGGGCTCATCGTTTTCACCTTGTTCAGCGGAACTTTTAAGATTCTGAGGAGACACTTTGAGCCATGGAGAGGGCAGTAGTGATCGCACAGCTAGCTTGTGCTCTGAGACTCCCACACTTATGTCAAGCAAAACTACTCCACAGTTATCTGTGCTATATTTTGAGGTGTCTAAGACTTAAAAAGAAAATTTGAGAACCAGTAATATATGGGTCATGCTAGGGCAATCCTGCTCTTGATGAAGAAAGAACAATATAAGAAAGGAAAGCAAGCGTGCATCTTTACATGCATTACCTGGGTAGAGCTATGGACTCGAGCCTATCACTAACTTTCAGTGTCATTACAACGGCTATTTCTATAATTAAACGTGTATGTCCTCTCATTTACATCCAGACCACCAGATCCTGACCTAAACAGGTTGATCTAAATCAACCAGATAACAAGGGTCAAAAATACATTGAATACTAACTATATCCTTCCTTCTTTCCTTTCACGGGAGAAGGTTATATACAAATAGGAGAAAAGAGAACATAGACTAGCTACTATGGCCAAGATATTATTAGGTACTTTCATAAACAACTTTTTATCCTCGCAACAACCCTGGAGAGTAGGTGGTATTATCTATATATGGTAGACAGTGTGACTCAAGCTTACAGAGATACTTACTCAGATCATGTAGCTGGTCAGTGATTGGTACCTATTACTCCCAAGCTGATGGCTCTTTTGTTACATCACGGCCTTTAATACCACCTCGATCTCTTTTTCTGTTCAGTTGGTATCTTCTCTGAGTAGGCTTAGGGCAACTGATATTGGCAGTATGTGTAGACGCTGGGATCCATGTGAACAGTGGTGTAGGGAAAGCCAGGAGTGGTATTGGTAACCTTGATGTGAACCAGTGGACATCTTATTTCTGGGTCAGAGAAATGGCCAACCAGCAGCGCGATGCAACTTAAAACAGGGAGTCAGGAAACCTGGCTCTGGTTCTAGTTCTGCCTTTGTTAAACTTTGACACTTGAGCTAGTCATTTTCACCTTCACCTTTCCTCATCTGTTGACAGAAATGGTCCCTTAAACTCTGATTCCCATGCTTCCTACCTGGCTGCTTGACAACTTAAGAAAACATATTTCCCCCATTTCTGTGGAGGTTAAAAAGAGCATGCACTCAGGCAGATTGCCAGTTTTCTATAAAGCCAGCCTTCATGGGCTCTAGCAGGCTTTAGCGGGGAGAGCTATAATGGTGAGTCAGTCTCCTCCTGTCTCCCTAGGGTACTTCCCTCTGAAGTCGAGGTGCTAGAGTCTATCTATCTGGATGAACTACAGGTGGTTAAAGGAAATGGCAGGTACGTATTTGACTAGAGGTGGGCAGGAGTCCCCTTAGTAATGAGAGAATTCCATGCAGATCCACGAACCTTGATTCAGAGAAAATGTTCTCATGGAGACAAAGACGACTTCTTTAATCGCCCCCAAAAGAGGAGCCCGGTGCTCACTTCCTCTACCTGCTTCACTGTTTCACCCCCATCTTCCGGTCCTCAAACTCCTGCTCAATCACATGCCCGGTCCCCACTTCATCCACCTGCAGATCTTCACCGTGGGAGATCTCCATCACCCTGCACCCTGCCACTGCAGAAGACCAGGATTCACAGTATGTGTGCTTCACTCTGGTGCTTCGGGTCCCAGCACAGGTGAGGCCCCTGCTTCACGGCAGCAAAGGGAGGAAGGGGAGAGGCCCTGGGGTGGAGTGCTTTAGCAGTAACGTTATTTCCTCCCACTAGTACCCCAATGAGGTGCCACAGATCTCTATCCGTAACCCGCGAGGACTCTCAGATGAACAGATCCACAAGTAAGTCGGGCCGGTCAGAGCAGGGAAAACGGGATACAGCTCAGTCTGGTGAGAGGAAGGGGCACGCCTAACGTTTGCTTTGCCCTTTTCCAGGATTTCACAGGCACTGAGCCACGTGGCCAACGCTGGGCTGGGTACTGCCATGCTCTATGAACTCATCGAGGTAAGCGGTGTGCTAGCTCGGGAAACTGTGAGAGCCGTTTCTCTCAAGGGAGGTAGTGGGCCCAGAATCTTAAATACCTCTGGAGTCATACATTCAGTTAGTCCTTGTTTAGGTGAGGCCTAAATCCAGGAGGAAGATTTTCTTCTGCTTCCAAGAGCTCCCCCCGCAAAAGACAGTTCTGTAGCTTCCCCAAGCGGCCGCCAGTATCTTGAAAACGACTTTTCGTGTTTAACTTGGATTTTTCTTGATTCCGTTTCAGTGCATTCTCTTGGCACTGGCAACCAAAAGTAGCCAGAGATAGGGACCTTGCCTAGAGGGTCTCGCCACGGACTACATTTGAAGGCTGGCCTGCCTTTGGAGCGGACTGAGAACGTCCTGGTCCTTTCACTCAGAGCCTCTACCCTAATGAAGTTAACGACCCACAGGGACCACCCTGAGCTACAAGTTCACGTACACAGAAAACTTCTGTTGCTTGAGATTAAAAACACACAATTAAGTACAGTCTTGTTTGCCTCAACTTTAAGTTTTGAAGAGAAATGTCCAGAGAAGAATGAAGGTGGGCGGCCTGGAGTCAGAGGGTGGGCTTAGAGCGCCGTAGTGCTCCTGAGGCCGGCCTCCACGATGCAGCATTGAGCTTTGTGGAATTCCAGAGTATTAGCTATTCAAACAGCAGTGCACACGAGTTAGTTCATAGCCCAACTCGATGCCTTTGAGTTCTCCGTCGTTGGGGCTGTCCATGCCTTGACTTTTTCTGAAAGCTGCCTCCAAGAACAGCCTTTTGGGGGGAGTGATAATCAGAGAGGGTGAACCAAGGAAGGCATCCCAGAAGATAGGAGTGTCAACAGGACATTTTGTTCTCCCCGGGTATATCATTTTCATGCCTGAGGTGTATTAAAGGTGACAGAATGCGTGGAGAAACAGTGAAATCGGATTTTGCAGCTGGGTGGATGGGGCAGGAGGGGCAGGGACATGGAGGATTGATTCCAGGCAGAGGGAGTCTCATCAAGACAGAGAGGCGGGAACACAAAGTACCACACCAGCTTGGTAGGAGACGGTCCCACGGTCACTCCTGGGAATAAGTGACGGGCTTTGTGCACAGTTCTTGCCCCTGCCTCCCTGTTTGAACAGTGTCTTCTCTCCTCTCAGAAAGGGAAGGAAATCCTCACAGACAACAACATCCCCCATGGCCAGTGCGTCATCTGCCTCTATGGTTTCCAGGTGGGGTTCTCTCTTGGGACCTGGGGTCAGCCCGCGACGGGCAGCAGAGGGCTCACGAGAGCTTTGGCGCCATGCCCTGTGTCTGTCGTCCCTTCAGGAGAAGGAGGCCTTTACCAAAACACCGTGTTACCACTACTTCCACTGCCACTGCCTCGCTCGGTACATCGAGCACATGGAGCGTGAGCTGCAGGCTCGAGGCCAGGAGCAGGAGCGGCCGCATGCCGCAACCAAGCAGGTCAGCGCGCCAGCCCTGCGCCCACCCGGCCCCTGCCTCACACCCTTTTCTGTCCCCCCGCTCCAGTGGCTGCTCACCTTTTTAGGGTCACAGATACCCTTTGGTTTAACAAAAGCTCACCTCTGTCCAGAAAAAAGGGCCTTCTTAGATCCATATGTACACACTGCATGCAGTTTCAGAGTCCCCGGACCTCTGTCTGGAGAGGCAGGCCCTGCGCTGTCCTGCTTCCCTGCTGAACGGTGTGCCCCTGCCCTGGGTCCCGGCGCTGTGCAGATTAGGGTGGCTGACGGGGTTGGGCCGCTGGCGAGCACCCTGCGCTGGGAAGCAGGGCTGTGAGTTCTCCTCTATTTTTAGAAGGCAGTCGGTGTGCAGTGTCCGGTGTGCAGAGAGCCCCTCGTGTATGATCTTGCCTCACTGAAAGCAGCCCCCGAGCCCCAACAGCCCATGGTAAGGGGACTCCTTTCTCATCTGAGCCAGGAATAATGGCGTTCTCTGAGGAGGGAGGGATGGCATCTTGTCTGCCTCGAATGGGATCTCTGGAATTGGGCTGGACCTCCCTGGGACCTCTCTGCAGAACTGCAGCCCCCACTAGGCGAAGGCTCTGGGAGCCCAAATCTGAGGGACACACCCAAGCACCTCATGCAGATCTCCCGGGGCAGTCCTGAAAGCAGGGGTTCGAGTCTACTTCTTCGCTCTACTCTGCTCCCTTCCCTCCAGGAGCTCTACCAGCCCAACGCAGAGAGCTTGCGCCAACAAGAAGAGCGCAAGCGGCTCTACCAGAGGCAGCAGGAGCGGGGGGGCATCATTGACCTCGAGGCTGAGCGGAACCGGTACTTCATCAGCCTCCAGCAGGTGAGGGAAGGCTTTCTCACTCCTCCCAGACTGCCACCTACCTTCCCACTAGTGTCCCCCTGCCATGGCCCTAGGGTGAGCTTTGTTCTACCCTTGAGGTTATAGGCTGATGGTGGTCAGCCCCTGTAGTGAGCCAGAGGCCTGCAGTTCCCCGCTTTGGGGAACTACATCTCCCTCACTGCGTCTGCGCACTTCTTTCCAGCCTCCTGCCCCCGTGGAGCCTGAGTCGGCTATAGAGGCCTCCAGAGGATCCCAGCCACCCAGTGCCCTTGCCGCAGAACTGTCCACCTCATCAGCTGCCCAACCCAACCTGTCAGCTCCTCTGCCCGTGGCCTCCCAGTACGTGTGTGAGAAGATTGCAGGGGCTGGGCCAAATCAGCAAAGGTTGGGCGAGACCCCGAAAGCTATGCTAGACCCCCCCCGGGCCAGTCGAGGCCCCTGGAAACAGCCTGAACGGAGGCACCTAAAGGGAGGGGAGTGCCATGCCCACAGAGGTTCCAGTGACACCCAGGAACTGCCACCTCCTGAGGGGCCCCTCAAGGAGCCCATGGACCTAAAGCTAGAACCCTGTAGCCAAGGGGTTGAAGGTCCTCCCCAAGAGAAGGGCCCTGGCAACTGGCAGGGTCCCCCACCCCGCAGGACTCGGGACTGTGCTCGCTGGGAGCGCTCCAAGGGTCGGACACCAGGTTCCTCCTACCCCCGCCTGCCTCGGGGTCGGGGAGCCTATCGTCCTGGTACTCGAAGGGAGCCCCTGAGCCTGGAGTCTGAGGATGGTTCCTAGCAGTACTGTGGGGGGCAGGGACTTGGGGGGGCAGGGGGGCAATAAAGAGACTTGGCCTTGTTTGGCTTTCTTTGCTTAGTAGTGCCTAGCCTTACAGTATGGCTCTTTCTGAGTTTCTAGCAAGACTGATTATATGGCAGAATAGCCCCAGCTTTACTCTAAAGTCCCATTTTCCCAAGAGACCAGGGTCCGAATAAAGACAGGTCTGACATACCATCTAGCGTGGTGGGTTTCAGGAAAACTGATAGATGCCAACATTTAAGCAGAATATGCGGGAACATAACACACACACGCCCACTTCATATACATCCATGTTTTTATACATACACATTTTTTTAAAAATTGAATGCCTTTAGGTGGTAGACTGTACTTCCCTGTTTACCATAGCGTTTCTTCCAGCTTGGCCTTAGCTTATGCCCCCAGCACTTGCCTCTGTGGCTGCCTGAGGGCCCCTGCTTTTTACTTAAGTACCAATACAGGGAGGTCAGACCAGAATAGTGTGGCAGGTGTTTATTGATCTACAGGAGGAGAGCTGAGGACAGCCTGCTCGTCATGTCCTCAGAGACTCAGCATTGTGAATTGCCCCTGCAGGGTCATTTTTATACAGCATGAAGTAGCCCTGTACCTGGGCAGGGCTGATCTGAGTTGTACCTTGAAGGACACGTCCTGCAAAGGCCTCAGCCAAGGAAGGTGCCTGCCCTGGATAGAACCTCTGGAACATGTGGGTCAGCTGCCAGTGTGAGCAGTAGCCCACGTACTCCTTCATGTCTACTCGTCCAGGGCGTATCAGGGCAGGGTCCAGCCTAAGGGGACAAGGCAGGAAAGGCAGAGTCACAGGCACAAGTACCACCAGGACCCCCCCAGAACCTCTGATCCTCCCAAGGCGCTGAGGGGGTGGAGTCTTGCCTCGCAGCCTCAGAGGGCCTCACCCCTTCTTACCTGTCAACATGGTTGGTGGTCATGAACACGATGCGTGCCTCGGTGGATGCCACACCATCCAAGGCATTGAGCAGTCCGCTGAAGGTGAGGCGACCCAGACCTTGGTACTTGACTGGGTCTAGAGGAAGGCAGAGATAAAGAAGTGTGGCTGGCCATGACCCTGCTTAAACCCTCTACTCCCCACCACATTCCCTGACTTATCTGTGCCTCTTGTGGACTCCTATTGCCAACCCCAGGCATCTTCGGTCAGCCCTCTGGATTTCCACTTTCTTCCACTGCTCCTCACTTACTCCTGTATCTCATTTACCTTCATTTAGAAATGCTTCCCCTTTCCTCAAAACTCCCCTCACTTACTCTCTGCAGCTAGGTCTCGGCTAAGAAAGGCTGCATCCACGTCCTCCAGGAGCACCAGGCTCTGCTGTGGGGCCACGCTCAGCAGGTGGTTGAGCCGGTCGTCGGAGAGGCTGGAGTCTGTAAGGCTCAGCAGGCAGATGCTGTGTTCCAGTTCCCCTGCCAGGGCTGTGCTATGGAGGATGGGAGGACAGGAGCTGGGCAACCTGGGAAGCCGTTCCTGGGCCCAAATGCTTGTCCTCACCGTCCTGGGTGGGTCTCAGAGACCTAACCCTTCTATGACCCGAACGTTCCTCATGTCCCACGTTTATCCTGTTCCCTGGTGCCCACATTCAACTCCCTTTCCAACCCCACGGCCGATTTTTTTCTCCAGTTTACGGATTAAGAGAGAATGTGACCCTACTCACATAAAACTGCTTTTTCCACAACCAGGGGGCCCATAAAGCAGGTAGCCACGTCTGTAGGGAATGCCTAGGAATACAGCCAAGAGGATCATCAAGACCTAAAATGAATTCCTGTACTCTACCCCAGATGTCCACATTCATTCCCAACCCTGCCCCCTGGTGGCCTGATGACCTTGGTATGGGAGGAAATCACCCCCACGGCAACTTTTTCCCCTTAATGTCTGGGAATTAGGCTAGAGCTTTATATTTGCCCGTCTGGCCACAGAGACCAGCCCGTTTCCCCCTGCTCTGACACCACATCAAAAACGTCCTGGCCAGGAGCCCGGCTGCTGCTCACCTCTGTCAGTGTACCACTTGGGGTTATCGATGAATTCCCGGACGTCTCTGACAATTCGGTCAGCCAGACCCTGTCCTAGAACCACAGAATCCAGCGGCCGCCGCCGGCGTGGATAGCCAAAAGGACGCCACTCAGAGCCCATGGCTGTGTACATGACCGTCTTCCCTTCCTCCTGCTGCAAGGCCAGCTCTCGAGCTAGGAGGGGGAAGATGAGACAAGTTACAACTCAGATCTTCGCCACGCAATTAAGCAGAGCTGTGCCAGAACAGCTTCCCTCTTGGTCCCCTGGGCTGAGATCCTCCTCTCCAAGCTTCCCTTGCTCCGATGTCAAATGCCCCCATTCTTGCAACCCCCACGTAAGGCCAGCCTGTGCCATCCCACACCTTCCTCCAGGATGTTGAAGAAAACCTTTCGGTCAGTGCCCAGAGCTGTGAAGGTGACAGATTCCCAAGGGGTCCCTGTCTGCAGGTCTATCATCTGCATCTCTCGGCTTCGTTCCACTCGGATCCATTTCCCCTGATACCTGAATAAAAATGGTCAAGGCAGGGTGAATGAATGGGTCAAATCCAGCTCCCCTCATTCTCCTTTTCTACTCTTTGAGCCCTCCCTGGTTCCCAACCTTACCAGATAAAGTGGTTCCCAGGGCTGGGGACAAATTCAAACTTAGTGGAGATGCGCCCACTCTCATGCTGAAGGTACGAAGTCTCAACACTGAGGTGCTGAGTACGGGTACTGTGGCGGGTGAGCCAGCTAAGCAACCAGGCATAGCTTCGGTCTCGAGCAGGGACTTCCAGTGTGATCATGTAATGGCGCCGGAATGCCACCAGGCCCAGTTGGGCACCCTTCCGGGCCAGGGCCAGGGCTGTGCCCACACCCACAAGCCCAAATCCAGCCCCAAAGTAGGGATTGTCCTTCAGGGCCAGAATAAAGTCTGAGAGGGGCATCTTGAGAGGGAAACACTCAACTTTACAGGCTCTGAGGCATTTTCAAAACCTGGGGGTAGGGAGCAGCAGAGATGGGACAAAGCACAAGATTAGTTCAGAAACTGGACTCCACAATCCCTCCTCACCCTTGCCCACTCCCTCCCGCAGAAGCCAGGTGCAGGAAGCACAGGTCAGTGCTACTGGGTGTTTCAATATCCTCTGTGGGCTGGAGGAGGTGCTGGAATGCAAGAGCTGAGACTCCAGGCCTCTTTTTCCATTTTACCCTTCATTATCCTGTTCCTATCTCATTTTCTGCCAGAGGACTAGGTCTGAAGATTCTTTAAACATGAGAGAGCAATGTAACCAGCTTCTCATCAGGATAATGGACAGAATGTCTGTGGTCCCTGGGATTCGCTGAGATAGAACCCTGGCCAGAGTGAACAGGGGATGAAGAAGTTATTTTCTTCCACTGACCTGTCAGTAACCTTATGCCTTGTCACCATGATTAATGTCCTTCAAATACCCTGTCCTTTATATGCTCAATTGCTAACGTCCTGTTCAGCCCTTTATTACCTCCCAACTGCCTCTTGAAAATTAATTTTAGTTCTTGAAATGTCATCTTAATGGGTCTCTCTACCTACTGTTTCACCAAATCACCTCACAGGGATCTAGAACTTTCTTCATAAAGTCCGCTTCAATCCTATTACTTTGGGTACCGCAACACCTCCAATGGCTGGCTCTCAACAGATCCCTGAATTAGGTAAACATTTCTTTGCCTGGTACTCAAAACCGTCCACAGCACGGCGCCCACCTATCTTTCATTCTTAGCGCCTAATACTCCCTGTTGTACAAACACGCAAAGAACCTTCTCCTTGCTCAAGCCCGTCTCTTTACGCGGAATACCCGTTCTAATTGATTCTTTCCCTCTCTCCAACTGAAGACCTGTCCATTTGCTGCTTTCTCCATGGAGATTTTTCCCGAACCCCCCCCCCCCAATAAAACGTGACCGAGTCTAATTCTAGAGATCCCGAGGGATAGGAGGCTACGTCGTTTCTAGTACACCTTCCCGGCCCCTGCCACTTCGCGCGGGGCGCAGGGGGCACGCGGGGCGGTGAGCCGACGGCCGAGACCACCGCGGAGGCTCAGAGTAGAATCCAGAATGCCAAAATACCTATGCATGGAAGGCCACAGACAAAGCCCTTCCCCCTCCTGGCCCTTGACGGACGCCCAGAAGCCCCCTCCCGAACCCCCTCCACACTCCAGCTCGCGCCTGCGGCAGCGTGATTTGGAATAACCCGTCACCCCGCCCCCTTACCGCCATGACTCTCTGGCCCTCCCTCTCGATGGTTTCAGCCCTGCGCACTTGAGGGAAGCGCCGCTCGGCCCCGCCCCCGCGTTCCTTCACCTACTTCCCGCCACACCCACCCAGCGGGCCCTGCCGCTCTGCCCCACAACTCTCGATGGTAGTCCTCGGGCTTCTCGGTTGGGGGAAGGGGCAAGGGGAAACGCCAGAGAAAACCATAGAGTACCCCGTCAGCCGACGAGCGGAAGAGAGAGCGGCCTCCATCGGCCCCGAAGTCCTAGAGGTGGCTGGGCCGGAGGCGGTCGCACAAAGGGAGTCCCGGGAGGCCGCTCCAGCCGCTGGCGGACCATAGAGACTCGGCTCCCGCCCGCCCTGGGCCGGGAGGTGAGTGAGCGGCTGCCGGGCGGGAAGTAGTAGGGGGTGCGTGTGGAGCGGGCCGCAGGCAAAAGTTTCTCGAGCCCCAGGATGAGGGTGGGCCTGGGCGGCGGGACCCCTCGGGAGGAGGTGCTG
Organism: Mirounga leonina; assembly: GCF_011800145.1. Classification (NCBI taxonomy): domain Eukaryota; kingdom Metazoa; phylum Chordata; class Mammalia; order Carnivora; family Phocidae; genus Mirounga; species Mirounga leonina. The sequence continues at coordinate 18,354,967 of NW_023270377.1, forward strand.
AAGGGAGCACGCCGACGATCGGGGCCCCGGCGCACCACAGCAGCAGTCCCGGTGCCCCAGCCGCGTCACTGTCCTGGACCCCGCCCGGTTACCCGCTGCCTCTCCTCAGGACCGTAATCATGACGATGCTCCATCCCAAGCTTTGCAGGTTACAAAACGCCTTTCCCAATTGCTGGCTCTTGTGATTCTCGCTCCCGCCCAACGATGTGGACGCTGTCATCACCTCCACTTTACAGATAGGAAAGCTGAGGCCCTGGGAAGCGAGGTGACTGTATCTGTCTGAGGCTACGCGGTGAGTCAGAGCCCAAAGGCAGGTGGAATCCCGGGTGCCTCAGGTCTCATTGTTTCCGCAGGCCCTCTCTCCACCTTAATTTGTCCTTTCTCTTCCTCAATGCCTCTGCCCCAAAGATACGCTCATTTCTCCTCTCGTGACTACCTGTCTCCCACCTCACCCGCCTTCCAGCGGCCGAAGGTTCAGGTTCTCCATCTAGAAGGACCTAGTCCTCCTTGGCTCCCCACAGAGCGGTGATAATATTCAGTAAGCGAAGGCTGTGGTTTCCAGAGAACCCTCTGACCGTGGAAGTGCACTTCCCAGCTACCTTCCCCTGAGCCGAGGTTTTGAGTTGCAGGGTTTTCACCTGCAACCTGATTTCCTAGCCCTAAGCCCTCACTCGACGGGCATGACTCAATTTCATGAAGCTATTACCGCCATTCTTATACATTACTAATTATTCAGCTTCAGCTAATTTTAGCCCTGTATAACAGGATATGCAGTTTAGTTGCCATTCATTTCTCGATTGTGTTCTGGTGTTTTCAATATGAGGCCAGAGTCAATGAGTGTGATATTTCTCTGGGTGGGTTACTTTATACCTAAGGAACCACTGGTTTGTTATCTTTGTAGAAATCTAGCTTTCCTCTGATGCATCTCTGTGTCTGCAGTTCTTCACTAGAATCTCATCTGTCTGACTTGTGTAGACTGTTGTGGTTTGTGTTCAGTGAAGTGATATTGTCAGTCAGTTGCACTCAGAAAGCTCCAAGTCTAGGGAGGGAGACTGAAAGGTAACAAAGGTGCAGTGTGACAGTTTCTGGCAGAGCTAGGTACAGATGCCAGTGGGACCCCAGAGGGGTCAAGAAGCCATAGCCAAAGTGACATTTGTGCAGATTCTTAAAGGATGGGAGTTGATTAGCCAGATAAGAGAGATGGAGAAGGGGAAAAGGCCCATCAGGCGGAGGG
>NW_023270377.1:18356210-18596349 GCF_011800145.1 Mirounga leonina
CCAGATAAGAGAGATGGAGAAGGGGAAAAGGCCCATCAGGCGGAGGGGGGCGGGGCATGTGTGAGGGTATGGGAGCAAAAGAGGATGTGGTGAGCCTGGGGTGTGGCAGCTCATAGATATGGCTGGGTCAGAGGTCTGTTAAGGGGCGAGGTGGAAGATGAGTCTGGAGAGGTCAGCAAGGCCAGATCCTGAAGGAAGGGCCTTAGACCTATACTAAGGAATAGTGAGATCATAGTATGTTAAGAGGGGAAGGGACCTCTGAGATCCCTTTGCCCCAGTTTTGGTGCAGATAAGAAAACTGAGGCCCAGATTGCTTAATGATTTCACCAAGGTCACTTAGCTCCAAGAAACATAACCTTCAGTCTTTAATATATTGGCTAAAACTTGTTGGCTCTCTCCTAATGCTGATCCCTATTAGCATCTGTATACTTTTTGTTCTGAACATTGTTGTAAAAAGACTTCTAGGTTAGCTAGGTATGGCATGTTGCCATGCAAGGAAATGCCTAAGTGGGCAGACACTGGGCTGTGCCCCCACACCAACGGGGAAGAAAGTGAGATTTCTAACTCTATTTTGTTTGGGTTCTCTTCCATTGGCTTTTCAGCACATAAGGAGACCACAGAACACCAGTCAGTGGTGATGACAGACCCCGTGTTGGACTCACAGCCAACCAGCAACACTGGGGAGATGGATGGACTGTGCCCTGAGCTATTGCTGATCCCCCCATCTCTCTCTAACCGTGGAATCCTGGAGCCCGTCCAGAGCACCTGTCCTGCTGAGAACCCCACACCTTTGCCTGCTGACCCAGGCTGTCTACTGGTAGAGGCCACAGCAACTGAAGAGGACACAGGGAACATGGAGATCATTGTGGAAGCAGTAACTGGAAACCTGTCCCCAGGTGCTCCTGGAGAGACCCCAGGTACCAACCCAGTCGCTAGCAGGCCCCTGGGACAATCAACCCTGAGGTTTTCTCTGTGCTATTTTTGACCCTTTTGTATAAATAATGACGAGAACACAAGGTAGCATCTTATTTTTATTCTTAGAGATGTTGTCATTTGGTTTGCAGTTGGTGAATGTTGATTGAAGGCTGGCAAGGTGGTTCACAACCTGGTACCAAGCTCTTGGCAGAGCCTCTCCGTGCAAGGACTTCATGTCTGCTAGGCAGGAATCCAGAAGGGAAGACCTTTTTGACACCTCCACCCAATCCTTACTCCTATAGCGTATTGACCCTCCCACTCAGGAACTGCAGCCAGGGATTAGGCAAAAGGCCCAGCATCTCCACTACCCTGGGCTTGGCAGGGCTTCCTGGAGGTAATCCGGTATTTCCCTGCCCTAGTTTCTTATGTGTAACATCCGTAACTCATCCAAGTCATGTTGTCAAGAGTGGGAGTTGAGCATTTATTTTATGCTAGAAAAAAGATTCTCCCCTTTATTCTTCCCATATCTACAACTTCTTATTTTTAGATAACTTCCCCGTTTGTTAACTGCCATCCTCCGGTTACAGTTGTCACAACTTGCCTTGGCAGTGTAGTATAGTGACAACGAATCCTGGGAAAGATTAGCTAATTTGATCATAGAGTGTTTCTAAGCTTCTGTGTCATAAAGCAAATAATAAAGACAGAACAAACATGGGAAAAACATTTGCAATACAGACGAGATCGGGCGCATTCAGGGTGGTATGGCCATAGACAACATTTGCAATACATAAGGAAGAGTTATTCTCTTTAATTTTTTGTAAAGATTATTTATTTATTTATTTGAGAGAGAGAGAGAGAGAGAGAGCTAGCAAGAGCAGAGCAGGAGGGTGGGGTAGAGAGAGAGAAGCAGGCTCTCCACTGAGCAGGGAGCCTGATGCGGGGCTCCATCTGAAGACCTCAGGATCATGACCTGAGCTGAAGGCAGACGCTCAACCAACTGAGCCACCCAGGCACCCTGAGTTAATCTCTTTGAAATTCAAAGAGCTCCATAATAAGAAAAAGAAAGGGTGTTTTTTTGGGGGGGGGCGTTGAAAGGGAAAAAGAAACCTACATGCGATTCACTAAAGAAGAATAAAAATAGTTAATAACCATAAGAATGCTTAATCTCACTAACACACAAATTCCAGTTAAAAATAATTACGAGGGGTGCTTGGCTGGCTTAGTTGGAAGAGCATGTGACTTTTTTTTTTTTATTTTTTTTTATTTATTTATTTTTGCAAGAGAGAGACAGCACACAAGCAGGGAGGAGGGGCAGAGGGAGAGGGAGAAGTAGACTCCCTGCTGAGTGGGGAGCCTGATATGGGACTCGATCCCAGGACCCTGGGATCATGACCCGAGCTGAAGGCAGACGCTTAACTGACTAAGCCATCCAGCCGCCTGAGCATGTGACTCTTGATGTCAGGGTTGTGAGTTGAAGCCCCATGTTGGATGTAGAGATTACTAAAAAAAAAAAAAACTTAAAAAAATAATAATTATGATATGCCATTGTTGTTTCTCAACTTTGGCAAAAATTAAACATTTTTTATAATACCTAGCGTTGGTGGGAAAACAGATACTGTCTTATAGCTTACAGAGAGTATAAATTTAGCATAATCTTTTGAAGGTCAATTTATCTACATAACAGATTTGAAAATATGCATACTCTGACCCAGTAATTCCATTTCCTAGGGCTCTGTCCTCTAGAAAGTGCTCACACGCATGCACAAGAATACAGGGGTAAGGATGTCTAGAGCCGCTTTATTTACAAGGGTTGCAAATAACCCAAATGTCCATCAGTAAAGGCAAGACCTCATTTTGACCTGTTCATGCTTGGAAGTACTATGAACTGGACAAAAAAAATACTAGATCTGAAGGTATTCATAGAAGAAAGTATCTGATCTATAGCAAGTGGGTGTGGGGGGGAAGCAAATTGCAGAGAAATGATTCAGAAAGGCCTAAAACAATATAGACCAAATTGTGTGTGTAAGGGTGAGGTTGGTTATTCTTTCTGTAGTTACATCCATGTCATTTGAATTGTTGCACTGAATTTTTCTTTAAACAAAGAAATGATAAAGAAAAAAAGAACCACCAGAGTAGACCTGGCACAAACCTGGGCTGGGGTCTTAACAAGTGCAACAGCCTTCACCTCCCAGAACTCTGGGTCCCTCCTCTCGTAGGGCAGCTAGAAGACCAAGTGCGTGTTTCCTAAGTCTTTCTTTATCAAGGTCCTGCCCATTGCTTAAGAAATGACAGTGATTACTATGAACACGATTTGGGTCTTTTGAAAACAGATGTTCTCCATTTTATGAATTACTGTGCCTTTGAAAAAAAATCTCTTTACAGAATGTAAAAAGTAACACTTTGTCATTTAAACTGCAGATATTATCCCCAGATTGTCATTTTCTTCTTTTGAAAGCTCCTAATTTTTCCTGAGGGCAAAACGTATTGCCTTTTCGTAATGCTTTCTGGATTTGGTTACTGCTTATTGTATTCATTCAGCAATGTTTATTAAATACCCGTTTTATGCCAAATATGGTGCTACCTACTGGGAACCCAGGTACATGTGCATATTGACTGTCCCTGACCTCATGGGGCTTACACTCCGGGGAGAAGACTTAAGGTCCATCTCCACTCCACCAATATTAAAAGATTCACCCACATTTTCTACTGGTAGCTAACGCCTGAGAGTCTCGTTCCGTCTGATTCTGTGCCTTTCTCTGTCGGTCCTCTGCCTGCAGGTGTCCTGGTAAAGGTGGTGGAGGTGTACTTCTGTGAGCGCTGTGAGCAGAGCTTCGCAGAGCCCACTCTGCTGGCCCTGCACCAGTGCACTGAGACCCTTATACAGCCTCTAGCGGACCTCTCTGGCCCCCCATGCCCTGTAGAGCTGACCCCCAGCAACCTCCCTCTCTCTGGCCCTCCGCAGGGCCAGGGCCCACCAGATAGCCCCCTGCCGTGCCCTGTGTGTAGACAGGAGTTTGCCCAACCCCAGGCCCTGAAGAGCCACTTCAAGAGTCACCGGAGCACTCCCGACACCTTCCCCTGCCCGGAGTCTGGCTGTGCGTTCTCGGCAGAAGATCGCAAGGGTCTGCAGCACCACCTGAGGCTGGCCCACACCGCAGTTCCTGTGCCGTGTTCTTTCCGGGGCTGCCCCCTGCTCTTTGGGAGCCAGCAGGGCATGGAGCTGCACCGGCAGGCCCATTACCCTTTCCACTGCAACCACTGCAGCTTCATGGGCTCCAACGTCAAGCTCTTCCGGCAGCATCAGCGGAACCACGGGGCCGGGACGCAGGGAGAACTGTCTGCCCAGCAGAGTCCTCCATCCCAGGAGCTGCTGCCAGGTATGAGGCCAAGGCCCAGCAGTCCCTTGCCTGGAACGCGGCCACGGTCAGTCCTGTAGGAGAGGCGGTTGGTTCCAGTGCCATGAACGTGTGCATGAATGCAAGGGACTCTGGAGCAATGGTTCAGGAGGGCAGAATTACTGATGGACATGGGAAGGCCTCTTGAAACCTTGTGCCAGTCAGAATATATGAGACAAAGAGGAAGTCTTTGTCCATGACAATGAGTGAAATTTGGCTTTGGCAACACTGTGGCTTTGAAGTTACTTGATGATGATTCTTTTTTTGATTCATTTCAGAACTTTCTGAGGGCAAAAGCTAAAATACTGTCAGCGGCTGTAGCCACTGGTGGAATGCCTGTAGACTTCCTGTTAGAGCAAGTGGGATTGGGCCAGAGAAGCTGGGGTTATTTTAAAAAGAAGCCTTCAATGAGGGGTGGTACTTCACTGATTCTTACTCCTCTTGGTCTCAAAAAGAAGGCATGAGGTGAATAGAGGAGGAGGAGGAAGAAATAGGCCAGGAGAGGCCAGGATTCTGCTGAGAGACCTAGGCTTGCTAAGACTGCTTGGTGCTGTGTTCCCAAAGAGAAGACCCCTCTTTCCTGGGATATAGTCCTACGTCTTTGCCTTATTGAAGCAACTGCCTCCGTGGAGAGGTAGAAGCGATGAATTGGAGGGGAGAGGGAGTGACCCTGAATTGCTGAGTTAGGCTTCTTAGTAGACCAGTTTAGAGGTCAGGCTATGTTCACCTGCACTGGGCCACCGGCCATTAGCCCTGGGAACCCGAGCGAGGGAAGTGCAGTCTACCCATTCTTTACCTTCCAGCCGCCTTCCCCCACAGTGATCTCAAAGCCCTTGCCTTCAAGGGGTCTGAGGATGGTGTTATCTGAGGTTTGATTTGCTTTAGGTTGGAGCATTAATGATAGCTTAGCTCCTGGTCTTCCTCTGTCTGCCGTGAGTGGTAATAAATGTACAGACCTCAAATCCAAGTGCAAGGTTCTCTTCCACTAAATGGGGAGGGGGTGGTCCTGCCAGCCAGGAAGAGCAGCAGAACAAGCAGCCGCTGCTGTTGTTGGCTCCTGTAGACATTATCAAGTTTTATGTGTCTCCAGCCCCCAAACTGCCCCCTAGAGAGGAAGAGCCGTCAGAACGAGCAGATACGCCCTTGCCCAGGCAGGAGTCAGCAGACGAGGAGGACGTGGAGGAAGAAGAGGAGAGTGGTGCCCTGAAGGACACCCAGAAAGCCCTGGAGAAAGGCCAGGGGCCTCAGCAGTTAGAAGGTAATGACGTGATTAGGCTTGACCCTCTTGGTGGTGGGGAGGAATGGATCGTGGCTCTGGGCTTTGGTTTATAGCCTTTTGTTCTTAACCTTCCACTTTGATTTGTCTAGTGGGGAAATGATAAATGGGTAAAGACTGTAGAAACACAGAGTAGGGGTCAATAGAGTTTGCTCTCCTGGGCTGGTTTTCCTCAGGCAGAAAGCTCTTTTGCAGGAAAGGAGAGGGTGATATTCATCATATAAAAGTACCAGAGGCTATTGGTCAGCAGCCTGTCTTGTCTGGCATTGGGCCCATGAATATTTTATTTCTGAATCCTTGCTTCCCGGTTTTCCAGCTCACTAGAACAACATTCGAAACCCATCCATCCCACAAGGAAGCACGTTTACTGTCAAGTGAATAGAAAAGATCTGATTTGTACAGTTCTCTACGATCTAGAACTCAGTGAACCAGTGTTTAGAAGCAGGAGTACTTGACCTTCTTCTCTTCCCTTCTACACACTCTGTGGGTTTCTTTTCCTTCCAACCAACCCTGCTGGTCCCGCTGCCTACTCCCGTGAACGAGGGCAGGAAGAACGAGAATGCTTCATCCAGATTATTCTCTTGAGCAGCTCTGGACATAGGCTTAGGAATAGTAGGTGGCTGGGTAAAGCACTTCAGATGGGCCCACAGCAAGGTCAGAGAAACCCTTGTGATTTTGCTTCTCCCACTACTTGAATTTCTCGTCTCTCTTTTGAGACGACGCTGTTTGAGATGCTGTTGTTAGGCTTCCTGCCCAGAAAAGGGAAAGGCCACGCAATGTTGCATCTGGGCAAAGGGTGGTTCTCCCGTCATCTGGGCAAGCCCCGGCCCCACACAACCTCGCCCAGAGGATGTCAACCCTCTCTGCCTTTCCCTCTCCCAGGGGATGTGGCTTCTGGCCCCGGGTCCCTCTTCAAGACCCACATGTGCCCAGAGTGCAGGCGCTGCTTCAAGAAGCGGACGCACCTGGTGGAGCACCTGCATCTCCACTTCCCAGACCCCAGCCTCCAGTGCCCCAGCTGCCAGAAGTTCTTCACCAGTAAGAGCAAGCTCAAGACCCATCTGCTGCGGGAGCTGGGCCAGAAGGCCCACCGCTGCCCTCTGTGCCATTACAGCGCGGTGGAGAGGAATGCGCTCAACCGCCACATGGCTAGCATGCACGAGGACATTTCCAACCTGTACTCGGACACCTACGCCTGCCCCGTGTGCCGCGAGGAGTTCCGCCTCAGCCAGGCCCTGAAGGAGCACCTCAAGAGCCACACGGCGGCGGCCGCCGCGGGGCCCTTGCCCCTTCGCTGCTTTCAGGAGGGCTGCAGCTACGCGGCCCCCGACCGCAAGGCCTTTGTCAGGCACCTGAAGGAGAGCCACGGCGCGCGGGCCGTGGAGTGCCGCCATCACGCCTGCCCCCTGCTCTTCGCCACGGCCGAGGCCATGGAGGCGCACCACAAGAGCCACTACGCCTTCCACTGCCCGCACTGTGACTTTGCCTGCTCCAATAAGCACCTGTTCCGCAAACACAAGAAGCAGGGCCACCCGGGCAGCGAAGAGCTGCGCTGCACCTTCTGCCCCTTCGCCACCTTCAACCCGGTGGCCTACCAGGACCACGTGGGCAAGATGCACGCCCACGAGAAGATCCATCAGTGCCCCGAGTGCAGCTTCGCCACTGCCCACAAGAGGGTGCTCATCCGCCACATGCTGCTGCACACGGGTGAGCCGCCCGCCCCTCGGCAGTTACCCCTACAGTCGCCCCTACCATAACCCCTACAGTAACCCGCCCGCGATGGCGAAGACACACGAAGGGCTCCGCGTCCGTTGTTTTCTTTGACCCCGTGTTCCTAGAGCTAAATCTACCATTTGTAGTTTACAAAGGAGCCGTAAGTGGAGGGTCCCTTGGCTAGTAAGACGGTTAAGCTGGGATCGGAATCCAGGCAGTCTCCTCCCATGCTCTAACCGTGGTGCCGCTGTGTCTCACCCTCCGGCAGGCGTGGACGGGGTCAGTACCCAGCCTATTAAAGCGGAGAAACCCAGAGCAGGAGAGATACCTTCCTTTGTGATTTAGGTTTGCAGAACGTGCTATGAGAGATGGGGTGGGTGGGGAGACTGAGCCATCCACACCCGCGAGAGCCTTGGCAGCCGACGCGGACCCTTAATTGGTTGCCAGCATTATACCGATGCTTTGACTGACAACCAAATTGGGCTTCCTGCTACAGCATCATCCCATTTGTGATCTCTAGGCAAGCATCAGTGGGTTGACAAGACATTTTTTAAAAATCTCATCAACGGGGCGCCTGGGTGGCTCAGTCGTTACGCGTCTGCCTTCGGCTCAGGTCATGATCTCAGGGTTGAGGGATCAAAGCCCCTGTGCTTAGGATTCTCTCTCTCCTTCTCTCTCTGCCCCTTTCCCATTGCTCACACTCTCTCTCTTAAAAAAAAAGGGGGGGGCGCCTGGGTGGCTCAGTCGTTACGCGTCTGCCTTCGGCTCAGGTCATGATCCCAGGATCCTGGGATCGAGCCCCGCATCGGGCTCCCTGCTCGGCTGGGAGTCTGCTTCTCCCTGTCCCACTCCCCCTGCTTGTGTTCCCTCTCTCGCTGTCTCTCTCTGTCAAATAAAATCTTAAAAAAAAAAAAAAAAAATCTCATCAAAGACTCTAGTTTGGGAGGACAGCTTTTAGGCAGCTTGGGACAAAGCCATTGCTCCCAGTGAACAGTTCATTTCTGTGCATGCTTTAGTCACCAGACCTCATTTTTCGGAGGCCCTTCATAAAATCTCCCATCTCTAAGAGTTTGCCGACTTCTTTTATATTATCTCATTTAATGCGTAATAACAGTCTTGCAAGGAAGGCAGGTAAAGGAGAGAAACTGAACATGTAAATGGCCCATTTCGGGATCACACAGCTAGTGTTAGAACCGGAGCCAGAATACCATTTCCCTTGCCTTTCACCACAGGGAAACAGGCTGAGTGGGTCAGCAGGGATCACAGGGAAGGGTCCTGAAGGAACGTGCCCCCTTAGTGCGAGCTCTTGCCCAACTCCACGGACAGCTTTCTTGTGTTCTTGCTGGGCACCGCGGAGGACTTTGGGACGTCTCGCTTAATCGTCTCACCAACCATCAGCAGTCAGTATTTCTGTTGCCCCCTCTTTGGAGGCAAGGAAACAGACTGGGAGGGGTTACATGACCTGTCCAAGGCCACATAGTAGTAGTAAGCTGGGATCTGAACCACCACTTCCTAGCTCTGTGGTTTCCCTGTGCCTCAGCTTCTTTCTCTGTAAAATGGGGCAGTCCTAGCACCTGCCTCATAGGGCTGTTGGGAAGAGCCAGCAAGAGGAGGCATTTTTTTTTAAAGATTTTATTTATTTATTTGTCAGAAAGCACAAGCAGAGGGAGTGGCAGGCAGAGGGAGAGGGAGAAGCAGACTCCCCGCTGAGCAAGGAGCCCGATGCAGGATGCAGGACTTGATCCCAGGACCCTGGGATCATGACCTGAGCCAGAGGCAGACGCTTAACCAACCGACTGAGCCACCCACGTGCCCCAAGAGGGGGCATTTTTATAAAGTGCTCAAAAGGGAGCACTTTGTAATGCACATTCTGTACCTGTTAGCTATTAATATCTTTATTAATGGGTTGGACTCCAGAGTCCAAATTCTTAACCACTATGTTGTATGGCCTAATTTTTTCTCCTCTTCTGCAAAACTGAAGGGAATTGGGCTAAGTGGAGCACTCGGCTGTTAGTGCCAACAAGCTCCCCAGCAAATCCCGGTAGACTTGCCAGCTGGTTGTGGAAAGCATGGTCTTCACTTGCCCCCCGGCTTCCTCCATGTCGGAGGGGAGGAGAGGGCCGGGAAGAGCTTTCGCTCGTGCTGGGCATCAGGGCAAGCTTGCAGGCGTGGGGGCAGTGGGGTGGGGGGGTGGTCTGTGTGCTCACTCCACCTGCGTCTGACCCGTGTTTCTGCCCCTCCCATCCCTACCCCCACTCGCACCCAAGGTGAGAAACCTCACAAGTGTGAGCTCTGCGACTTCACGTGCCGAGACGTGAGCTACCTGTCCAAGCACATGCTGACCCACTCCAATGCCAAGGATTACATGTGCACCGAGTGTGGCTACGTCACCAAGTGGAAGCACTACCTCAGTGTGCACATGCGGAAACACGCAGGGGACCTCAGGTAGGAGCGCGCGAGCCTCCCTCCCTAGCCCAGGAAGCTGACGCTAAGCCAGCGTCCTCTTGAGCTCAGCGTGCTCTCCTGGCTGCAGAGCGACTCCTCCCAGTGCCCCTCTCTGCCCCTCTCCTGTCCGCTCCATTGCCTGCAGCTGACCTCTGTGCCTGCGGCCCAGTCTGCCTGGGGAGAGCTCCCTGGGCTCAGGGAAGGGAGCACAGCCCCAGAGTCCAGGCCTAGACGTGAAGGTGGCCCTTGAGCTCTCACAGAGTCCGGGCCTGGGAAAGTCGGGAGACGGCACCTGCAAACCCAATCCTAGCCACGTTCCGCATGCAGGCAGGCTCCCCTCTGCGCTGGGGCACGGCTGGCCAGGGGGTTTTTCCGGAGCTTTCACGCCTCCGTGGGAGAATGGGCTCTAGGCACAGACACCTGCCCGGTGGGGCCACAGCCCGGCAGCTCCTTCCGAGTCCAGGGCGGGTGGCGTATTCATGCTGTCTTCCCTGTGGGGAGCAATGTAGAGTAAGGGTCGGAACATAAGCCCTGAAGCTGGGCTGTCAGCCCTCCGCTTCTTCTGTAACCTGAGGCAGGTCATTGACCTCTGTGCGTGAGTCTCCTCACTTGGAAGTAGGTGCCGATGTCGTAGGGTAGCGGCAAAGAATAAGTTAGATGACACGAGTAGACGCTGAGCAGAGAGCCTCAGCCTCGTTCGCAGGAAGTACTTACGGGCTGGTTACGGGAGATTGATCACGGCGCCTTTGCCGCACCCCCCCTTCCTCCTCACCAGGTACCAGTGCAACCAGTGCTCCTATCGTTGCCACCGGGCCGATCAGCTGAGCAGCCACAAGCTGCGCCACCAGGGCAAGTCCCTGATGTGCGAGGTGTGTGCGTTCGCCTGCAAGCGGAAGTACGAGCTGCAGAAGCACATGGCCTCCCAGCACCACCCGGGCGCGCCGGCGCCGCTCTACCCCTGCCGCTACTGCAGCTACCAGAGCCGCCACAAGCAGGCGCTGCTGAGCCACGAGAACTGCAAGCACACGCGCCTGCGGGAGTTCCGCTGCGCCCTCTGTGACTACCGCACCTTCAGCAACACCACCCTCTTCTTCCACAAGCGCAAGGCCCACGGCTACGTGCCCGGCGACCAGGTGTGGCAGCTCCGCTACGGCGGCCAGGAGCCAGAGGGGCCCGGGCCGTGCCCGACCCCCCCACCCGCCTCCGAGCCCCCGGGCCAGCCGCCCGCCCAGCCTGCAGGGCCAGACCGTGACCCTGGGCCCGTGGTGGAGCCCCCCCTGGACCCGGCGCCGCCGGAGACCAGTGAGGAGGAGAGCGCCGGCAGACCGGATGGCAGTGAGGTTCCGCCGGGGGCCGAGCTGGTTGGCAGCCCCAGTCCGGCGGAGGTCGATGAGGCCGGCTGCACGCTACACCTGGAGGCCCTGGGGGTAGAGCTGGAACCTGTGGCCGAGCCACCCCTTGAGGGGATGGCTGAAACCGCCCCTGTGGCATTCAGGCCCCTGGATGCCTCAGGGCCCCTGAGACTGGAAGGGCCAGAGGAAACTTTGACACAGCTGTCTACCTTTGAAGGTGCCGGAACTTCTGGCTTGGGTGCCGAAGAAAAGCCCGTTCTGGAAAAGCCAGTTCCTGAGGCCCCCCAAAATGCCCCTTCCTCAGAGGAGCCCCCTGACAGCTGGGCGGGAACCTTCAAGGCCGCTCTGGCTGCCGAGAGCACCCCCCTCCCCCAGTTCCCCGAGTCAGAGTCCTTACTCAGGGCCCTCCGGAGGCAGGACAAAGAGCAAGCGGAGGCTCTGGTCCTGGAGGGGCGGGTTCAGATGGTGGTGATCCAGGGAGAGGGGCGGGCTTTCCGCTGCCCGCACTGCCCGTTCATTACCCGCCGGGAGAAGGCCCTGAGTGTGCACTCCAGGACGGGGTGCCAGGGCCGCCGAGAGCCCCTGCTGTGCCCCGAGTGCGGGGCCAGCTTCAAGCAACAGCGCGGCCTTAGCACCCACCTGCTGAAGAAGTGCCCCGTTCTGCTCAGAAAGAACAAGGCTTTGCCCACACCGGGTTCACCCCTCCGTCCGCATCCCCTGCCCCCGGGCACCCAGGGCTCCGAGGATGCAGAAGGTGGGAAGTGCCCGCCTGCACCGTTAGAAGTAGAGCTGGTGCTCCCCAAAGATGCTGCTGCCGCGCTTCCTAGGGAGCCCGAAGAAGTAGAGGAGCCTCCTGGCATGCTCTGCGTCTCCGCAGCCCCTCCCGCGGGGAGCACCTCACCCGCAGAGACCCCCGAGAAGTTCCACTTCGAGCAGGGCAAGTTTCACTGCAACTCGTGCTCGTTCCTGTGCTCTCGGCTCTCCTCCATCACCTCTCACGTGGCCGAAGGCTGCCGGGGGGGACGCGGCGGGGCAGCAAAGCGAGGGGCCTCCCTTCTGAGCAGCGGGGACTCGGCCTGCGCGACCGGGGGGAGCGCGGAGTGCAGCCCCGGCAGTGGGGACCCAGCTCTGGCTCCCAAGCAGAAGGGGGCCCGCTTCTCCTGCCCCACGTGTCCCTTCAGCTGCCAGCAGGAGCGGGCCCTGAGGACTCACCAGAGCCGGGGCTGCCCCCTGCAAGAGCCTGGAGAGCTGCAGTGTGGCCTCTGCGCTTTCAGCAGCCCCGCCGCCGCCGCCCTGAGGCTCCACCAGCAGCGGAGGCACCCCGCCGCCGCGCCGGCCCGCGGGCCCCGGCCCCCGCTTCAGTGCGCGGACTGCGGCTTCACCTGCAAACAGAGCCGCTGCCTGCAGCAGCACCGGCGCCTCAAGCACGAGGGCGTGAAGCCCCATCAGTGCCCCTTCTGCGACTTCTCCACCACGCGACGGTACCGGCTGGAAGCCCATCAGTCCCGGCACACGGGTGTGGGCCGCATCCCCTGCAGCGCCTGCCCGCAGACGTTCGGGACCAACTCGAAACTGCGCCTGCACCGGCTGAGGGTCCACGACAAGACGCCCACCCACTTCTGCCCGCTCTGCGACTACAGCGGCTACCTGCGCCACGACATCACCCGCCACGTCAACAGCTGCCACCGGGGCGCCCCCGCCTTCGCCTGCCCCCAGTGCGAGGCCCAGTTCAGCTCGGAGACGGCGCTCAAGCAGCACGCCCTGCGCCGCCACCCCGAGCCGCCGCCCGCCGCGCCGGGCCCCGCCGCCGAGGCCGCCGCCGCCGGCCCCCTGCGCTGCGCCCGCTGCGGGCTGCTGTGCCCCAGCCCGGCCAGCCTGCGGGGACACACGCGGAAGCAGCACCCGCGCCTGGAGTGCGGGGCCTGCCGGGAGGCCTTCCCCAGCCGGCCGGCCCTGGACGAGCACCGGCGGCGGCGGCACTTCAGCCACCGCTGCCAGCTGTGCGACTTCGCGGCGCGGGAGCGCGCCGGCCTGGTCAAGCACTACGTGGAGCGGCACGAGGGCGAGGCGGCCGGCCAGCCCCCCCTGCGCTGCCCCTTTTGTGACTTCGCGTGCCGCCACCAGCTGGTGCTGGACCACCACGTGAAAGGGCACGGCGGCACCCGGCTCTACAAGTGCGCCGACTGCGCCTACAGCACCAAGAACCGGCAGAAGATCACCTGGCACAGCCGCGTCCACACGGGGGAGAAGCCCTACCGCTGTCACCTCTGTCCCTACGCCTGTGCCGACCCCTCCCGCCTCAAGGTGAGGCCGCGGGCCGCCAGGGAACTCCCCGCGTTCTCGGATCCCGGCTCCCGGTTATTCATTAGTTCTGGGACCTCCGCCAAGCCCCTGTGAAAGCGGGCCCCGGGGCGCTGGGGGTGATGCTTCACGGGGTGGTTGCGAAGGTGAAATTCCAGCGTGCGTGCTTGGCCCGCGACCAAGGCATGTAATAGTTGGGTGGTCATCTAGACGATAACGGCTAGCATTTATCGAGCACTTACTGCATGCTGGACGCCGTAATTTTAATCCTCGCAAAACAGGAGATCTAGTTACCTTTGCTCTTTCTCGTTTTATAGATTAATAGACTGAGAGTTAGGGGTTAAGCACCCAAAGGCAGGCCCAGTGGGTTAGGGTGGCGTCAGAGTGGCCAGACCGGGGAGCCCGCTTGGGAGTACGGCGAGGGTGGGAGCGCCTCCGTTGAGGACCAAGGGTGCGCATTTTCCGGGCATACTCTGCTCTTCCCTCCTCCAGTACCACATGCGGATCCACAAGGAAGAACGGAAGTATCTGTGCCCCGACTGTGGCTACAAGTGCAAGTGGGTCAACCAGCTCAAGTACCACATGACCAAGCACACAGGTGAGTCTGCGTGGTTTCGACAGGCCTAAGGGGGTCCCCCCAGCCCCCACTCCCTGGCACACCCAACCTCCCTGAGGTGGCGGATGTCCTTACTCAGATTCAGGGCGCACATTGGGGGTAGAGGGGAGGCTGACTGGCCAGAATAGCTTCCCAACCCACTGAAGACCTATGAGCATCAGGAGAGAGGTGAGCCTGAGGGCCTGGACATGAGTACTTTGTGAAAGCTTCCCTGCTGACCGTGGCACTAGGCCACCCACCCCCCATTGAGAACCCCCAGCATAAACCTGTGACTGACGGAGTTCTGCTTAGTTCCGGCAGACACGATGGAACTATTAGGAGTAACGAGGAGAACATGGAAGGTTCACCTGTTTTAACTTCTTTTTTTCTCTTGGGTATGGAGTCCATGAATTTTAGGTGCTCAGGAAACGGCTAATGATGGCGTGCCTGTATTACGCATAGGATGCCCTCATGTCAAGGAAATAACCAGATATATTTCAGGGCACTCTGCATCTGTGAGGGCCACTCTCTTGCCTCTACCCCTTTCTTCTTAAGCATTTTCATTTACTTCTTGAGTTGAACAAGGAGTTCTATTTAAATGGATTCCCAAGTTCCATGAGTACCCCATGATCAAAAGGGGGTTGGAGTTTCCCATTTGGGGATATCTGAGTGAGTATTCATTGCTCTCAGGTGGCTACTCGGGGGTCCAGTTAGTTAGCAGCATTCATTGGGCACTCATTGTACACAAGGGGCTGTGTCGGGAGGAGGGCATGGAAACGTCAGACGGGGCTGGAGCGTTCCAGAGGTGCGGTCCTGAGTCAGCTTGCTGCTTGGGTCACGTCCCAGGATCTCAGTGATTCCTGGGCCCGCGAGACGTTGCTCCGCCCCCTTCGGTAGTAATTTTGTTCGTTGGCCCTGCCCGCCCTGTAGGGCTGAAGCCATACCAGTGTCCCGAGTGTGAGTACTGCACCAACCGGGCCGATGCGCTGCGCGTGCACCAGGAGACACGGCACCGGGAGGCGCGGGCCTTCATGTGTGAGCAGTGCGGCAAGGCCTTCAAGACACGCTTCCTGCTGCGCACCCACCTCCGCAAGCACAGCGAGGCCAAACCCTACGTGTGCAACGTGTGCCGCCGTGCCTTCCGCTGGGCCGCGGGCCTGCGCCACCACGCCCTCACGCACACCGACCGCCACCCCTTCTTCTGCCGCCTCTGCAGCTACAAGGCCAAGCAGAAGTTCCAGGTGGTGAAGCACGTGCGCCGGCACCACCCCGACCAGGCCGACCCAAACCAAGGCGTGGGCAAAGACCCCGCCACCCCCACGGTGCACCTGCACGATGTGCAGCTGGAGGAGCCCAGCCCCCCTGCTCCTGCCGCCCCCCGACCCGCGCCCGAGGGCTGAGAGCCCACGCGGCCTCCTGGGGGGCGTGGGCCGAGCCGTGCCGGCTGGAAGCAGAGCTCGCCTGCGGCTCGGGGCCTGAGGAAGGGCTGGCTTCGAGGAGCCCGGGCGGCCGGAGGCCTCCGGGGACTCAGGCTGTAGCACTGTGACGCTGATGGCCACATACCCGAGTGACATGGACCACAAATTGATTTCCGGTTGGGGCACACTGTGTTTCTAACCCGTGAGTGCCCGACTCCTTCATCGCCCCCCCAGAGTCCCTGGCTCTGCGACCTTGGTTTGACGCCTTCTCTCTTCCCCTGCCTCCTTGCTCTGCCAAGTCCGCACAGTGTATCTAACTGCATGTGCTGTCGCGCCGGCTGCTCTCTAAAGCATGTTAAACAGAACGGTTCCTAGCTTACCGACGCGTCCACGTCCCTGACTCAACACGGCCAGGCTGTCCTGTCCATCTGCCCGGTTCCCTCTCAGACCTCTGCCTCTCCTCTGTCTCCTTCCATCTTCGCCGAGGGATTCCGAAACGTTCCCGGGTCTGCCTTCTCTCTCTGTCCTTGAGCCTGTCTTGGCCCTTGCCCTGCTCCTTATTTCTGAGCCCCTTGGTCTGCCTGTAGACCCAGGAAGCCTCCCGCCCCGGAAGCAGCTTTAATTCAGCCTCTATCCTCAGCCTGGCTTGGCAGCTGCACGGGAGTTAAAGCACGAGACAGTGTGAAAGGCACGGGACTTGGGGGAGGCGGGGGGCCCAGGGAGAACCTCTAATCCAGAATTCTGTGAGTACCTCACGGTGACCATATGCTTAATCATTGAAACTGGGACACGCTGGGAAAATGAAGAAGAGTACTTCTAGTCATTATATCGGGACAGTAGACATAAACTGGGACTATTCCGGGCAAACTCTCGGGAGGGCTTGGATCACATAACCCTTTGTCTCCTCCTTTTGCCCTTAGGAGCCATATTTCTGTACCCTTCTATGTAGCACATGCGGGGGTGGGGGGGCCTGGAAACTTATTCTTCCACCCTTTCCCTGCCCCACCTGTCTTCCCCAAATGTCCCCCAACCTTCATATGTCCTCTTCTTGCCCAGCAACAGACCATACTCAAGCCAAACTGGGTAGAAAAGCTCTATTTATACAGGTGGGGCCAGGAGAGAGCAGTCCAGTGGGGACTCAGGGCTGTGCAGTGTTCTCTTGAATGTCAAAGTATAGTCTTAGGGTCTGGTGTCCTTCCCCAGCCTTTGCCTGGGGAACCTTGAGGCTTGATTTATCTTCCCTTGGCTCTGGGCTTAGAGGAAGTTAGGGTGGAGGGGATAATGCCTCTTTCTGTCCTTCTGCTCCAAGCCCCTCTCTGGGTTGCAGCCAGCCTTTGAGCCAGGGTTGATGAGAGAGAGTAGTCCTAGATCTGGGTAGGGGATTGAGCCTATGGCAAGAGAAAGGAAGGAAGTCCAGTACAGAATATGTGAAGGAAGGGGGTAGAAATGATACCACAGACTTGTAAAAATGAAGAAAGGGAAGAGAGAGAGAGAATGAAAAATCAGGTCCTAGATTGGCTTGTTAGGAAGGGTGAAGTAATTTTGTGCTTAGGAATGCACAATCCAAAACGTGGTTTTGACCACCTCGGTTTGCTTTCTGGAGCATCCTTCCAGGTTTTTCTTACCATCTCAAGCCAGTGCACCCACCCTTCCCAAGAAGTGCCCACCTTAGGATTCATCCCCCTCCAGCCCTTCCCGGATGCTGATATGCACGAAGATGGAAGCTGGATGGAGGCTGATGCCATCCTTGGAGAGCAGGTGTATGTGGCGGTAGCCTGGAGAGGGGCAGGAGGGCGGCATTAGAAGGACAGCCAGAGCCCGGGTGGTGGTGGCCAGGGGTTGAAGGACTGGCCCACCTTGCTGCATGCAGGTCCAAGGCACTGTGTACTGCCCGATAAAGTCATGTCGGGATTTCCAGTTGTAATCCTTGACCACGAAACGCAGCAGGGCCAGTTCGGGCACCAGGACCCGGAAGCTTAGCGTCTGCCCCCAGTATGGATTAAAACCTGAGGTGGGGGTGAAGGAGAGAGGGAGTGAAGGAATAGACCTTGTTGGCTGTTTGCTTTAGGCGCGTCCTTGTGTTCCACAATTTTCACAGCGATCAGCATCTTACAGGTGAGGGGATTGCGGTGCAGAGTGGGTAAGCAGGTTGCCCAGGTCACCAGAGCACAGAAGTAAGGGGCCGGGATTCAGATCCAAGATGTCCAAGCCCTTATTCTTTGTCCCGTTCCACACTGCCTCCCATGGAGGTGGGAGAGGGGGTGGAGACAGGGACTGTGCTTCCTGGAGGGCAGCTGGGTAGGGAAGCAGCCACGCTCCTCCCCCCGCCCCTCCCCCCTCCCAGCACCGCCCAGCCTCACCGTTGTTCTCCACGTAGCTGGTCTCTTGCCGGGTTGTGTCAGGGCGGATGCCAAAGATCTCCACTCTCACCAGTGGATCCACAATGGACCTCTCTTTACTCATGTCCTCTTTGGGGAGTTGCTGCCCACTGATCACCTGCAAGCAGGACTCTGGGACCTCACTAGTTCCTGTTCATCCCAGCCCCGCTGGGGGGGGGGGGGGGCGGGGGATGGCGGGGGGCGGGGGTGCGGCTGGTGTCTCAGGACCTGGCGCTATAGCTTCTGGCTTTGAGTAATATATTCTCTTCTAGTAACCTAGCTGCAATTTAAGATGCATCCAAGTAGAAATTGCACGAGGTTTGAAAGTAGGTGTGTTCAGCAAACCCTTTACAGCCCCGACCCTGCCCCAGGCATTGTTGTGGGCACTTGTTAGACTCATGATCACAGCAACCCTGTGGGCTGGGGAGTGGCATTCCTCCCATTTTGCTGGTGAGGAGCCCGAGGTTCCGGAACTTGCCCAGAGTTACACGACTAGTGAATGGGTTCGAACCTAGGCGGCTGGCTCCCAAATCCCCGCGGTTCACAGTCAGGCTATCCTGCCTCTCTTGAGGAATTCTGCACCCACTACATTCCTGCCAGGCCCCGCCACCTCTGCCCTGGCCCCCCGGTTTCCATCCTGGCTACCCTAGGTTCTTCCTGCAGTTTCTCTCTCCGTGGTACCTGGATTAGGAGGGTCTGGGCTTTGAAAGGGCTGATGGGCCGCTCGGGGTGGAAGGAGCTCTGGACATCACGCAGGAAGTCAGGCTTCAGCACGTAGCCACAGGCACCGTTCTGGCGGAAGAGGCCATCGTAGATGTCCATCTCAAGCCCCGCGGTCTGCACATTCATGGCCACTGCGGGCCCCAGGAGAAAGGAAGGGAAGCATACATCTCAGGAGCCCTCTAGCCCCTCTTTCAGGGAACGAAGGAGATGAACTGGGTATAAAAGGGCCTGCTGGGAACACCCCCCACCCAGATTGCATCTTTCTTCACCTAGCACCCTTCAAAGCATTCCCTGGCCCTCCTGCCACCGGGGCAGGTAACCCCCCCCATGTTGCCCTTCCACTCCCTCTTCCCTGTCCCTGCCACCCCCTCACCCATCTGGCAGCCTGCGTTCCAGAGCTCCTGGGGGTTGTAGTTGGACGAATCTGTCCTCAGGCCACTGGGATACACGCGGCTGAGCTGCCAGGCATTGTGCTGCACAAACTCATTGCCTGTATAAAGGGCATGGTGGGGAGATGACAAGGAGGCGGACCCCCCCCGACTTCCCTGGCCTCAGCCACCACCTACCCACTTGACTCTTGTCCCCAGCATCTCCTGAGGCCAGGCCCAGAAAGCTTCACTGTGCCTGTCTGTTCCATGCTGACCGTCTCCCCCAGCTCTCCTCCCCCTAGAGCTTTGAGCGCACCGCTCAGAGCTCCTGACCCTGTACCTGCTCTGAGGAGCCGCTTAGCTCCCTCAGCCCCCCTCAGCCCCTTGGTCCTCTTTCTCGGGACTCATGTGCCTGCCCAGCAGCCTGACCCTACCCATCCCACTGCCCTCCCTGGCCCTCCCTTTCGGTCCTGACCAGCCTCCTTGATGAGGCTTCTGGCCTTGGTTTCAGAGAAAGATGAGGTCTCATAGAAGCGGTAGTGTTCCCTTGAATGAGTGAAGCTGTGGAATGAGACAGACTTCAAGTAGACAACCAGGGCAGAGAGGGATGGACACAAGATGGGTTTGGATCTCTGGAAAAGGAGAAAATAGAGAGGAAGACGGAATTGAACCCTCAGGGGTCTGAGAGGGAAAGAACCGATGGCCAGGATCTGAATTTCCCCGTCCAACCTAAGCCTCCCCTTTGCGTTCTCCCTCCTGCCTCACCTGCTTGGGAAAGAGAAGGGGCCCAGGCTTGGAAATAGGAGCCTGAACCACAACCTCACAACAGACAGGTGGACAAAACAGCGGACACATCACAACCTGGGGATGGGAATGGGAATAAAGGCAGTCTACATACCCTCATGGGATCGGTTTCAGCCTCTGGGCTTAAAGGGTCTGTCCTACTGTTAATTTCTGGGTAACAGGTTCTTAATGATTACTTTTAAGCAGAGAGGTGTCCTCCTCCCTACCTCTCGTCTTTTAAAACAATTTAATAATATGGTTTGGTCAAAATGTACATGAACCCAGACAGATATGTCGAGGTACGCAAATGGCCAGGAAAGTAGCACCAGAAGGATGTGAGGGTCCCAGAGTAATATCGTTATATTCTTCTGAATTCCCATTTCCTTCCCCGGACATGGTAGCAGGTTAGACACCACAGCCCCGGAGAGGGGAGGACAAGCTAGAAGTTAGTCAGCTAAGTCAGGGAAGCGCACAAGAAGGAGAAAGGCAGACTTCTGACCAGGACCTTGGCAGCCCCACCAATGGCACCCCTTCCCCCCAGGGAGGTGGACCCGACCACTTTGGCACAGTCTTCTTAGAGCCTTCACCTTCCCCAACTCTCTGCTCCTCCTTTTTGGCTACTGCTGGCCCCTTCTCAGACTCACCTTTTCCAAGAAGCTTTCTCTAAGCCCATTTCAAATGAGGTCACAGCAGTCACTTCAGTAAGCCATACGTCCCCAGTACAACAGTGCAGGGTGTACTCTCTCTCTCCCTCTGTCGCGTGCGCGCGTGCGCACACACACACATACACACACACACAGCAGTGTTTTTCAAACTGGCCTGAATTTAAAGAGACTGAGAAGAAGTACAAAGATGTCTTGGGAGCCAACAGGGGACCCGAGAGAGTCAAATGGGTGCTTCAACCAGGATGGCTCTGCACTGATCCTTTTGTATACAGGGCTCCCGAATACGATTTCATTCAAAAATGATTCCATGGCCCAAAGAAGTTGGAAAGCCACTGTAATCTATCTACATATGACAATATGTCGTGATGTCATGCACGCATCCTTACACCTCTTTTACTGGGGGCAAGGGGTATTTTGCTCCTCGGCCCTCCACCCTGCCTGGCTCTAGCCTCTCCACACATGAAGTCAGCTTATCGTACAGACTGACCAAATGCTAGAGCAGAAAGACCACTCTGCTGGCCCACCTTCTCCTTCTTTTTGTCCTTACTGCGTGGGCTCAACGCCTGGGGCTCAGACTCCAGCTGGGCCTCCAGCTCCGGGTCAGCTTCCTGCTCTCTCTCCAGTTCAGACTCTAGCTCTTCCTCCTCTTCCTCTTCCTCAAGATCCTCCTCAAGTGTCCTTAACTTCTTCCCCTTCACCAAGATCTTCCCCCGAAGCTCCTGGAGACAGAAATGAAGGGGCTTGTTTACCTGTCTGCTCTGGGGGCCATGCAGCTGAGTGGTCAGAAGTCCCCACAGGGAGGCTGCTTGATACATACAGTAGAGATTCCCTATTGTTAAGCGAACTTGTCACATCTCTATCCAATTGGAAAACAATACAAAACAAAAAATACCTCACTTTTGACACAGAGAGATTTCTCCCAGATTAAAGATTTACATGTAAATATAAAGGACATAAGAGTATTAGAAGAAAATAAAGAATCTTTTTGGGGCGCCTAGGTGGCTCAGTCGTTAAGCGTCTGCCTTTGGCTCAGGTCATGATCTCAGGTTCCTGGGATCGAGCCCCGCATCTGGCTCCCTGCTCCCTGCTCCGTGGGGAATTTGCTTCTCCCTCTCCCCCTCCCCCTGCTTGTGTTCCCTCTCTTGCTGTGTCATCTTTTCTGTCAAATAAATAAATAAAATCTTTAAAATAAAATAAAATAAATAAATAAAATCTTTAAAAAAAATAGAGAATCTTTTTGAATAATCTTAAAGTGGGAAAGCCTTTAGAAACAGGAGATGAGGGCGCCTGGGTGGCTCAGTTGGCTAAGCGACTGCCTTCGGCTCAGGTCATGATCCTGGAGTCCCGGGATTGAGTCCCACATCGGGCTCCCTGCTCGGCGGGGAGTCTGCTTCTCCCTCTGACCCTTCCCCCTCTCATGTGCTCTCTCTCATTCTCTCTCTCTCTCAAATAAATAAATAAAATCTTTAAAAAAAAAAAAAAAGAAACAGGAGATGAGGGGTGTGTGGGTGGCTCAGTCAGTTAAGCATCCTACTCTTGGTTTTGGCTCAGATCATGATCTCAGGGTCCTGAGATCAAGCCCTGTGTTGGGTTCTGCGTTCAGCAAGGAGTCTGCTTGAGATCCTCTCCCTCTCCCTCTGTCTGCCCCCACCCCCGCCGCTCTCTCTCAAAAAAAGAAAAGAAACAGGAGATGATAACTCAGAAGACTTAAAAAGCACTGGCCAATTTGACTACATAAAGCTTAAAATCCTCTATAGGGCAGAAGATGCTATAAGACAAAAGCAAAGACTGCAAAAACAAATTTCCCAATGCATCAATGTCTTTAACATTTAAATCTTGTTATATACCAATAAAGATTATAAACCCCAATAAAAGTGGGTAAATAATATCAATTAATTCAAAAGAAGAAAATATAGACCTTTCTTTTTTAAAAACTTGGCCTTTTCCCCCCCACATTTGCCACTATGAATCATCTTACTACTGGAGATATTTGTGGTCCGTCTCTTACATTGTTGGTCAGAGTGCAATTTGGTATTTTTTTCCAGAGGGCAACTTGGCAGTAATAACCAAAATATCAACATGCAAACTCTTCAACCCAGCAATTTACTTCTAGGAATCCATCTCAAAGAAAGAGTAAACGGGGCGCCAGGGTGGCTCACTTGGTTAAGCATCCGACTCTGGATTTTGGCTTAGGTCATGATCTCAGGGTCGTGGGATTGAGCCCCGTGTCAGGCTCTGTGCTCAGTGGGGAGTCTGCTTGAGATTCTCTCCCTCTGCCCCTCCCCACCCACCCCCGCACGCTTGCGCTCTCTATCCCTCTTTCTCTCAAATAAATAAATCTTTAAAAAAAAAAAAAGAAGAAAGAGTAGATGGACAAAGCTGTATGTACAAGTGAACAATTACCAACAACCTGAATGTTTACCATTTACTGGTTGAATAAATAATGGTTCATAAAAGAAAATAGACTACCACAGAGCTATTAAAAGGAAAAAAATTATACATGCAAAGACATCCATGATGTATATTGTATGTGAGATATAAAAGGGATATAGAAAATGACCCCAAGCATTTTTTAAAGTGCAAATATATACACACATATATGTTTACATAAGCATTTACAAAAATCTCTTGACACCTGTTATGGGAGAGGTTGAGATTATGGTGGGGGGATTTCCTTTTCTTTCTATTGTCTGTACGGTCTACAACAACTATGAACTATCCGGGAAAAAAAATCAAGATATTTCCATTGAAAAAAGAAATAAGAAGTAAACAATTGATTTCAAATTTAGAAAACGATAAACAATTCTGCATTGAATTGGACTTTTTGAAAATTAAAATTGTCTCCAAGGATATTAAAGAGCAAGATGGTCCATGTAAGGGTGAGAAGAAGGGAACAGGAGGGGCACGGAGGGGCACGGTAGGGAGGGAATGCAAGCCACAGCAGAGCCCGGGCTAGGGGAACAGGGCGCCTACCTCAGGTGAGGGCAGCTGAGTGGGCAGAAGCCCATCCAAGGTAGTGCTCAGCAGTTGCTCCCCCAAGATCTCGGTCAGATGGCATGCCATGACCTGCTGCTGTTCCCAGCTGCAGTGGGTCTCCAGGGACAAGATAACTGGATAGTCTGAGGTCTGATGGGGAAGGGAAGGAACGCTAGAGCCAGAGGTCTAAAGCATGCAAACTCCCTGCTTCTCCGGACCCCCCCGCCCCTGGTGACTCACTCAGAGTACCCTGATTCTGGACATCAAGGAGGTCTTGCTGGGTCTGGGGCCCACCTCACAGCTCAAAGTCACTGTTGGGATCCCAAATCTCAGACCTATACTAGGTGTGACCCAGGTCCTTCTGGGACCTTTGAGTTTTCAGGCTCAGCGTGGGACGGGTAGGCCATTCCCCTGTTTATGTGTTCATGTTACACTCTCCTCTCCAGACTCCTATTTTCCCCCAGCCCTACCCACCACTTTCTCGGTTTCCTTAACCACCCTCCCCGAGATGGGTGACAGTTGTTAGAAGTAATAGTCACTGAGCTCTAGCAATTACCTCTAGGACTACTAATTACTAGTGACACATCCAACCCTTATTCATAATCCCTTAATATTTGCCTGATGCTTCACAGTTAAAATCTCTTGTACATCTCTGCCATTTGACATAACCTCCCCTGCATCCATCTACCTTCACCAGATGCAGAGCCAGCCACTCTTCCCTCAGATCATCTTCCCTCACCAGTACGCCCATCCTGGGACTCCTACCTGGAAGGCGTACTGGGCTACAGTGGCCACGACATCTTTGAATGGGATGCGGGAGGTCAGGGTGTGTCCATGGTAAACGATAGGTTCCCCGCTAGGTCCATCCCATATATCCACCTCCACGCAGCGGCACCCCCTCTTCAGGGCCCTGCAAGAACCCCAAGCCCCCAGGGACAGAGAGGTCAAGGTCTGATCATCCGTCTAGGGACTCTCTCCCCACTCTAGAGAGAACAGTGCTCACTGGCACTTAGTTGTCAAGACCCCCTCAAGCTACATCTCCGCAGACCCTTCTCTGTCCACCGAGATACTGCTACGGCTCACTACCTCCACCCCCCACCCTCCCCAACTCACCATCTTCCTTCAGCAAGTCATCACATACTGCCTCGTGGTGCTTCTAGGGTTCTGGTTGTAGAGCATTCTGCAACACCTGACTTAGTCAAACTCTCAGTAATTCGGTTTGTTTGTTTGTTTGTTTGTTTGTTTGTTTTTAAAGTAAGCTCTATGCCCAACATGGGGCTTGAACTCATGACCCCGAGATCAAGAGTTGCCCCAGCCAGGCGCCCCTCAAACTCTCAGTAAATTTATACTTTATTTTCTCGACTAGACTTCCTAGGGCAGAAGCAATATGTTCCACTCATCTCTTATACCCTGAAACTACTAGTTCGGTGGCTGCCGCTACAAAGATATCTTGACTCCTCGATCCAATCCATGATTAATCACAATAAAAGCAGATATCACTTATTAGCTATTAACACATGGATTATCTCATTTAATCCTCACAACAGCTCAGACAGAATAAGCAATGTTATCATCCCTATTTCACAGATGGGGATACTGAGACACAGAGAAGTTAAATACTTAGAACCAGAGTACCAGTGAGAGAACTAGGATTTGACCTCATATGGCCTGACTCCAGAACCTATGATTCTAACTTCTATGCTCTCCTGCCTTCCATGTAACGTTTAGTTTATTTGTTCAAAATAAATCTTCCAGGACCTCTGAGTTCCAGGAGAGTTTCACAGCCTATGAAAGAGAGAGAAGCTCCATATACCCATAGAATTTCAATACTACTCTCCTGTCAGTCTTCAACATCTCTTCCAAGTCTCTCAGGTATCCAGGGGTCCTCAGCCCCAAGCCCCCCACAACATCTTTTCAATCCCTGTTATCCACTGATAGAACAGACGGCCCCTTCTCATGAGCTGGAGCCCTTTCCCCTTCTTTCCCACTGCACCGAATATAGCCCTCCACGCTGCTCTGGCCACAAAGCTGGTCCCCCACGAGGTAGGTGTTGTGAGAGGAATTGATGTAGTAGTGGTTCAGCGGTTGAGTCATATCCTGGTAGATGGGAAGGCAGGTCGGGTTGAAGATATCTCCATCCTTCGAGCAGAGATAGCTGAGGAAGCCATCCATGCTCAGCACGTGTCGCAATTTGCCTAAGGTGTGGAAGAGGGGAAGGCTAGAGTGAGAAGCTCTGAGCGAGGGCATCCCAGCACACCTCTAGCCCATCCTGCACCTCGCCCCTCTCCAGGGTCCTGCCTTTCAGATGGTGTCCATTCTCAGCCTCCAGATCCCAAAAGTGCCCCACCCACTGCCTGTCATTTCAATCATCCCCACCCTCAGAGAGAGTTAAAGGTACGAGGAGAATCATTAAGATCATGCTAGTTCACTAGTATCCAACAGAACTTTCTGCAATGGTGGAAATGTTCTGTTCTGTGCGGTCCAGTATGGCAGCCTCTAGACATATATGGCTACTGAGCACTTGAGATGTGGCTGTGTGACTGAAGAACTGAATTTAAAATTTTGATTTTAATTAATTAATTAATTGAAAGTTTTTATTTATTTATTCATTTAAGTAATCTCTACACCCAAAGTGAGCTCAAGAGTCGCATGCTTTTCCAACTGAGCCAGCCAGGCACCCCAATTTTAGTTAATTTAAATTTATTTTATTATTTTTAAGATTTTATTTATTTTTTTAAAGATTTATTTATTTATTTGAGAGAGCGAGAATGAGAGAGAGTACATGAGAGGGGGGAGGGTCAGAGGGAGAAGCAGGCTCCTCGCTGAGCAGGGAGCCCGATGCGGGACTCGATCCCGGGACTCCAGGATCATGACCTGAGCCGAAGGCAGTTGCTTAACCAACTGAGCCACCCAGGCACCCTATTTATTTTTTTAGATAGAGCACGTATGCGTGTGCACGTGCGCAAGAGCAGGGGGGCCAGGAGCAGAGGGCGAGGGAGAGAGAGAATCCCAAGCAGACTCTGCTGAGCACAGAGCCCAACATGGGGCTCAGTCTCACAACCCTGAGATCATGACCTGAGCCAAAATCAAGAGTCAGAAGCTTAACTGACAGTCACACAAGGACCCTGTTAATTTAAATTTAAATAATCACACAGTGGGGCACTTGGGTGGCTCACTCAGTCAATTGAGCATCCACTCTTGGTTCCAGCTCAGGTCATGATCTTGGAGTTGTGGGACTGAGCCCCATATCGGGCTCGGTGCTCTGCACTCAGCCTGGAGTCCACTTGTCCCTCTCCCTCCCCCTCTGCTCTTCCCCCTGCTCATGTGAGCCCCCGCACTCAAGTTCTCTCTCTCTCTCAAATAAATAAAAATTGTAAAAAAACCCCCCAAACTTTAAAAAAATAGTCACAAAGAGCTCATGGTTACCATAAAGGACAGCATAGTATTCAGTGTAAAGGGTTAATCTTATATATAGGGAAACTGAGCCCAGAGAGGAACAAAGTCGAAGACTCTTTAGCAACACGACCAAGGTACCTGTGTTTTATTCCCTGGGCTGTGAAGCTGATGCCAACTATGACCTGAGGGTTTCTTCCTATCATCAATTCCCATATGGTGTTCTGCAGAGTGGTCGTCCAATATACCCCTGGACTACAATACACCCTCTGTTTGAGGGCAGGGCCCCCTCACTCCTGCCACAGCCCTCACCCATATCAGCATGGGCTTCATACAATATCTAGTACTAGTCCTGAGCGACTAGTGCTGAGCACTTGCTCTGTGCCCAGGACGTCCCGTGCAGCACCTCTCTTAATGTTCTCGCCAACGTGATGAGGTAGATAGAATATAATCTGCCCTGAGAAGTTGGGTAACATAACTAGTAACTGAAGGAGCTGGGATTTGAACCCCGGCCGTCAGGTGTCTGAGCCACGCCAGTCCCACCGGGCCGTGCAGTCTCACTGAGGGCAACATTGCTGCAGGGGGCCTCCCGTGGGAGGTGGAGCAACTCGACTCTAATGCCCAGCTTCGTTGCTCCCGCTTTGACAAGGCTACAGATGATGGAGAGCGGCAGGAAGTCAGGCAGGAAGTTTTATTCTTAACAGTAAGAACTTAAATTGCGAGAGAAAATCCACAGTTGCCAGATACTTTTCATGTATGTCATTTCATTTGATCACCGATTATTTTACAAATGAGAAAATTGAGCCCCCACTAGATTAAGCAGCTTGCCCAGGGTGACTCAGTTAGTAAGCGGCAGAGGGGGGCCTTGAGCCCGGGTTTCCTGGCAGAGACTATCCTCTGCAGCCAGTCGAGAGCAGGGGAGGGAACACCACCCAGAGGGGCAGGTGGTAGAATAAATGTAACTGATGTCTACTGGATCCTGCACTGGAGATAGAAGGGGGCACCTGGGTGGCTCACTCAGTTAAGTGTCTGCCTTCGGCTCAGGTCATGATCCCAGGGTCCTGGGATCGAGCCCTGCATTGGGCTCCCTGCTCATCAGGGAGCCTGCTTCTCCCTCTCCCTCTGCCTGCCGCTCTGCCTACTTGTGATTCCTCTCTCTCTCTGGGTCAAGTAAATAAATAAAATCTTAAAAAAAAAAAAAAAAGATCCTATTTCTTAACCCTTAGGCATTCTTCTTCTATTTATTTTTCTGAAATGATTGCTTTACAGCCCCCTTTCTTCTCTGAGCACAGACATGAATCTGGAATCAGGGATTCCAACCCTTTCTGTTTGAGTCTCAGTTCCATGAGGGCAGTGTTCTTGTCGGACCTTCTGCTGTATCTCTGGGGCTGAGCAAAAGTCCTGGCCCATTACAGGGGTTCAATAAACATTAGCTGAAGTAGTGAGTGAATGAATGAATAAAAGGAGTAGGAGTTGAGACCTAGGAAATGTGGGTCACTTGTCCAGCTCTCATTCATCTCATCTCTCTCTCTCTTTTTTTTTAAGATTTTATTTATTTGAGAGAGAGAGAGTTTGCGAGCAAGTGCATAAACGCAAGAGCAGGGAGGAGGAGCAGAGGGAGAAGAGTGGAGGGAGAGGGAGATACAGACTCCCCGCTAAGCAAGGAGCCTGATCCAGCACTCAGATCCCAGGACCCTGGGATCATGACCTGAGCTGAAGGCAGACGCTTAACCGACTGAACCACGCAGGCACCTCTCATCCATCTCATCTCTAATCCTCATGCTCAACAGAGGTATTAGGTAAGGGTCAGGTGACCCGGGTTTGAATCCCAATTCCTCCTCTCATTAGGCTTTGGCTTTGAGCAAGTCATTTGATCTTTCTAAACCCGAGTTTTCCTCTTTTGCACAACTGACTTAATAACAGAAGCCACTTCAACTGGTCATCGGAATGATGAGAAAAGACATGTAGAAATGTTAGCACATTAATGGGATACTTAGCAGAGGCTGAATAAGGATTATGCTCCTGATTTACAAGATCGTAGTGAGGGCTAGAGGAAGTAAGTGACGTGAAAGTACCTTGTAAATCATTTATTATTAATGTAAATTCCTCGTATTCTGAAGGGAATGGAGGGCAGGGCAATGTCTATTAAAGGGGCAAGGAGAAAGGGCTGAAGACAGAGGGCATATTTGAGCTGTGCTTGCTAAAAGAAAGCCTCCTCTTCATCCCCCTCAGCCAGGGACTGACTAGCTTCCTGGCCCAGAGGCTTAGCCACTCAAGAACCACTTGGAGAATTTGGAGAAAGCCCAGGAAGTGGCAGAGAGCCAGCATTTAAAGAGACAGCAAACAGGAACCATGAAGAGAGCTGGAAGCAAAGGAATTAGGCACTAGAAGAGAAGAAGCCTAAGGGAGAGGACCATGGATCTCCCTTTCCACTGGGGACAACCGTTGACATCAGGACGAACTTATTCTGAAAGTGAAGCATGAGCATAGTGGAGGAAAGGAGACTTGTGGACTGTTCTTCCTCCTGAGAGATACAGCATTACGGAGGAGACTCCTGTCTTATCTGGGCAGGAAACTGCTGCTCCCCTTCCCAGGGGTGGAATGAGATGAAGATGCTTCCACAGGGGCTGGGGTAGGCATGGGCTCAGCCTTCCCTGAGTTGGGCAGAAGGTGGCTTGTCTCTGGACCTTTCTAAGGTCCCCCTCCTCGCCCATGCCCAGTGCCTCTCCACCCTAGCCCTCTTACCGCTATCTGAGGGCTCATAGCGGTCGATGAGTTCCAGAGCAAGGTCAGAAGCTCGCTCTCCTTCTTTCTGCTCCTCTTGGAGGAAATCCACAAATTCCAGCAGGGTCAACTTCTGCCCATCGGCCGAAAAGTTTTCAAACAGCTCTTGCACCTCAGTACGTTTAGTCAGCGCCTGATAGAACTCTACAAACTCTTTTCCCTCCAGAGTCCCGGACTCGGATGTGTCTGCTGCCTGCAAGCAAGGGTTTAGAGGATGGTGGAAAAATCCTTTTAAGAGCACATTGTGGGGGCGCCTGGGTGGCTCAGTCAGTTAAGCGACTGCCTTCGGCTCAGGTCATGATCCTGAGAGTCCCTGGATCGAGTCCCGCATCGGGCTCCCTGCTCGGCGAGGAGCCTGCTTCTCCCTCTGACCCTCCCCCCTCTCATGTGCTCTCTCTCTCTCATTCTCTCTGTCTGAAATAAAATAAATAAATAAATAAATAAATAAATAATCTAAAAAAAAAAAAAAAAAGAGCACATTGTGGGCGCCTGGGTGGCTCAGTCGTTAAGCGTCTGCCTTCGGCTCAGGTCATGATCCCAGGCTCCTCGGATCGAGTCCCACATCCGGCTCCCTGCTCAGCGGGAAGCCTGCTTCTCCCTCTCCCACTCCCCCTGCTTGTGTTCCTGCTCTCGCTATGTCTCTTTCTGTCAAATAAATAAATAAAATCTTTAAAAGAAAAAAAAAAGAGCACATTGTATGGCCTTGACCCGTCCTGTAAGGGCAATCTTGCCGACAGGTGGATACAAACATCTTTCTGCAAAATTCTCCCAGAACTCCTGACACTTTGTGTTCATAGAAGCCGCTTTGGTAAGTAAAAAGCAAAATGGCAGCCGTACCGTTTGCTACTGGAGAAAAATTTCAATCAGAAAGGGTTAAATGCCCCAACAAGTGCCTAAAAGTTTAAAAGATCCCTCCTCCTATTTTATTCACATTCCAGTTGGACTTTTCCATTGTTACTAGGCACGGGGGAAGTTCTGGCCATGAACAGAGAGGTCCTTGAGGTCTGACACAGTATCGAATGGTTGTTTGCCCTTCATAAGACTATGAATCGTCTTTCTAAGAAGACTGAAGGGTGAGAACCATGCCTTACACTTTCCATCGAGCCTGGCATAGTGGTAGGGCATATAGGAGAGATTCAACAAAGAGTGATGCTGGGTAGGGTCAGGTACATCTGGCCATGTGAGAACATGGACTTGGCTGGCTTCTGAAAATCCTTCCCCAAAACACTCACTTGGAAAAGCTGGAAGGCATATTCTTGGTCCATTTCCACATTCATCAGGTGCAGTAACCGCTGGACTTCGTGGAAACTCATCCGACCATCCTGGTTCCTGTCTCCACGCTGGAACCAGTCACTCAGCCATCCAGGTGTGAGTTAAGGCAAAAGCACTGTGTGTGTTTGTGTGTGCAGATGTGTATGCATGTTCATCCACTGACATCGTCTCCCCTATCTCCTCCCTGCCAATGCATTTTCCATATTAGCTTCCAGAATAATCTCCCCCCGAGCACCAATCTGTCTTGTCCCTGCATGGCTCAGGTGCCTGCAGGGTCCTCCCTGTTGCTTGCAGAAAGAAGCCCAAATTTTTTAACGTAGATTGAAGGTCTTCACCCCCACGATCTGGCCCCCACGCAGCCTTCTCAACACACCTCTGTCCTCCCTGTACTTTAGCCAGACTCTCCCTCCTGCTCTTCAATGTCCTATCTCTGAGACTTTTCTCATGCTGTTCCCTCAGGCAGGAGAGCCTTCTGCCTCCTTTCTTTATGTTCAAGTTCTACTCCTTTTCAAGGCTCAGCTCAAATTCAACTTCCTCCCTGATGTTTTTCTCAGAACTCTCTCAGCTAGAATTAAATATTTCTCCTTCCTTTGAACACCCACAAATAATTGCAGTCCCATAACACTTCTAGGGTACTTAGATGATTTACACAATTCCATTTTCTCCACCGACTAAAACAATGCCTGAGTCTCATTAATCTTTGTACCTCTAAAGCCTGGCACAGTGCCTGATACCTTCTGCTCCATAGATGGTGAATGAATGAACAAACGAACAAATGAATGAACGACCTGGCATGGAAAGTGAATACAATCTAGGAAACCTGAATGAGTCAACACCACGAAGTTCTGCTTCCCAGTCCTACAGTAGCTAATGCCACTGGGATCTTCTGTTCAGCTCTCAAGATCAGCACCTTGTTTGGTCCTTTGCCTCGCACCATCCCTCCCACCAGTCCTGAAGGGCCTGATTTCTGCCTACTCTCTGCCTGGTTATGTCTTTGTCATCCCAAGTCTCCATTACACCATCAATATCCTCTGCCTCACAGTGGCCTGAGCTGTCCTTGCCCACCCCATCTGGACTCTTAGGCCTCCCTAGCGCAGGATGCCAACCCCCCCACCCACAACCCTGTCTCTAGCCCTGCAGCATCTGGCTCCTTCAGTGACCCCTGGCCCCACCTCTGACTCCATCCTGCTGATACTGGTCCAGCCGCTCCTGTTCGTCCATGCCGGTAACAAAGTCCACCAAAACCTGGAGCCCCTGCATCCATATCTTGGCCTCCTCGACGCTGTTGGCCACCAGGTCCAGGTTGGAGCGGCGGCCGTGGAAGACGATGGTGAAGCCCTGCTCCAGGGGGAGCTCCTCTGCCAGGCTCCGCAGCAGCTCGGACTCGTGGCCCTCCCGCACCGTCTCCACATCAGAGATAGAGACTACCAGAGAGGAAACAGGGGGGTGCAGGGGGAAGAGAGTCCGCCGAGTTGCAGGAGCGAAGGGTCAGGGACCCTTTAAGGAGCCATAGGGAGGAGGAACCCCAACCTCCCTCCGCAGGATGAAACCCCCAAAGATTGGGTAGGGGGAGATGCAGACCCCTGGGATTCAGGATTCCCCATGAGTCGCTGCCATGTTCAGAGGCAGCATGCCAAGGGGCCCAGGCTGGGAGCAGCAAGACCTGGCTTCGGGCCACTGGCTGGCAGTGGGACACAGACCAAAATGACTTAACCCCTCAGTACCCTCGTCTGAAATAGGGGATAGTCCCTTCTATGGCCAGTCCACATGGTGACCACTGGCGGGGCTGACGGAATGGAAACACACTTAAAGGTAGAAGCGGTTACACCAAAGCATGATATGTCCAAGTTCAATTTCCCCGTTCCAGGTTTGAGGGCCTCCTCTTTCCAGGTGTCTAAGAAAGCACCAGAGAAATTCTTCCACCCCCTTCCCTCAGCTGGGGGTGCTGTGGATCGTGAGCTTTGATTATGTCTCTAAAGCGGACTCTCTCAGATGTGTCCTGTGATCACATTTTGGAGGGGTCATAAAGCGCAGGATGCACACTGTTGTGCTGCATTTGTGATATTTAAAAATATGCATCATAGTGGCTAATTTGTGAAATGCATCCTGGCTTCAGGTGTCACGCTAGGTGCTTTGTACATTAACTTACTGAGTCTCTGTAACAACCTGCTAGCAGGTACTATTCAATCCCCATTTTGCAGATGAGGAAACTGAAGCTTAATGTAACTTGTCCAAAGCCACTCAGCTAGAAAGTGGCAGAGCCAGGGCTTTGATCCGGGCAGTCTGATGCGTGAGATCATGCTCTCACTATAATAATAATAAATATAACCTAGGATTTATTGAGCCTTATTATGTGCCAGGGCACTCCTAAGCCTTTTACGTGCAGTATCTGATACACTGTAGGACCCTGTTCCCTCCCCTGCTCTCAAGCACCTGGGCTCTTCAGAGTCCGATCCCCCCACCACACCCACGCCTAGCCATCCACGTGACTCACAGGTGGGCTTGGCAGTGCCTCCCGCCTGCCGGGCATGCCAGACTGTCATGCCATCATCCTGAAGTCTGAAGTATCTCAGTTTCTTCCAGCTTTTGGACCTCACCTTGCGCATCAGCATGCCCTTCTGCATCAGCAGCAAGTCTTGATTGATGGGCAGCCCTGGGCCAGGAGAAGAAGGGGCTGGCTGGGTAGCCGGCGGGAAGGGTAGAGGGCCCAGGAGGAGCTCTTGAACAGGGGTCCAGACTCCTCCCCACCTCCCCATTCCTGGGCTGTCTCCCGAAAGCCTCCTCTCCTGCTGGGGTACTCACGGCCTTGCATCAGAGACACCATCACCCACCGGTCCGCCAGCTGGTGCCAGTCACCTGGAGGAGCACAGAGGAACAAAAGGCTCTGGGTTAACACTGGTGATCTTAGAATAACAGATCAGAGGAGGAAGAGAAGGAAACGCGTGCGTCCTGACGGCCCACGATGTTCCAGGCACTTCATCTACGTAGTCTTTAGCTCTTTTTTACTTTTCGTTTGAGTTTGATGAATTTGAGGCTTAGAGAGGCTAAGAAACTTGCACCAAATCACATAAGGATTCAGAATTTAGAGCCAAATATGTCTGATTCCACAGCATCTGCTGTTTCCCATAGCCGTCGCCAGAGAGGACTAGACCGGGGCTTTCAGCCCAACACCCCAGAGTCACACCCTTCAGCTCCTCATTATTAAGGACCACCATCTTGCTGGCTGCCCCCTTTCAGAACCTGGAATCTCTCTATATCCTAGCCTTCTCTTCTCCAGGGGGAATCACCCCAGCTGCTCTATCTTGGGAGCCCTCCCCATGGTCCCGGGCAGGCCCCCCAGCTCCCAAGGGGCCAAGGCAGAATGCTACTTTTGCCTCTTCGGGGACACTTAGTACCATACTTGCTACATAAACCACATTCTTCTGCCTTCCCGTGGTAAAGCACACTTTACTTGTCATAAAGGTTATTCCCAACAGCTTAACGGACCAGGTGAGTTACGTAGTCTTAGAAATGCATTTTCAAGTTTTCTTTGCCTCCTGAAAAAGAGAGCCCTCTTTAAGATGCGTGCTAATTTAGGATCTGGTTAAGTTGTCCTAGTAGGTAAGAACAAACTTCTCTTGAAAAGAACCAGAAGAGGGGCAGCCTGGGTGGCTTAGTCGGTTAAGCGTCTGCCTTCGCCTCAGGTCATGATCCTGGAGTCCTGGGACTGAGACCCGGGTTGGGCTCCTTGCTCAGTAGGGCGTCTGCTTCTCCCTCTCCTTCTGCCTGCCCCTCCCCCTGCTTGTGCGTGCGCTCTCTCTCTCATAAATAAATAAATAAATAAATAAATAAATAAATAACTTAAAAAAAAAAGTCAGAAGACTTGATATGTAGCCACATTGATTCTAGCTCAGCCCCTCTAAGAAATTCTCAACTCTTGACCAAATCATTCTGGAACTGGCAAAGCCCAAGAAACATAGAGCTCAAAGCTTTGCAAAAGCAAAGGAACTGCACTTGAATAGAAATGCTGTGTTTTTTAATTGATAAGTTTAAGTTTTTGACAATGGTGAGCATCTAAAACACGAAAAGCATCTCTAAAGCAATCATTCAGTTGGTGCTCCATTAGAACATGGTGCAGTTCAACTCGCTAGACCTCATCAACGAAAAGCAGAAGTCCAGAAATGATTTGTGACTTGTCTGAGGTCACATAGCATCTCAGTGCCTTCTCTCTCTTTAGCTGGAAGGGCCTATCAAGTCACCCAAGTGTGACTAAATCTTTAGGAAAAATGTAGAGGTCACTGAAAATACAGCTCCCCTGACTGGAGGACCTAGAGAAGGCTTTCTAAAGGAGTAGCAATATGCAGGGCCCCAGAGGGAGAGGGGAAGTTTGGGGAGCCAGACTGTACCTAAGTGGGAAAGATAACTCAAGGCAGCCCTCAGGAGAGACAGAACTCTGCAACAGTTCCAAAACGCAAAGGTTTTGCTGGCTGAGGCTGAATACAGTGAGACTGGGTGAGATCAGAAGAAGCCTCTGGATGGAAGAAGGGACCCAGCGTGCTTCATGAGCGGCAGAAAAGCAGCCCCGCTTGGAATCTAAGGCTCGCAAAAACTGAATGAAGAGTGAAGTAACAGGTCCCTCCTAAATGTCTCAGGTCCCCAGACTCCAGCGGAAGGGAGAAGGCTGGGGTTCTGATCCCCCTTGCCAATATCCTTCCTTACCTCCTCTTTGAATTTCAGCTCCCATGTTTGGGGCATAGGGACCTTGGGATGGGGTGGATCTCGGCCCTGGGAGACGACAGAATGCCCTTTCCTTACACCTGTGTCCAGGAGCTTCACAATCATGTCCTGAAACATGTGCTGGGACACCCCTGTTTTGGAGCCTATCTCCTCTCAAGAAAGCCTTAGAAAATTATTTTATGCATTTTGGTCAAACTCTTCCAACCCCAGGGTTTGGCATGCTCTTCCAATCCTGCTCCCATTCCTGACTCACTATTTTAAACATAGATCCAGGTGACATGTGGCCATATGAGGGCCGATTTCAACTCAGGGAGCCACAGAATGTCAGAGCTGGACTTCATTTTATAGAGAAGGGCTAGAAAGATTAGCTGAACTGCCAGAGTCATTGAATGAATTATGTGGCAGAAGTGGGACCAGAACCATGGTTCCTTGTGACCAGCTCAGAGATCTCACCAAGGCTCTGCCCTTAGAAAGGGTTTTCTCTGGGGGTGCCAGAGAAAGAGTTGCATGTCCAACTCTTGGTTTCGGCTCAGGTCATGATCTCAGAGTTGTGGGATCGAGCCCCGCATCAGGCTCCACACTCAGCACAGAGTCTGCTTGAGATCCTCTCTCTCCCTCTCCCTCTGCGCCACCCCCCCCCGCTCTCTCTCTAAAATAAATAATAAATCTTAAAAAAAAAAAAAAAAAGGAAGGGAAAACCCTTTCTTTCCAAAAGGAAACTCTGGAAGCAGGTTAGAGCAGGGCTAAGAAGCAACAAGGGACATGGATGCTTTGTCTCCCCACTTTTGTCATTCTTTGCCCCCACCATGTCCCACTTAATAGCCTTTCTTTTCTTTCTTCCCATTTCTCTCCTCTCCCCATCCTGGTGCCTTCCTTCTCCTTTCGCCCAGCTCACTCTTCTCTTCTGATCCCCTCTGCCTCCCTACTTGCTCACTTGCCAACCTCTCTGTGCTTTCCTCTCCTTATCCTTCTCCCCACCCCTTCTCCCCTCACCTCTTCCTCTTTTTCTTTCTCCTCTAATTCCCAATAGGTCGGGTTCTCGTCCCCTGTGGGGATTTTGACCCTGGGGTCCAGGAGGGAAGAGGACACTCAGGAGCACACCCTTCCACTCAGCCTCGCTTCCCCCGTATCCTAGGAGACTGACTGAACACACTGCTCAGAGAATGCGACTTGGAACCCAGGTGTTCTAGGTCTTGGTGTTGCCTCTGGCTTCTGAAGGTAGGATGGGAAGGATATCACAGCTGATGCAGGTGCAGTGAGGAGAGAAGGAACAAAGGATTGGGAGTGGGAGCAGGACTAAGAGGTGAGGAGCAGAGGATGAAGACTGAGAGTAAGAGATTGAGTCCTCACTGTTCACACCTAGATGCGAATGTGGAGATCCTCGAGGACACAGATAATTACCTCTATAATATCGATGAGAGGATAAAGACACAAAATAAGGTGGGAAGTGGCCAGGGCTGCCTGGTAAGATTTGGTCCTCAACTTACAGGTGGCTATAAGAGATGGACTTTGGCAGAGTTGCCAAAGGTGCCAAAAGCATTACAGTGAAATTTGGGGTGTCTCAGAGCTCTCTGAGGGGCAGGAAGAAAGAGAATCATTATGTCTACTCTCTTGCTTCTGAGCAGGATTATTGGGTGACTTCATTCATAGAAAGAGGACAGAATGGCTCTGGTCATAGGGAGCCTTCAGAATGTTAAAGCTTGAAGACTCTTTTTCTTTTTCTTTTTTTTTTTAAGATTTTATTTCTTTGACAGAGAGAGACACAGCGAGAGAGTGAACACAAGCAGGGGGAGTGGGAGAGGGAGGAGCAGCCTTCCCGCCGAGCAGGGAGCCCGATGCGGGGCTCGATGCGGGGCTCGATCCCAGGACCCTGGGATCATGACCTGAGCTGAAGGCAGACGCTTAACGACTGAGCCACCCAGGCGCCCCGACTCTTTCTTTCATAACTCATCCAATCCAGAGGTTCCTGGCTATACTGATATCCCTAGGTCAAATAGCGATTCCTTAGCCCCACCCAAAAGGATGGAGCTCAGGAATATTTAAAAAAGAACCCCTACTACACAAGCAAGTCTGGGAAACCCTAAATTCCTACCACAGATCAGGAAGCTGCTGTCCAAAGTCACATAGCTGGTTAGTGGCAAAATCAGGACTAGAAGCAGGTGCTCTTCCCAGCACAGCCCTTGGGCATGCCAACAAACTGCCCTAGCCCATGGAGCAGGCTGAGAACAAGTATAGAGCTCAAACCCGGGCTCTTTCTAAGGAAATCTCATAACTCTATTGTTTCTATGATCTTCCCTGGGTCTTCGGTAATCCTCAACATTCTGCTAATGAATCTATCCTACTCCAATTCTCTCTCTTCCCTTACTAGGATGGGGCTCACTTCTGAGTGGTAGCTAAGAGGTCCCCATGTAAGGGGTGACTGCCACAGCCAGGAGGAAAGCTGCAAATCAAAGTGCTAGAGAGAACCAGGAGGTGGGAGCCTTGCAGACGTGTTAGGGCTAAGGAGTCCGGGGTACAATTTAATCAGGGGGGACAGGCATTTGGCGGACAGAGTTAGGGACTCAGGCAGGGCAGAGCTTGGGGCAGAGGCTGGTCAGAGCCTCCGGGCCCTTACCGTGGGCAGGATAGCGGTCCTGTGTCTGTAAGCTTGTGCGATGCTCTCTCCTGTGGGACGAGGAAACCCAGCTGGGCTCTTGCTCTTCTCTCTCGCTTGCTCACTCACTGGCTTCCTCCCCTTTTCTACCGCAGTTTGCTGCTGTGACTGGCAGACTTGCAGCTAAAGGGAAGGAGTAGGGAGGGGAGAGGTGTGAGCTCTTCCAACTCTTAAAGGCCCAGGACATTGGTCAAAGGGAAGGAGTTTTGGGGGAGGGGTGGTGAGACAAGGATTAAAGGAGGAGGAGCCCGGCTGCCCTTCATCTTGATGCCAGCCCTCATTGACCCCAATCCTGCAGTAGCTCTCCCGGTGAAACCCAAGGAGTGTCTGAGTTGCGTTGCTCCGTGAATCACTCCTTTTCATTCCGCACGGTTTCTCCCTGCATGTCACACAGCTGTCTTTGCCCTGATTTCATCTGGCTCCTTTCCAGGGTGTCTGTTCCACTGGCCGGCTTCTGTGTCTCTGTGTCCTGCCTTGCAGGGCACTCAGTCTAGCTCTGTGGCACAGGGTAAGAAAAAAAGAACCAGGACGGGGAAGGAGGAAGATGAGGAGAAAGGGAGGAGAGGAATGATCCTAGAGGGTAGAGGGAAGGGTTAGTTAGTATCTCTGTATATTTTGGGCACTCGCTAAACACTGAAGGAATGCATACATAAATGCATGAAATAATTCATTTCTTCTTTCTTTACATGTATGCATTCTAGGAACGTTTGGTCAGCACCTCCAATATGCAAGGACACACGTGTGTGTTTATAAAGATGTGTGTAGAGATGATGTGGACTCATGGTATTGTAAGAATCAAGGGCAAAGAGTGGAGCACAAGATTGGAAAGACACCCAGAGGGAAAGAAAGGTGATGAGCTTCTTGCAAGGTGAATGAACAGGTGGCTGTAATAGAAACCGAGACTGAGGAAAAGGGGACCAAGTTAGGAGAGGAATATAGGGGATTGTAAAAGGCTTCATTATGGCCCCATACTACACACTGAGACCAAGACCCAGGGTAGTCTTGGCAATGTCCTGGGCTCACATGTCAGCAGCAGAGACGAATAGTCCCTGGCGCTCTCCCAAACACTGTGAGCTGGGACCTACTTTTGCTCTGCCTTGGAAAGACTGTGGGGTATGGAGATTTCTGGCCCAGTGGGTGGGAGTCAGGCAGCTAAGGGCACAGGGCACAGCCCTGGACTTGGACTTCTGTGGATTCTCTCCAGTGAGGTGTGTTTTAATCTAGGCATAGGGGGAACTAACTATATGAAATGATGCGATTTTAAGTGTGCTGAGGTCTGGCTACCTCTCATGGCTCCCCAAACACCCTTTGAGTGCCTAATATTCTACCATTAGTGATTATTTATAGCTAAACCTTTAGTCCCATTAAAATAAAATCCTCCTAAGTGATTACCATAAATGTCAGGACTGTGGTTACTTTGGGGAGGAGGGAGAGTTGTGATAGGATCGGGCACGTAGCTGGCTTCTGAAATAGCTGGCCAAGTTCTAATTTCTAGTCCTGGGTGCTAACGAGGGTCTTCCCTTTATAACTTATTCAACTATACATTTTCCTTTCTTTTTTTTTTTAAGTAATTTAATTTTTTTTAAAAGATGTTATTTATTTATTTGACAGAGAGAGACACACAGAGAGAGGAAACACAAGTAGGGGGAGTGGCAGAGGGAGAAGCAGGCTTCCCGCTGAGCAGGGAGCCCTATGTGGGACTCAATTCCAGGACCCTGGGATCATGACCTGAGCCAAAGGCAGACGCTTAATGACTGAGCCACCCAGGTGCCCCTTTTTAAGTAATTTTATTTTTATTTTATTTTTTTAAGATTTTATTTATTTGACAGAGAGACACAGCGAGAGAGGGAACACAAGCAGGGGGAGTGGGAGAGGGAGAAGCAGGCTTCCCGCCGAGCAGGGAGCCCGATGTGGGGCTTGATCCCAGGACCCTGGGATCATGACCTGAGCCGAAGGCAGACGCTTAACGACTGAGCCGCCCAGGTGCCCCTAAGTAATTTTTAAAAAGATTTTATTTATTCATTTATTTAGAGAGAGAGCACACAGGAGCAGGGGGAGGGGCAGAAGGAGAGGGAGAGAGAAACTCAAGCAGACCCCATGCTGAGCATGGAGCCTGATGCAGGGCTCGACCTCGAGACCCTGAGATCATGACCCAGGCTGAAATCAAGAGTCGACAGCCCAACCAACTGAGCCACCCAATTGCTCCAATACTTTAGGTAATCTCTACACCAAACGTGGGACTTGAACTTGCAACCTGGAGATCAAGAATCGCATGCTCCACCGACTGAGCCAGCCAGGTACCCCTAACTATACATTTTGTGTAATTTTCTCTATCTGTATTATATTTTACAACAGGAGGGTTTCTGATTTTTGCAACTGGTAATTTCTGAAGTTTTATTGGTTTTCCACCATTCATTAGTTGAGTTTCCATATTCTCCTGAGAGCAGAGTTTTTTGTTTGTGTGTTTGTTTTTTTAATTTACTTATTTAAGTAATTGCTATACCCAATGTGGAGCTTGAACCTGCAACCCTGAGATCAAGAGTCCCATGCTCTTTTGACCTGAGACAGCCAGGCGCCCCTGAGAGCAGGTTTGGATAAAGAAAGAGGAATATGCAGGGAGGGGAGGCTAAAGAGGGAGGCCACTCATGGGGAATAGAAAGATTAAGGGGGCATCAAAATTTAAATGGTGCTGACTTCACGTTTTATTTAATAGAGCCCCTGTCTTCCTCTCCCATTTCTACTCCCCTAACATCATCATGTCCTTAGTTTTCCACGCTTCCCCCTTACATTCCTCACTCCTTCTACACTCCAGGATTATGGACGCTTTGCCTCTACTGCCTCACCTAATTGCTGCCAAACTTCCTTCCCTTCTGCGGGGGGTTCAGTGGGGGTATTATCATTCCTCCTGGGTTTTCTGGGAGAGTTCAGATCTTAAATATTCTTTTTCAGTGTTTTCATAAACATACCAATCCTCCCCAGATCATGCGTCCTGATTTTGGGGGGCAGGCACTAGGGAGACCTTCACAAGGTTAGAATGGCTCCAAAGAGTGACTTAGAAGACATCCCTGCTGCAGGGCGATCCTTAGATCCAGGGAGGGAGCAGACAGACGGGGGTGGGGGTGGGGGGTGGTACAGGAACTGTCCCTGTGGTTTGGTTGTTCTTATTTCCATAATGATCCTGGCCCTCCCCCACTGTTGTCTATTATTAACAGATCCAGAAACTTGATCAGGGCAGCAGCAGCAGAGGGATTTTCTGGGAACCATGCCCAGGAAAGGCCCAGAAGCCCTACATTGAAATGAAGGGGCAGCCGGCAAGGAGGGAGACCTAAACACTGTCCTCTTCCACGGCCACGCAAACCTAGACCTTCCTCCTTATACACAGTGGAGATGCCCTAAATATCTTGCTTCTCGGGACTAGAGAATCAGAGATCAGTTTCCAGTCCATCCAGACAAACTACTCAAACTTCTGAAATACAGCCCATCTTCTTCGTGGTCAAACATGCAGCTCAAAGTATTAAATTCCACTTAAAAAATCATCAATATGAGATCACTTGTGGAATTAAAAGCCAGGATACCTAACTTCGGAAGACCAGAGAATATATAGCCATTCCTCAATTCTGACATTAAAAACAGAAAACTAAGGGGAAGGGGAAAAGGAGGTATAAAATCAAAGAACAAGATGATGGAATTAGAATAAAAAATACAAATGGTGTAATATTCCATACTGAGACAAAACCTTCAGAAAAGGTCATAAAACAAAATACAAGTATGTGCTATTTTAAGAAGCATGTCTACAGAAAGGCATTAAA
This sequence comes from Mirounga leonina, assembly GCF_011800145.1. Taxonomy (NCBI): domain Eukaryota; kingdom Metazoa; phylum Chordata; class Mammalia; order Carnivora; family Phocidae; genus Mirounga; species Mirounga leonina. The sequence goes on from NW_023270377.1 coordinate 18,398,141, forward strand.
AAAAATAAACTGCTGCATAAATCTTAACAACAAAGAGGTTGAAAGTTAAAGGAACATATCTGGGAACAGAGACTCCACTTTTGTCCTTATTCAAAATTGCCTTGGCTGTTTTGGCACTTTACATTTCCATACAGATTTTGGAATCCTCTGCTTGTCAATTTCACAGAACTAAACCTGCTGGGATTTTACTTAGAATTGAGTTTAACCTGCAGATCAATTTGAGAACACCGGCATCCTTACAATATTACTTTCTAATCCATGGAGTAGATATATCTTTCATTTCTTTCAAAAATGCTTTGTTGTTGTCAATGTAAAGGTTCTGCATATCTTTCAATGTATCTATTTTGAGCTATTTGATTTCTTATGCTATATTTTTTTATTTTTAAGTAATTCCTACATCAAACATGGGGCTCAAACTCACGACCCCCAGATCAAAGTCACACATTCTTCCGAAAGAGCTAGCCAGGCACCCCGTTGTATTTTTGAAATTCCTTTTTTTTTGTATTTAGAAACACGTAATTGATTTTTTTGCATATTGACTTTGTATTCTGGAACCTTGCTAAATCCATTTCATTCTAAGAGTTTGCATATTCTTTTGGATTATCAATGTACACAGTCATGTTGTCAGCAAAAATATTTTTCCTTTATAATCCTTTTCTTGGTTTATCACACAGGCTTGGACCAGTATAATGATACATGGAGGTGTGGCAGTGGACATCTTTGGCTCAATCTTCATTTCATGGAGGAGGATTTCAGTATTTTTTCATTGAGAGGTTTACTATAGTGTTTTTGTCGATACCTTTTGTTAGATTAAGGATGTGCCCTCCTACTTCTGGTTTTCAAAGTTTTTTTTTTCTCTTAATCATGAATAGGTATTGAATTTTGTAGTGTTCTTTTGTGTATCTACCTAGATTTGATTATTTTTCATGTATTGAATCAATCTTGGTTTTTTACAGTAAACCCAGATTAGGTATGGTGCATTATCAATTTTTTTTTTTGCTAGATCTGATTTGCCTATTTTTTCCAGGAATTTTACATCTACTTTCAAAGGACAGTTCAGCCCCTGGTTTTCCTCTGTGATATCCTTGATGGGTTTTGGTCTTCAAAAGTGAATGGGGACCTGTTCCCTTATTCCATAGTCTCTGGAACTTCATGGAAGATTAGTGTGTAAGACATGAGTGATGTCCCTTTTTCTAACATTTTTTTGGTCTAAGGTCTACTAAGGTTTTATCAATTTTATTGATGCTTTCAAGGGAATGACTTTCTACTTCATTGATTTTCTTTCTTGGACATTTGTTTTCTATTTCATTGACTTTTGATTTTTTTTTTTTTAATTTTCCTCTTTTTTTGAATCTGCTATCCTGTTTCTGGACATAAAAACTTAGATCACTGACTTCAGCCTTTCTTTTTAACATGTGAATTAAAGTGAATTATCACTTTACCTGTATACCAAAGGTTTTGATATGGTGTATCTTATCAATTTTTTTAACTTTGTGATTTCTTCTGTGACCCATGGGTTATTCAGAACTGTACTGCCTGTTTATTTTTAAAGTTAGGGATTTCCAGTTCTCTTTTTCCTAACTTAATCCCCGTGTTCACAGAACAATATTTTAATTTTAAAAAAAATTTTTGAGGCCTGATGGTCCACTATGACCAATTTCAGTAAATGCTTCTGGCGTAATTAAAGAGGATATGCACACTGTTGATTTAGAGTACATTACTCTTTTTGTCAATTAAGTTAGGTTTGTTACTTGTGTTGTTCAACTCATGTCATATTAGTTTTTGAAATAAATGTATTAAAATATTTTTAAAAAAATTAAATTCCACAGCATTCAGGAATTTCATTTCATTCTATGCTTTCCTATTCCAAATGTTTTCTTTGGGCTTCTGACAGCAATACCTGTGTATATCGCCCCACTCCCAACCCCCCTCAGCCTTTGAGCAACAGGAGTAGTGAGCAAAGGAATGCTATATACAGACAGTAAGGAAGGCATGCTCTGAAGTCTACCAGTGCCTCTCCTTGCCCTGTTCCACCACTCAGTCATAGGCCCTCTGATACCTTGGAAAAAAGCTGGAAGCAGAGGTTGGCTCTGTCCCGCTGAGTGCCAGAAACAGGCACGGAAACTCTTGGGATGTGTGCTAAGTCTTGAACCTCAGGAAGAAATGAATATTAAAGTCTGTGATAAAATGTTTCCAGCACTACCTCTTCACTTCAGGTCTCTCCCACACCATACTAAATTCTGGCCATGACAGCCAGGAGTGAGGTTCTGTTTCAGCAAAAGACATTTTATCAGATAAAGGGTACCACCCCAGCCTCCCAAACAGCTCTTATCCAGCAGCAGGACTCTTCCCAAAGGACCTAGCCACAGGGGAACCGTCATTGCCCTCTTGGCAGAACAGTGTGTTTGTGTCCAACAGATGGCAGAGGCAGGAGTGACAAGGATCATGTGACCAGAGTGCCTAGAGATCTCTATATTGACAAAATCAAATCTCCAGTTTAAAGGAAAAATTATTTTTATAAAAACAGAAACAGGTTTTATTTCAATCCTGTTAGGGAGTAAGAGGGATGGAAAACAAAAAAATGAAGGGAGGGGTCTCTTTATACACACATGACATCAGGATCAACTACAAGGAATAGAATAATACCCATTTTCATCCCTCCCCCAACTCCTAGGTGGGGTCCAAGGCCAGCTGAGAATAGATGGAACAGGAATTAAGACACAGTATGGCACAGTAAAATGGCCAACGCACCGAAAGATGGAGAAGAGAATTTCCCAGGGAGCAAGGCCCTGGGTCTCAGCTGCTTCCCCAGTGGAGGGGGAATGAGAAAACTTTGGCTCAGCAGGAAGGCAGTTGGCAAAAATCAGAGATCCCTTAGCTGGACTCTCCAGATCACAAAACTACGGGCTGAGGGAAGTCCAGATGTCTATCCAGTCCGTGGTGTTCTCTGCTTTCTCCAAGACCTCTTCTCTTCAGGCTTGAGACTGAGAGCTCACCTGGTTCTCCTCTTCATCTTGTAAGGCAGGGGAGTAAGTGCTTATTCTACCCTTCCTACATCTAGGCTACTTAATTACTATTTTCTCGGCTCCTGAGACAGAAGCCAACTAACAATGCCGGCCCCCTTTGTGAAAGTCGGCTTGAAAGAGCCCTTGGTTGGCAAATTTGCCTCTGCAGAGGTTTCTCTGAGCTTGCTCCTTACAGACAGAGCCTCCCCAGACTTGCTCGGAGATACCTTCATTTGTGTGAGATGTGGACAGGAAACTTTGTCTCTCTCTAGCATTGGACTAATAATCCCATCTTTGGAGATGGGGATAAGAGAGCGAGCGAGCAGGTGTTGGCAGGGGGAAGGACTGGGGGAAAGCAAGGCAGTTTACATTGTGTTACAGATTCGAATCTCTGGATTGTGAAGAATCATCTAGAGCTCCAAAGAAGGCAGGGGGATTCTCTGACTCAATATGAACAAGTGGAAGTATTTTAGTGGCTACCCTGTAATTCCCACAGACCAACAGGGAATGTGTCCAAAAAAAAAAAAAAAAAAAAAAAAAGATAGCAAAGCAGCAGCGTCAAACCCTCTATCTTAAATCTGAATAAAACGAACTCATTCAGCTAATACCACTTCAAGTACAATCGTGAACACAGATGGCGCTGCGGAAATTCATACTAAAGAATGGGATCAAGTAGCCTGTCATCTTGATCCCAGGCACCTTTAAAAGTCATCCAGAAAATCTCTCTGAGGACTGGAATTGAAGGTGGAGTCCATGCCGCTTTACCTCCCCCAATACAATACCCTTCCAGGACAGCCGGATGGATTAAGACGTCTGTTGAAGTTTAATAAGAGGGACGTGAAAAAGGGAAAAGCACTGAGGTTTGGCAGAGCTAGCAGCTAGAGCCAGAAACAAGGTGAGGGTCCTTGTGGCATCCAGAACTGGGGGCAGAAGGACGGAAAGGGAAGGGAGAGAGGCAGCAGGGTCCTGTCGTCCTTTGGCTTTACCCTTCCCCTGCCTCCCATTCCTCCCCACAGTTCATGCAGCTACTGGCCTGCTAGAGGGGATGCAATGCCCAGACCAACTTTTTATTAAGCTTATGCAGCTAACAGACTTGTAAACAGTGCCAATTGACAAAGTTTTGCTGAGTATTACAGCTGGTGTCCACTAAACACACCTCTCTCTGACATCAAAAACAAAAGACCCAAGTAAACAAATACTGAGAGAGAGGATGAAGAGACACGTCTTGAGTCTTCCAGGAAGGCAAAATAAAAGACCGCCACCCGGCTTGGTCCCAGGCGTTGCGCATGCCTCGCGTGCTAACACGGTCCCGGTCCCGGTCCCGGCCACGGCCCCACCCTGCCCGCAGCCGGTCCGGGTTGGGGAGAATGGCCATCGCGGGCACGCTGCAGACACAGCATTTGCTGGTGTGGACACCCTCCTGGAGCTGTGGTGGCAGGCTGCTGTGTCAGGAGCCCATCTCCTGGGACGAGCGGAGGGAGCCCAGGTCCCAGAGGCAGCCCATTCACCCCAGCGGGGCGACCTTGCCCCTGTTCTCCAGTGCACGTCAGCATTGAGGTTGTCTATTCCTGGTCGGCGGTAAAACCTGAGCTGTTTTCCTCGAGGATTCCCCACCCCCAACTCGGGGGAGTGGTAGAAGGGGACAGGGGAGGGTCACTGAGGGGGCAGGGGGATCCCCCGAGGATCGGTGACCTGGCCCTCTTGCAGGTTCTTCACCAGTTGTGCAAGCCAGCGTTTCGTGGTGGTGTCATCTTTTAGCACCTGGGCGAAGGTCGTGTCCTTCAGCTGGTCAGGGAGGCACTGCCTGAGCGCTTCACGTGCCCTATGTCAGAGACAAACAAGCCAACCGGGGAGACCAGCAAATAAACCCACATCTGGGAGACAGGGAAGAGGCCCTTTCTTAGACATAAATATACAGAATCCCAGGAGTATGAGGTTCAGTCAAGTTATCTTAAGAATCCATAACAATTCTTTAAAACTTGTCTTAGCCATGGGCTCAGAGATCTCCATGATCTGTCATCTGTGAACATTTTCAGGACGATGTCTCAATGTGGAATTCCAAGACACCGCAAAATGGAATGGAATGGTGCAACAGTTGAATTCAAACTGCTTTCTAATTTATTACAGTAAATACTGTCAATATGTTCATGGTAAAAATAGATGGGTTATAGTAACCGGAACATTTCCAAAATCAGTACATGAACAGGGAAAGATGACCTGACTCACAGTATGACAAATTAGTGAACTTTAATTCTAAATTAATATAAACTTGTATCTTTCCAAAAACTACCTCAGTTTCTTTTCTTCCTTTTTTTTTTTTTTTAAGTAAGCTCCATGCCCGATGTGGGGCTCGAACACATGACTCTGAAATCAAGTCATATGCTCTACTGACTGAGCCCACCAGATGCCCCTGCTTCAGTTTTATAGTTAAAATGCTTAATAAGAGATGAGAAGTAAAAACACAAGTATGGTAGCAACATTATCAGATGAACTTTCAAATGTTTCATTTTCTTTAAAAGATGTGCAGTAGAAAGTCAAATCTGAAAACCTCAAAACGGTAAATGTTAATGGTTTATAAAGCTGTTTTAAATAAAGTTACAGCTTTTGTACTCAGACTAGTTTAAAGAAACATATTTTCAAACTGATGAAAACAGGAACCACTGAAGGACAGGACGAATGGTTGAAGAAATAGCTAGGGCTTGAATAACCTCAGTGGCAGAAGGCTGCGTTCACATTAAATTGAGTTATCCCTATTCCTAGGAACATAGAAATTGCCCCATTATGTGGTTTAGCAGAACCTGAGCAAGTGGCTTTCAGCATGAATTATGGATTTACAAAGCAAAAGGTCAAACATTTCTAAAATGCATTATTATCTACAATATATGATTTCTGACAGAAAGATTATGAACATAGGGAGATAAGAAAATTAGCTCAAGAACTTTAGAGGAATCAGAGAACAGAAAATATAATTCAAGCGCCGTCTGGGATCTATTCCTTTCTTAAGAGATCTTTGAAAATATATTTCTCTTTCTGACCACCTGGGGTAGCAACAGAAAGCTCAAACCACAGGAGTAATGTATCATAAGGTTCTCTGGGAACTGTCTGGACTCCCTGGAATGCCAGAGGAGGGCACAGAGTTACAGAGATAAAACTCTGATGGATTTTTTTAAAGTAAGCTCTATGCCCAATGTGGGGCTTGAACTCATGATTCCGAGATCAAGAGTCACACGCTCTACTGACTGAGACAGCCAGGCGCCCCCAAAACTCTGATGGATTTTAAAATTTAGCACTTGAGATTTTAAAAGGATTTAATCAAGTTCTGTCAGACTAATTATTGTTATATCCCTTCTCTACCCTAAAGATACAGGAGCTATGCCATGAAATGGGGCAACTATTCACCCGAGTATTTCCCCAAACTCCTATAAATCCTGGTAAATGTTTACCTGGGATTATCTGAGAGTCGAAGGTAACACCTCACTACGTGCTTCAGCAGACGGGCGGAAGGCTCTTTGGATAGCTGCAGGACCATCTTACCCTGTTTTCCCCCAAAATGGGTCGGGGTAGGAAAAAACACACAAACACAAAATAATCCTAGTTGACATCAGAGATCAGAGATTTTAAGAATCATTATACAAGGTTCCGGGAAGCTGTTCAGTGTCAGCTGCAAAGGGACTAAGCTGTGTGATCAGAAGTAACTATAATGGGAGTGGACGAAAGAACTCACCAAGATCATGGCAACGTGGGAGAAACGCTCGTATGTCTGACATATATATGCCAAACCTGTGTCATCTAAGAGGATCTTCTGGAGGATGAATGTGGCAACCTGGAGTAAAAACAAAAATGGAGTCCAAAACGTTGCTCAGACTTGTCTTCCAATGATCGAGTCATCTTCCGGGAAGAATTGTGAATCAGAAAATGAAGCAGAGACCCTGACAATATGCACAACATAGTCAACAAGATATGCACAGTTTAATCAAAATAATTAGCATTACCATAGTGAATACTTACTATGTGCCAAGATATTTCCTAAAGGCGTAACATGCTTTTTCTTCTCTTTTTTTTTAAAAGATTTTATTTCTTTGACAGAGAGAGAGACACAGCGAGAGAGGAAACACAAGCAGGGGGAGTGGGAGAGGGAGAAGCAGGCTTCCCGCGGAGCAGGGAGCCCGATGCGGGGCTCAGTCCCAGGACCCTGAGATCATGACCTGAGCCGAAGGCAGACGCTTAACTGACTAAGCTACCCAGGTGCCCCACTTTATATTCACAATACACCTATGAGGTAGGTACCACTGTTACTCTCTTTTACATAAAAGGGTAGGTTCTGGGTAATTATCAGATTCTTAAAAATGTAGGTACTTTTTCAGTTATCAAACCCCGGCTATGTGGCAGGCATAACTGCTAATCAGTAACTTGTAAGGTTAGGGTCCCAAGTGACAAAGCCTCTAAGTCGTGGAGTTGAGATCTAAACCTACTTTGAATACAGAGCTTTTTCTCTTTTCCATGGGCCAAGATGAGTTTAGAAATTCAGCTGTGCCTCATCTCTTCCCAATGAGGTAAGTAAAGCTTTTCCTACTCGTGTTGTATATGTGTGTACAATTTATTCATACCTACTCTTTTTTTTTTAAAGTGGGCTCCATGCCCAGTATGGAGCCCAATGCAGGGTCCGAACTCATGACTCTGAGATCAAGACCTGAACTGAGATCGAGAGACAAGTCACTTAACTGACTGAGCCACCCAGGTGCCCCAAGCTTTTCCCACTCTTAAAAGATCTTTAATAATTAAGATTTTTAAGCCTTCCTTCTAACACTATTCCAGCAATAGTAAAGAATACCTCAATTTAAACTCATTAACTCTTGCACAGAAGGGACTAAAAAATACTAGTCTAATTCAAGTCAAATTTTAATGATTCCCTTCCTTGGTTGCTCATTAGAACCAACTGTGGCAATTATTTATTTTATTTTACTATTTTACTTGAGTATAAAATTGTGGTTGGGCTAAATAATGGCCCCCAAAGATATCCAGGCCCCAATAACCAAACTATGTGAATGCTACTCCTATGGCAAAAGGGACTCTGCAAATGTGGTTAAGGATCTTGGGGACAAGGGTGCCTGGCTGGCTCAGTTGGAAGAGCACATGACTCTTGATCCCAGGGTTGTGAGTTCTAGCCCCATGTTCGGTGTAGAGATTACTTCAAATTCAAAAAAAAAAAAAAAAGATCTTGGGGAGATGAATCATTCTGGATTATCCAGGAGGGACTTAAATGTAATTACAAATGTCCTGATAAGAGGGAGGTGGAGGGAGATTTGACCACATAGGAGAAGGCGACATGACAGAGCACAGAGATTTGAACATGTTACACTGCTGGCTTTGAAGATGGAGGAGGGGAGCATGAGCCAAAGAATGTAATTCTTGAAGCTGGAAAAAGCTAAAAAGGGATGCTCCTAGAGGCTCCAGAAGGAATGCTGCCCTACCAACATTCTGACTTTAGCTTGGAGAAACTGATTTACAATTTCTAAGTTGCAGAACTCTAAGAAAATAAATTTGTGTTGTTTTAAGCCACCAGGTTTGTGGTATTTGTTATGGGAGCAAGAGGAAATATACATAGTAAAATGTGTATAGTGCATATATATTTTTACCTATGTACACATTTATGAACCACAACCAGATTAAAATATAAAAGATTTCCAGCACTCCAGGAGATTCCCTTGTGCCTTTTCTCAGTCAATACCCTTCCCTGAGCAGGGCGCCTAGGTCACTCAGCAGGTTAAGTGTCCAACTTTGGCTCAGGTCATGATCTCAGGGTTCTGGGATCGAGCCCCACATCAGGGTCCGTGCTGAGCGGGGAGTCTGTTTCTCTCTCATTCTGTCCCTCCCCGTTTGTGCACGCTCTCTCTCAAATAAATAAATCTTAAAAAAAAAAAAAAACCCTTCCCTGAGAAGTAAACATTACTCAGACTTATCCCCACTAATTGGTTTTGCCTGTTCTTGACTTTCACATCAATGGAGTCATACAGTATGAATTCATGTATGTGCTGGCTTCTTTTGCTCAATATAATCCCTATGAGTGTCATCTATGCCGCCTTTACCCATATTCTTCCTAATTACTGTGGAGTTTATTTTGTGGCTATACTATAATTTATCTTTTATGAATAAGGCTACTGTAAACATTCTTATACATACTGTGATGTACACAAGAACTCATTTCTCTTGGATATATCCAAGAGTGGGACTGCTGGGTCACAGTGTAGGATTATGTTGATAGTGGTTACTGCCAAATAGTCTCCCAAAATAGTTATACCGCACACTCACCTAGGGGGACTTTTTAAAAAACACCAATGTCCAGACTTTACCATCATAGAGAATGATTCAGTAGGTCAGAGATGGGGCCTGGGCATCTCCATTTTTAAAACACTTCACTGGGGTGCCTGGGTGGCTCAGACAGTTGAGTGTCCGACTCTTGATTTCAGCTCAGGTCATGATCTCAGGTTTGTGAGATCAAGCCCCAAGTTGAGCTCTGCACTGGGCATGGAGACTGCTTAAGATTCTTTCCCTCTGCTCCCCCCGGCCCTGGCCGGACACCCACCCTTCCCTTAAAAAATAAAAACAAGGGCGCCTGGGTGGCTCAGTCGTTAAGCGTCTGCCTTCGGCTCAGGTCATGATCTCAGGTTCCTGGGATCGAGTCCCACATCGGGCTCCCTGCTCAGCGGGAAGCCTGCCTCTCCCTCTCCCACTCCCCCTGCTTGTGTTCCCTCTCTTGCTGTGTCTCTCTCTGTCAAATAAATAAATAAAAATCTTAAAAAAAAAAATAAATAAATAAAAACAAAACCAAAAACCACTTCACAGGTTGAGACCCTCTGCTTTACTGAGTACCTATTACAGCAAGGTGTTAGACTAAGTATTGTACATAAAAAGCAAATGTGGTAAGGTTTCTGCTTACATGGAGCAAAGGAAGGTAAGCCAGGAGCTATTCATCATACCAAACAGAATATGCCATATAAGCTAATGGGAACCTATATGCATTCAGAATGGATTAACTCAAGTAATGCGCAAAGAATGTAAATAGGGGAGGGATCATTAGAATGGAGTTCCTGAAAAAGGGAGAGATGTAACAAAAGAAAGGGGTCTTTTTCTACCCCGTCCATAAGAAGCCAACTTGAAAACCTATTCATAGGCAACCACTAATATAAGATGACAGAGTACAGTTGTATCCATTCTGATCTTGTCCCAGAAATCTACTGAAATTAACAAAACTCCCTAAAATTAGGGAAGAAATGAGAGAAGAAAAACATGCACATAGATCCACACGTCACTTACCTTTTATGTGTTTAAGCAGAAAAATGCATACAGAGGTATAAATACCTCCCTAACAAACATCTACCAGATTGGTAAATGGGATGGAAAATATTCGGAGATAAAATATTTGATTTAAAAGCTGCCAACATGAGCTCCTACCACCTCTCTTTCCATTATTTTTAAACAAATAGTGATTTTGGATAAAATTGCTCCCAATTGAAAGCTTTTGCAAAGATATACCTGGAGAAGAGGTAACAAGTAATAATTACCTACATTTTCAAAGAAATTGAAGGAAACATGGATTTTAATCAAAAAAAAAAATTCAAAGAGGATAAAAATTTCAAAGAAGAGCTGAAAACACATGAGAAGTGAGAGGGCAACCACGAAGGAAAAAAAATCAATACAAAATTAAACTGTAACATGCACACATATAAACTACTTCTGGAAGGATACAAGAAAGTGGTAATACTGGTTACCTGCAGGGAGAACTGAGAGGCTGAGGTAGGAGACTTATTTTTATTTGTACTACTTGAATTTGCTACTTTATATATATATCATGTTTAAAGTTAATTTATCTTTTTAAGTACTCTCTATACCCAACATGGGATTTGAATTCAGGAACCTGAGATCAAGAGCCATGTGCTCTTCTGATTTCCAGGTGCCCCTGTATTGCATGTTAAAAATAAAAAATTTTAGGGGCGCCTGGGTGGCTCAGTCGTTAAGCGTCTGCCTTCGGCTCAGGTCATGATCCCAGAGTCCTGGGATCAAGCCCCGCATCGGGCTCCCTGCTCCATGGGAAGCCTGCTTCTCCCTCTCCCACTCCCCCTGCTTGTGTTCCCTCTCTCACTGTGTCTCTCTCTGTCAAATAAATAAATAAAATCTTAATAAATAAACAAATAAATAAATTTAAAAATTATTACATCTGCTTATATCCAACTCAGCATTAAATATTCATTGAATTAAAAAATTAATTCACAGGGCGCCTGGGTGGCTCAGTCAGGTAAGCGGCTGCCTTCGGCTCAGGTCATGATCCCAGAGTCCTGGGATCGAGCCCTGCATCGGGCTCCCTGCTCGGCGGGAAGCCTACTTCTCCCTCTCCCACTCACCCTGCTTGTGTTCCCTCTCTTGCTGTGTATCTCTCTGTCATATAAATAAATAAATCTTCAAAAAAAAAATTAATTCACTATGAGTGAGCATACTTTAGAAGCAGAGGTAGGATATTGCTAAAAATAGCAACACTGAAAAGTAGCCTTGAGGAAAATCACCTGACATAAAATAAAAAAGCAGAAAGCTACTAGAGAGGGAAAAAAGATATGTATATAGCATAACTGATGTTGCTGAAGTGAGAGGCCAAAACAAATTAAAAACTATAAAAATTAACAAGAGACACAAAGTAGGCTCTTCCAAAAAAAATTTGATATAAGATTATCAAATGAACTCAAAAATAATAAAAGAAGCTTACAGAAAAGGCAAATTCACTAAGAAAAGGAAAAACTTAGGCTGGCCCAAGATTTCACTGTATATTCAATATCAGACGACAACAAAGCCATGGCAACAGAGTTCTGACAGGGAAAATTAGGTAAGAGTCTTATACCCAGCCATGTTGTCATTGATAGTTAAAGATCAAAATAAGTAGAAGCTCAAGTACGTATAGTATACACTTCAGTATGCATAAAAAATGTCTGGATTAAGGGGTGCCTCGGTTGTTCAGCCTGTTAAGTGTCTGCTTTTGGCTCAGGTCATGATCCTAGAGTCCTGGAATTGAACCCTGTGTCAGGCTCCCTTCCTCAGCGGGGAGCCTGCTTCTCCCTCTCCCTCTGCCTCCCACTCCCCCTGCTTGTGCTCTCTCTCTCTCTCTCTGACAAATAAATTAATAAAATCTTTAAAAAAAGTGCCCTCTTACTGAGCAGGGAGTCTGCTTCTTCCTCTCCCCCACTGCTCATGCTCTCTCTCTCTCAAATAAATAAATTAAAAAAAAAAAAATGTCTGGAATAATACACCTTTGGAGAGTAGTTTCAGAGAAAAGGGAGAAATTCAGTGTTTAACTTTATATTCTTCTTAAGGGTTGGGGTTTTTAAATGATCATTTTTTAACAATTTTTATCTAAAAGAGAAAATAAATACATAGAAGTTTCAAGAAGCCTGAAGGGACACAGAAAATGATCCTAGGACCATAAATAGTCCAAGAGCCAACACAATATAGAATCTACGTTGAAAAGCACATACCGTTTTAGAAAGTTCACTTCCAGATTCCATAATGCGCAAACACAAAGGGATAATTTCTGTTGTCAATAAAAAGTTGATTACTTCCTGCTCATCTGTTTTCACTAGGGCCCCTAAAGAAAATATGGACAAACAAAATTATTTCAGAGTCAGGGTTTTTAATTAAAATGAACTTTGTAGGGTTCATCCAGCTAGTTGTGGAACTTAAATAACAGAGAACACAAACTAGGGTTCATGACAGAGAATTAGATTCATACTGATATTAAAAAAAAAAAAAGAGGAAGAGAAAGCACAGGTTGACTGTACCAGCATTTCAAAGATCAGGTACCAAGTCTGGTCTATCACATAGTCAGCAGCAGGTCAGCCCTCTAAACCATTTTTCTATTACTCTTGGTAGACAACCACACAATAATATCTCCATCTATTCTCCATTTACTTTAGGTTAGAGAGAAGAATTCTGTATCAGTATAAAGGGATATTCCCAGGTAGCAAAGAAATGGGTGTCAGTTTGAATCCTACTTCACAATGGACATAAACAAACATTGCTTCTTGGTTAATTGTCACTCTCTCCAAAGTGTGCAAACATGGTAAGATGTACACAAACAAGAAACACACACACACACCTCAACTCTAATCCTAGTTGCACAACTAGTTTACCTAAATTTGATAGAGTTACCTTCTCTTTATAGGCTTGTTTATAAAATGAGTTGGAACAAATGATTTCTAAAATTCATCCCAATTCTATTTTCTAACCTGACACCACTGACCAGATAACAGACACAGTTCAGTGTTAATCGTCTCCATTCTCTATATAGGGAAGCAGAACTCCATTAAACAAATGATTGGTCCCCAAGCTACCCAATGTATCAACTAGCTTTTATATAAAAGGCCTAGGTTAATCAAATCTGTAACAACTAAAAGCAATCACTTCAGAAGAGAAAGGAATATCATTTAACAAGAACTGGCAATCTACAAATGCTACATCTTTAAACGTCATAGCAAACAGCATACACCATAATTTACTAATATGGCCTAAAGCAGATGTCCAATTACTATTTCATTTCGACTTTACATGTAGGTCTAAAATCCATTTGGAGTTAATTTTTATAGAGTACAAGTATAGATCGTGTTTCATTGTTTTACATATGGATATCTAATCGTTCCAGCACCATTTATTGAAAAGACTATCTTTTCTCCACTTAATTGTCTTTGCACCTTTGTCAAAAATGAATTAACCATACCTGTATGGGTCAATTTCTGGACTCCCCAATTCTGCTCCGTTGATCTACAAGTCTAGCTTTTCTCCAATACCATGCTGTCTTGACAACTGGTTTTCCAGGACGTCTTGAAATCAGGTAGTGTACATCTTCCACCTTTGTCCTTCTTTTTAAAAACTGGATATTCTAGGGGTGCCAGGGTGGCTCAGTTGGTTGAATGACCGACTCTTGGTTTCAGCTCAGGTCATGATCTCAGGGTCCTGGGATCAAGCCCCATGTTGGGCTCTGCTTCCCCTCTTCCTCTGCCCCATCCCCAGGCTCACACACCCTCTCTAAAATAAATAAATAAAACTTTAAAACAAAAAACCCTGAATATTCTAGTTCATTTGCCTTTCCATATAAATTTTAGAAACAGCTTGTCAGTTTCTATATAAAAAAAAAATCCTGCTGGGATTTTGTTGGCATTGTTCTAAATCTAACTATCTATCTATCTATCTACCTGTATGTATATATGTATATATGTATATATATATGTTTGGGGGAGAACTGACATCTCAACAATATCGAATCATTGATATACCAATTAATGAACATGGTATATCTCCACTTATTTAGGTCTTCTTTGATTTCTTTCATCATTGCTTTGTAGTTTTTAAGCTACAGATCTTGCACATCTTTTTTAACACTTACATCATGTTTTGGTGCTATTATAAATGTAGGTTTTTAAATTTTCAATTTCTGTTTTAGCTAGCGCATAAAATAGACAATCTAATTTTTTTCTAATTTGTATGCCCTTTATTTTTTTCTCTTGCCTTACTGCAACAGGTAGGATTTCCAGGATGATACTGAATAGGAGTGGTGAGAATATTTATTCTTTATTATATATATATATCATATATATAATATATATTATCTTTGCCTTATTCTCAATCTTAGGGGGATAAAGTGTGGTTTTTCACATTAACTATGATCTTAACTGTAGGACTTATTTTTTAAAACTTTATCGGGTTGAGAAAGTTCCATTTCTACTTTGCTGGAGTTTTTATCATAAATGGATGAATACTATCAAAAGTTTTTTTTTTAAGCTAAAGAAATGGGCATATGATGTTTCTTCTTTAGTCCGTTGATACATATTGACTGATTATTTTTTTTAAGATTTTTTTTTTTAAGTAATCTCTACACCCAATGTGGGGCTTGAACTCACAACCCTGAGAACAAGAGTTGCATACTTTACCAAATGAGTCAATCAGGCACCCCTGTATTTTTTTTTTTTTTTAAAGATTTTATTTATTTGACAGAGAGAGACAGCGAGAGAGGGAACACAAGTAGGGGGAGTGGGAGAGGGAGAAGCAAGCTTCCCACTGAGCAGAGAGCCTGATGTGCGGGCTCAAGATCCTAGGACCCTGGGATCATGACCTGAGCCAAAGGCAGAAGCTTAATGACTGAGCCACCCAGGTGCCCCAGGCACCCCTGTTTGACTGACTTTTGAAAGTTAAACCATCATGCAATCCTGGGATAAACCCACTTGGTCATGATGATCCTTTTCATATATTGTTGGTCTTGATTTGTTAACATTTTGTTGAGAATTTCTACATCTATGTTCTTGAGGGATACTGGCCTATAGTTTTCTTATAATGTTTTTTTTCTGGTTTTATTATCAGAGTAATTAATGCTGGCCTCACCAAGAGTTTAAAAGCCTCTATGTTCTGGAAAAGTTTTGTAGAATTGGTATTATTTCTTCTTTAAATTTTTGGTAGACTTTATCAATGAAATCACTTGGGCCCAGAGTTTTCTATGGTGGAAGGTTTTCAACTACAAAAACAATTTAATAGACATAAGACTATTCAGATTATCTATTTTCTCGAGTACAGTCCGGCAGAATGAAACTTTCATAAAATTTGTCCATTCACCCAAGTCATCAAATTTATGGGCATAGAGTTATTAGCGGTAGTCATTATTCTTTTAATGTCTGTACAGTCTGTTATAACATACACCCTTACATTCCTGGAACTTGTAATTTGTGTTTTCTCTTTTTTTCCCAGTCTATCTGGTTAGAGGTTTATTAATTCCATTGAATTTTTTTCAGTAAAAAATTGGGGATGGGTGAATGGGTAAAGGTGGTCAGAAAGTATAAACCTTCTGTTATAAATAAGTCCTGCAGATGTAATGTACAGTAACTACAGTAACAATATTGTATTGTATATTTGAAAGTTGTTAAGATGATAAATCTTAAAGGTTCTCATCACAAGAAAAAAAAATTTTATAACTGTGTGGTGATGGATTTTTAAGATTTTATTTTTAAGTAATCTCTACACCCAATGTGGGACTTGAACTCACATCCCCAAGATCAGGAGTCCCATGCTCCACCAACTGAGCCAGCGCATGTGTGGTGATGGATGTTAACTTAATGTAGTCATCATTCTCCAATATATACATATATCAAATCATTATGCTGTACATTTAAAACTAATACAATGTTATATGTCAATTATATCTCAAAAAAAGGTCAGCTTTTGGTTTCATTGATTTTACCTCCTGTTTTTCTGTTCTCATTTTCAGTGATGTCTATCCGTTATTATTTCCTTCCTCCTGTTTAATTTGATTTGCTCCTTTTCCTAGTTTTCTTAAAGTGGAAAGCTTTGAAATTGATGACTTCTCTTCCTTTCTAGTATTAGCATTTTATGCTGTAATTTTCCCTCTAAGCCCTGCTTTAGCTGCATCCTGTAAGTTTTAATGTTTTTATTTTATTCATTTTCAAGTATTTTCTAATTTCTTATGTATCATTTCATTTATATTCAAACCTGTCTGATAACCTTTGAACTGTAAGCAAAAAGTCTAGGCCCAAATATTTACCTTCTGCTTGTACTCTCAATTGACTTGGAGAAATTAACTTTTGGAAAACATATGCAAGGATAGACAATGGCTTAATACTGTCCCAATATCTTTTTTATCCCCCTACAGTTAACTTTATCCTAACATCTCCTAATGATCATCTAACTGTTGTGGTCAAAAAACCAGCAGAAGTAGGATGATTTAAATCAGAATTAAGGACAGAAGCGTTTTCTTTTGGCTGGTACCTTGTTCATGTTTTAAATCCTATATAAGAAATTTTCAGAGCTTAAAAACAGCAATATATTGGGGAAAAATGTTTCTAAATAGAGTATTATTTGGAGCGGATGTAAAAAAAACGGTAACATTCATTTGGAGTATAGGAGATAGGAGTTACTCCTTAAATGTACAATAAAATGTCTCTGAGAAGTATGTCTCAGAAGTACTAAACTTTTAAACTGATAAGAACAGATACTACACTTGATCTTAGCTAAAAGGCCGAGAGAGGCGATAGAAGTACTAAACTTTTATTTTATTTTTTTATTTTTTAATAAAGGTTTTTTATTTATTTGACAGAGAGAAAGACAGCCAGAGAGGGAACACAAGCAGGGGGAGTGGGAGAGGGAGAAGCAGGCTTCCCACCGAGGAGGGAGCCTGATGCGGGGCTCGATCCCAGGACCCTGGGATCATGACCTGAGCCGAAGGCAGATGCTTAACGACTGAGCCACCCAGGCACCCCAGAAGTACTAAACTTTTTTTTTTTAAAAGATTTTATTTTATTTATTTGACAGAGAGAGAGAGAGACACCTAGAGAGGGAACACAAGCAGGCGGAGTGGGAGAGGGAGAAGCAGGCTCCTGGCTGAGCAGGGAGCCCGATGTGGGGCTCAATCCCAGGACCCTGGGATCATGACCCGAGCCGAAGGCAGATGCTTAACGACTGAGCCACCCAGGCGCCCCAGTACTAAACTTTTAAAGTATACTTCCTGACTCATAGTTTATAATCATAGGGATATGAACACAGGTTGAACATAAAAACAATAACCGAAGAAAACAAAGTTTGTACAATCAATGTTCTTATTGTTTGGTCAGTATGTGAGCAAAAACTACGAGATAAAGACATTGAAGGGAATTTAGAAAGAAACTTTCTTGAATCCACAAATCCAAAGACAGGTCTTTATTATCTGGGAGTCTGAGATCTGAAACAGCTAATATATTATTTTCTTGAGTAAAATGTACTTTAGACACATCTCCCATAATAAATATATGTAGGAACATTAATTTTGGCATGCAAAAATTCAACTAGGTGAAATAGAGGACAAACATATGTAGTTACGGGAGAACAACTTAGAAGTTAGAGAAACAAAACAAAACAAAAAAACCAATGCAAATTCTTCTTCTTTTTTTTTTTTGAGAGTGTGTGGGCTCAAATGGGGGGGGGAGGGGCAGAGGGAGAGGGGGAGAGACAGAGAGAAACCCAAGCAGGCACCACACTCAGCACGGAGCCCTACGTGGGGCTCACAACCCTGGGATGACGACCTGAGGTGAAATCAAGAGTCGGACACTTAACAGACCGAGCCACCCAGGCATCCCAAAAAAACAACTCAAATTCTCATCTCTGTAATAATACTCTTTGTTGACTTCAGTTTCTTTATTCTCCCTATGATTCCAGTAACTGTTCTGCACATATGCTGAATTTAATCATGTTGGGTCTCATACCTTTATTATCAAGTGCCACTCAGAATGGCACTTGATACGAACTATTGTATTACTTATTTACTTATTACTTAATATGTATTATTTATTACTATTTATTCATTATTATGTCATTTATTAGTGAAAATAGATTCAACCTCAAGGACAAAAACGAACAATTGGTGAACAAAAGCTATAAAAGACAAAACACCTAAGATCACTATTATGATAAAATGAAGATTTCAGACCTGCAAAACCACCCCAATAACTTACCAATAACTCCAAGACTGGTTAGCCGAAGATATTCAAAGGGCCGCGTTTTGCTGACGGTGTGCAAAAAGGGGTACAAAAAAAGTGGGATGTGTGCTGCAAGAAATGCTGACCTGGAAGAAAAAAATAATCCCAGTCAGGGCCCAGAGTTCATTTCTAAGGATTCTGAACATTCAATTTCCGGGTAGTTCGTTCTGTAAGGCCTGTAACATTGCCTAACCAAGGAAAGCTCTAGAAAAGAGTTACTGGTCATTAGTCTAGACCAGTGGTTCTCAACTGGAGTGATTTTGCCCTCCAGGGTACGTGTGACAACGTCTGGAGATATTTTTGGTTGTCACAACCAAGGGCATGCTATTGGCACCCAGTGAACAGAGGCCAGGGATGCTGTTAAACATCCAACGGTGCACAGGATAGCCCCCTTTCACCCCTTTCCCCCACCACAAAATCTAGCTCAAAATGGCAGCAACATCAAGGTTTAAAAAAAAATCTAGTGTAGGTCTATGCTGAAGAAAATACACGATTTTCCCTATTATCAGCACCAAGTACCTCAAAAACTGATAAAATATCCAACTGTGGATTTTAATAGGTCATAAAATGCCATTACGTGCCCAGGAGATTCTCCTAGGTGTCTTCCCTCACCTAATTTATGACTGCATAAGAATATTCACAGGTACAGTCAGACAAAACCTTATAGACCAAGATGAGAAAACAAAGCAGCCATGATCAGATTTATCTATGTTTAAATGCACACCATTCTTTTTTTGTTAGAGCAGTTCAGATACAGTAAGTATTTGGAAACATTTTAAAGATTTTATTTATTTATTTTAGAGAAAGAGAGAGCACACGCAGGCGGGGAGGAGCAGAAGGGGAGGGAGAGGGAGGGTAAAGAATCTCAAGCAGATTCCATGCTGAGTGTGGAGCCCAACTTGGGGCTCCATCTCACGACCCTGAGATCATGACCTGAGCTGAAACCAAGAGTTGGAGGCCTAACAGACTCAGCCACATAGGTGCCCCTCTAAAAACATTGTAATCTGAAGCTAATATGTCAGGCAACTAATATAGAACCAATCTATTACTTTGTATTATTTATAGTTAACTAACGTTGTGGGAGAGCGCTCTAAATTTTTAAAACTCAAAGTACTCTCCCATTTTTCTTAAGTGCTTAAGAATAATTTTCATAGTTAACTCCTCTAAAGTTCTGCAATGTCAGTGCCAACCTAGCACTCAGATTTTGTAATTGATAAAGAGACAAAAGACTTCAATAAGATGACTGTTAAGTGCCTTGGAACCATAAAGGTCACAAAACAGATTATTGAACAGGATTTCCCTTTTCTTGTCCGATGTAGCAGGTCAACTGGCATGCCAATTCTGATCTAGTACAAGGTTGCCTAGGATCCTGTGTTAAGAAAGATTCTGAAGCCAAATCTAGGTTCAGTGGGAAAAAAATGTTGGGTTCAAATATTTACTGAATTCCTAGTAAATGCCATGCACTGTGCCTCACATAGTGATGCCTACCATGGATTCAGGAGGGAGAAATATCTACATGTCTGATCTTTCTTGGGATGTGAACACCACTCTTTTATTTTTATTTTTTTAATAGTAAACTCTACCCCCAACGTGGGGCTTGAACTCATGACCCTAAGATCAAGTGTCGCATGATCTACTGACTGAGCCGGCCATAGGCCCTGTGAACACTCCTTTAAAGTTCATTGCTATGAATGGGTCAAAAGTAAATAAGACAATGGATTATCATTCATCCTTAAAAAGGAAATTCCGACATATGCTACAATATGGATGTTATACTAAATGAAATAAGCCAAGCACAAAAAAACAAATACTGAATGACTCCACTTAAATGAGGTATTAGAGTAGTCAAAATCAAAGAGACAGAAAGGAAAATGATGGTTACCAGGGGCTATGGGAATGGGGAGTTATGGTTTAATGGGTATCGTTTCAGTTTTATCCAGTGAAAAGAGTTATGGAGATGTATGGTGGGGATGGTTGTCCATTATAAATATATTTAATACTACCGAACTCTAGGTTTAAAGATGGTTGAAATGGTAAGTTTGTTATATATATTTTACCACAATAAAAAAAAAGGCAAAAAAATTTTATAAAAGAACATGTTAAACAATACTGTACTGTTACTACATGAAAACTTGGTGAATTAGAGAAGAGAAATTCTTCAGGGAAAAAAAAAAAAAAAAAGCAAATGAGAATCCTGAAGATCCACATCCACACACATGCTTCCTGCTCCTACTGCATGCCCTTCCTCTCATCATTCAGAAAAGACCGTATTCGATACAAACCTCCATCACCAGGCTCATCAAAGCACTGACCTGGTTTCCGGGTGTGACGCCACACATTGCAGCAAAGCCAGAGCATTGCAAACTCTGTTAGACTGGTGTGCTGTCAAGGTGGGGGGGTTGATAGATGGATAAATATTCACAATTTCCTAAAAAATGGAAACCAGCACCAGATGAATAAAGAGTAACTACTTCAAAATTAATTTCCATGGTATTAAAGCAAAAACCCTACAAACCCCCAACCCGTAATTCCATATATCCTGCAAGAACTGAATCATCAAAGTGCGAGCAAAAATAAACAAATAATGCTCCTACCTTTTCATCACAAATATACCTAAGACTATGAGACATTTCTACGTAGGTCTCTAGGAAGATTCCTCTGGAGGCAATTGTGGTCACCTACATTTCCTCTTATATCCAGCATCTGTTGAGGCCTTCATTTGAGGGGCTATGGCTGTTATTGCTATAATCCCTTCTTTTTGTCAACACCCTGTTTTGAGTTACAGTGATAAGATAGTTGGCCAGATAGCAAGTGTCAGTAAATCAACCACAGTGACTCATAAAGAAGTCTGAGTTTGGTCAGGTAGCAACTGCAGACAGGGAGAGATAAGAAGAGGAGTATACGCATGGAGATACGTACAAACGTACAAACGGCAGTGAATATGTGTACTCTCTGCCCAAAGGGGATCATCTGCTGTAAACAATTCTTTTTATTTTAATTGTAAAACTTTTATTGAAAATGTAAAGATAAAAAAGATAAGTTTTGGGTATTAAGAATACACTTATTGTGTTAAGCAGTGAGTAAAGAATTATTCAATTGTTGAATCATTATATTGAACACTTGAAACTAACAGAAATAATGTTAATTATACTTTAATTAAAAAAAGATTAGTTTCTTGGCTACATGAAGCAGGAATTGAATGTAAATTTATTTAACAGATTTGAAAAATTAATTATTAGGAATTTTAGACAATACTTTCAAGGATGATTATTCCATTATCTTGGTATCAGGATTATATTGTACCAATTTATTCTCCACAAATGACCATTATAGTCAGAACCACATTTCAGTGATTTATTCTTTAATGTAGAAGCATACCTATCTCTAATCCTACAGCTGTTATATCTTTGTCTTAACATTTCTGTTCACCAGAATACACCCTGCGGTTCTTATACTTTACCTTCCACCTTTTCCCCTCTGTCATCTAGAAATGTCTTGTAGTATTCCTAAAGCTGTGTTGCTCAAAGTGTGGTTCTCAGACTGCCTGCATCAGAATGACCTAAGAACGGGGCAGGTGCTTGCTAAAAATACAGATTTTGATTTTTATTTATTTATTAATTATAATTTTTGTTTTATTATGTTATGTTAGTCACCATACAGTACATCATTAGTTTTTAATGTAGTGTTCCATGATTCTTTGAAAAATACAGATTTTTAATCTCAGACTAAATAAATCTTTTGGGTAAAATCTATGAACCTGCATTTTAACAAGCACCTTAGACTTTTCCAAAACAGATTCTTACAAATGCTAACATTTAAAGAATCATTCTACTAAAGTCTTCAAAATCACTTGAGCAAAGGCAGAGAGACAGAAGTGTGATGAACAGGACTGAACTGCAACGCACAGATATATACCCACCTGTAAAAGTGCTGCAATAGTACCAAATGAATGCCACAGCATGGGTGCAAGATCAGGGACAGATTCTCGCTTCTTACTCAGCTCCAGCAAAGCATTTTCCCTTGTCTCAGGACTGGACAGCTCATTGATCCACTGATAGATTTTTTCTCTATCTACCTGAGCCAGTGCAGTAGGCACAGGCTTTAAGTGAAAACAAGAAAGTGAACATGTGAATTTCATTAGAGTCAAACCAAGTCTTACTCTGCTTTAGAAGCAATGTATTTTTCCCAAATACCAGGGGAGCTTTTCTAAATACATGCACTTAAGTCAATCTATCAAAATCTAAAATGCATACATCCTTTAATAATTCCATGTTTAGGAATTTATCCCATAGGTGTACTTGGGCTGTACTGAAGACATAGCAGGATGCTTACTGTTGCACTGTTTTAAAAGCAGAAAACTTGAAACAGTAAATATCAACCAAGGATGGGTACATCTTTATTTGTAATACTATGTAGCCCTTTTTAAAAAATAGCTCTACATGTGCTGATACTAAATAAAAAAAAACATAAAAGGTACAGAACCATATATACGCTTCCATTAATAGACACAAGTATATTCTTATATATTCATATACAATGATTCTAGAATGACATGTAAGAAGCCTAACAGTGACAACTACAACAAAAAACTTAACTGTAATTAATTACTGCTAAGGTTGGAACCTAGATGGGAGATATACTTTTTTTTTTTTTTAAAGATTTTATTTATTTATTTGAGAGAGCAAGCGAGCGAGAGAGACAGCATGTGCTGCGTGCATGAGGCTGGAGGTGGGGGGCTGGGGGGGTGGAGGGAGCAAAGGGGGAGGGAGAGGGGAAGAATCCAAGCTGACTCTGCACGCAGACCCTAATGTGGGGCTCAATCTCAAGATCCTGAGATCATGACCTGAGCTGAAACCAAGAGTTGGGGGGGTCAACCAACTGAGCCACCCGGGCGCCCTAATTTACTTTTCATTGTATACTATAAAATCTTCTGCATAGTTTAAACTTTTTTTTTAAGCATATCGCTATAATAGTTCCTGAAAGAAAAAATATTTACACCCTCCCCACCCATTGCTGGTCCTTCCCCCGTTAATTCCAGCCTCCCCCTCCATGGAGCAGAAAACCTATGTAATTTGGAAAAGCTCCCTAGCTTCTAATGATTCTTATATATACTCTACCTCCACCCCTTTGAGAATCATTCATTACTTACTCATGTAGGGGCCATACAGAGAATTCTTTCATTATTGTGCTAAAGCATCACACCATTCCAAAAAACCGAGCATTTCTATAATTCTCCATACTTGTCAAACAGCCTTGAGACCTCGGTTAAGTTCCTTAATTACTCTTCTCTGGAAAATAAGATAATAGACTAGAAAAATGATTACCATTGCTATTTTTAGCTCTCATGTCCTAACATATTCATGATTTTTAGCTCTATGCCCAGTATTTTCTCACTTAATTCCCCCAAGCAAGGGGAATAGATGGGTAGATAGGGTAAGTAGAAAAAAGGCAACTACACTTGTAAAAGAGATCACTAACACTCAGAGGAATTAACCTGCTCAATTCACCCAAGTATGAAGCTGTATATTCCAGTGCCTTCTTGAACTGCATCACACAGCTTCCCATGGTATTTACATGTTCCCACTATACCTTAGTGTGACAGAATGATGACCTTACCATTGTACAGATGGAATGATGAGGAACAGAAAGGACAACTGTTTTTGCTGAAGAACAAAAGTTAAGACAGACTATGAGGTGTACTCAGAATTACTCTACCCAAGCTGAACAACAGCCTTCTATAAATGGAAGCTTGATTATAAGCTTTTAGCTTAATGTTTATCATTTCACTTGCTTGACAGAATGAACCACAAGGTGTTCTGCTAAATGGACTGAAATACCACGCAGCTCAAGTCTTCTTTAAGTGCCTCAGAGTAATCTGTTGAAAGGCGCTTTGTAACTCCCATCAGTGATGCTCCTCAAGGAAACACAGGCTCGCGCAGCAACGATATGAAGAGCAGGGTAGTTCTTCCCATCCCCCAACAGCAAAAGCAGCACTGACAAAGCACTTGCCCTTTCCAGGCTGCTACAGATAGGCCCTCAACTTAAAAAATTATTTTTGGAAATGTAATTCCCACCAGAAGACAGCGTATGTTTATTTAGAGTATTACATCACCTTAAAAGCTCAGTGGAAACAAGGGCTAAAATTTTAGCTTTGGGTTTCCTGCCCAGTCTCCTGGACGACCCACAATCCAGTAACTAAAGGGGCCTCAGAGACACTCCTCCAGCAATATAGTATCTACCCTGGTTAGTCATTACTCATTCAACTCTCCCTAAAGTTCTGGCGCCCTAATACCATCATCAGTAAGCTCTATTGCCCCCACTAGAGCCAGCCTGTAACTTGTATCTGGAATCCCTATCCTCATGCTGCCCTGGGGAGCCCCAGGTGAACAACAGCAGGATGGACTTGTAGCCACCAGTCTAGCATATCATGGCTTCTGGACACCAGGCCTCACCCCCACATAATCCATTTCCAGAGCTGGCCTGACTCCAGCAAAGAGATGGTGCCCCCTGCAGTGAGGCTAACACCCTGGAGGGCCAATGCCTGGTGACAACTTGGGTACCTAAGGTCATGGGCACCTGCTGCCAGCAATACTCCAACTTTTGAGGCTACTTATGGAGCTGCAGCCTCCACAGGGCTTTGGTTCTAAGAGAACTAGGGGCTCTGTAGCCATTCTAGCAATGGGAAGGCAGTGAGGGCAATTTGGTTCCAGGAAATACTTGGGATAAGGACCCTCCTTTACATCATCCCTGGTGAATTTTGCTCCCATCTTAATAGCAGGACTTACTTTAAACCCACTGAATACCTGTTTGTTACAGGATAAATACTAAATACAATTACTTCTGAAAATAAAAATGGGAGGTAACACGTATAGTGTTTACTCTGTCAGGCACTGTCCTAAATAAATACTTGTCACCACCCTCATTTTATAGAGGAACAGAGAAGTTATTTAACACTTAAGTGCCAAAGCCAAAATTTGAACCCAGGCAGTCTGGCAACAAAGTCTATTCTCTCTCTCTCTCTTTTTTTTTTTTTTTAAAGATTTTATTTATTTATTTGACAGAGAGAGACACAGCGAGAGAGGGAACACAAGCAGGGGGAGTGGGAGAGGGAGAAGCAGGCTTCCCGCCGAGCAGGAGCCCGATGTGGGGCTCGATCCCAGGACCCTGGGATCATGACCTGAGCCGAAGGCAGACGCCCAACGACTGAGCCACCCAGGCGCCCCAAAGTCTATTCTCTTAACTGCTTTGCTAAGGCTGCTTCTCACCTGCCGGAAAGATTAGGTCTGATCTAAAGATGACTTTCAAAAAACAAAAACAAAAAAACTATTTCCTGTGACCTGGACAAGAGACAGGGAATATGTAAACATCGCAGACAAAAATTAAATGTTACTGCTGTGAGTTCAGCAGAATCTGGAAACAATCAGCACCATGAATGTGAAGAGAAATTTTTGACTTAACTGAGATTACAAGGTACTTGACAATCATTTAAATGAGGAAGTCACTGAGATAGTTTGACATAATTCCCTATGTCAAATCATGGTTCACATGGGAATAATCTAGCTAGTGATCGCCACTAACGCACACTCACACACACACACCACCCCCACATACATAAACAGGTAATTTTATAACACATGCAGAAGTTCAGTTATTTTGGAGAATAAAAGGGAAAATATTTTTATATTTTCAGTTACATACTGATTTATGTACAGATGACTTCTGGGTTTGAACTGCACACGTCCACACATATGTGGATTTTTTCGATAAATACAGTACAGTACTCTAAAAGTATATTTTCTCTTCCTTACAACTTATTTTCTTCTCTCTACTTTATTATAAGAATATAATATATAATATTTATAACCTACAAAATATGTGTTGATCAACTGTTATTGGTAAAGCTAGTAGTCAAGAGTAGGCTTTAGGAGGTAAGTCTTGGGGGAGTCAAAACTTACATGCAGATTTTTGACTGTGTGTGGGGGGGTGGGGTCAGCACCCCGAACCCCCACCTTGTTCAAGGGTCATCTGTATTAATATTAACAATTGATAAAATACTTTGGACATTATCCTTGAATAAATTTCCAAAGCATAACTCCAGCATCTCACTAGATCTTGATGGTAATAAAACCCCCAAATGTATCTTACTCTCTTTCTAAATCCCAAGGATCATTTAGGTACACCTTTCATAAAAATATGAGAAACAGAACTGTACTGTACACTTTATTTATTTACATAGGTATGTATTTTTGAGAGAGAGAAAGCATGTCCACCCAAGCAGGGCAGAGGGAGTTTTATTTACTTTTAAATATTTTATTTATTTATTTATTAGAGAAAGAGAGAGAGATAGCATGAACAGGGGGAAGAGGGAGAAGCAGGCTCACCATTGAGCCAGGAGCCCCACATGGGGCTCGATCCCAAGACCCTGGCATCATGACCTGAGCCAAAGACAGATGTTTAACCGAATGAGCCACCCAGGCGCCCTGAAGGAGAGAATCTTAAGCGGGGTCTATACACAGCATGGAGCCAAATGTGGGGTTTGATCTCACAACCCTATCATGACCTCAGCTGAAACCAAGAGTCGGACACTTAACTGAGCCACCCAGGCGCCCATGGTACACTTTTTAAAAACATGGTTTCATTTAATGGTCAGAATAACTCGGTTATTATCCTCATTTTACAACTGATGAAACTATGAGTAAACCATGGCAGGTTTCCTCCTCCTCCCATTCTCAATTTAAAGATCCCCTCTAAAGATTCCTAATCCAATTGCTACAATTCTTTTAATTTATAATTGGCTAATACATTTCTGAGACTGTGCCTGATAGGGAACTCCATCCAGTAGCACATACTGTTCAGTGGCTGATAAGCAATTCACCTATGACTTCTCTATTGGAGACTACTTTAACACATTAAAAATAATAGCAGGATACTACCACAAGAACAGGGGTTAACACCTCTTGAATCACATGAAATCTATGGATCCTTTCCTCAGAAAAATATACAAGTGCAAATGGTTTTGCACATAATTTCTTTTCCACAGAATTTACACATAATTTTAAAGAATTCATAGATGCTATGAAACTCATCCATGGATCCAGAATTAAAAACCTGTTTATTATGCTAAAGAACAGGAAAGACCTCGATTCACATGTAACTATACAAAAGTACAATAAGTGGAACAAACCCTGGATTGGGAGCCAGAAATGGCTTCAAAACACAGTTTTGCCATTTCTATAATTGTGTGACCTAGCATAAGTCATTTACTTTTCCAAGCCTCAATTTTATCATTGGTAAAATGAGGGAACTATGATTACCAAAGTCCCAGGCAGCTCTAAAATCTTGGAAATTATCTTATTTAGCTCTTAGTTGTAACTGAGAGACTAACCTAAGAGCTCTTTTGAAAAGTTAATTTTATTGAGGTTAATTTGCATGAAGTTTTAAGTATACCCATTTTACATGTATATTTCAATTTTGAGAAATCTATACACCTGAGTAACCACCACCACAACCAAGAGATAGATCCCTTCCACCACCCCTAAAAGTTCTCTAGTACTTCTTTCAGTAAACCCCACACCCAGCCCTACGCAACCATGGATAGGCATTCTGCCACTATAGATTAGGCTTGCCTTCTTATATCAATGTACCAATCACTGGGGATTACTTCCCTTTACTCTCAAAATTCCAAGAGGAAACAGGTTCAGGGAGGTTTAACAGACTCAAATTCACACCGTGAGTGCATGGCAGAATTAGATTCAAACTGTAGTCTACTTCTTTCTAGAATCAGTGAGCCCTACATGGTCTATAGGGCTGAATTCACAATGATCCTTCCAAGTTGAAGAAATTATTTTTTAAGAACTCAATACAGAACTCTAAGTTTAATAGTCTAATACAGCTCATTAATAGTTGGACTTGGATAAACAGTGGGTTCAATTACATACACAGAAACCAGAAAGTCATTTATGAGAAGTATGATTTGGACTATTAGTTGTCATCCTCAACGCTTATTTCCAAGATTAGAAATCATATATAACTATATATTTTTAGGTATAACCTCCTTAAAGTTAGTGGTCCTTTTCTTGTAACAGGTATGTTTAAAAAATGTTTATATTATCAAAATTTAGGAGGGACTCAACTCTCCTCTTTTCTGTTTAATGGTTTGGATATGAAAAATGTATTTCAAATAACTTTTTTCTTTCAACAAAGCTTAACACAGGCAAGACATTTGCCAAAGTCAGTCATTAATGGTTAACTCTAAGTGTCACAAACACAGGGTACTGACAGTTGGTCTTCTATCTCTGAACGATCTTGACTCCATGTGAAAAGGAGAAAGATCTTTAGAACTTAAAAAAAAAAAGACCCATGTTATCCATAAATGGGAACAATATATGATATACCCCTCCAACAAGTAAATTAAAAAATTGATGTTGATGGCTTTTTTTAAACAGGAAATAACCAAATCTCTCAATACAACTTTATATTCAAGGGCGAAAATACCTGTTGGTTTTCCTACCCATAAATATGTGACAGCAAATAAAGAAAGAATGGCATAAGATTGAAAGAGAAATTATTTTCCTAAGTCTAGAGGTGACTCAACATGTGGCTTTGGTGTCTACATAATGATGATAATCCAAGAAAACACACTTTCTAAATAATGCCAAAGGGAAATATTAAATTAGCTTAATCATCCTCATATCTCTGTAAGGGCCAGAATATTCTTCAAAATATCTTTTTTTTTTAAAAATGGAAGTGAACAAGAGATTAGGCAATTTGCTTAAAGTTTCAACAGAAGACATGGGAGGAGATAGTGTTTAAATCAGATCCCTCATGGGCGCCTAGGTGGCTCAGTCGACTGAGCATCTGCCTTCGGCTCAGGTCACGATCTCGGGGTCCTAGGATTGAGCCCCACGTCGGGCTCCCTGCTCAGCGGGGAGTTTGCTTCTTCCCCTCTCTCCCCTTCTGCCCTTCTCCCTGCTTGTACTCTCTCACATAAATAAAATCTTTTTCAAAAAAAATAAATAAATCCGATCCCTCAGAGTGCGCGTTCTTTTTACTTGCCAATGAGGAGAGCATCTGGGAGTCTAGCACAGCTTCAACAAAAAGATGTACTGATGATGCTATTGGTTAGGTGGAAAATGAGAGGAAAACATGTATATAAGGATGTTAAAATTGCCAGTGCAAATTAGTGGGAAATTTTTTTAAAAATCCATACCCAATGCATCTCTTAAAGGCTTACCTTTGACTATTTTATATTTTAGATCACTAGCATAACATCCATTAAAGACTCACAGTATATGAAGATTTGTAGTTCTACTACTCTGAAACAACCTCCAAGGTCCACAACAAAGTGACTTGTTACTTTGTTGCAGAAGGAATTAGAGTCCCAAGGTTGAAATATGAGAGCAAGTCATATAACCAAGGACTATACCTAGCCAACCACTAAGTACTTTGTTATTCTTATTTCATCTTTAGAATAATCCTGCATGGTATTTGTCCCTATTTCACAGTTGTGAGAAATTATATTTTATGGTGGCACTAATGACAATGTTAAAATGTATGCTATAAAGTATGACAAGAGTCTACTACATTGTGTATTTCTAGCCTAATAAACTACTACTCAAGAGTCAAAATTTAAGACACTTCCCAAATTCTCAGTTCTTCCCTCTAGTGAATAAAATCCTACATTCACGTGATCATATTCTCCTTTGATAGTACTATCTCCCTAGCTGATGATTTACCTGTTACTTTAAAAAAGAGATAAATAAAAGTACACACAAGTATAACACTTATCATCATTAAGCAAAAAAAAATCATCTTCTCAAATGGCTTAGATTACTGCAGGCACTGTTGCATGTTATCATGGACTCTTCTCAGTTTCCAGCAATATATACCATGACTGTCCCCTTACCAGATCAGAGTAATACAGGCAGTTTAGTCTAATAGAATGCATGAAGGATTGGGAAAGAGGTGGCTCAACTTTTCTATGCTTCAGTTTCCTCAGTGACCAAATAGTCTAGCAAATGAGTGGTACAAAGGAACTTCTCAAAGCTTCTGTGGGAGCCCAATAGCATTAACAGATGAAAATGTATCTAAAAGCTTAAATTTTAAATCAGTGTAAAGCACTGTAAATGTAATTGAAGAAACAAGTACTGAATATTTATCATAAGTAATGAACCACAGCTTTAATGGCTGTTCAAAAGATGCATTAGGTTGGGGCACCTGGGTGGTTCAGTCAGTTAAGCATCTAATTCTTGATTTCGGCCCAGGTCATGATCTCAGGGTTGTGGGATTGAGCCATGGGTCGGGCTCTGCACTCAGCAGGGAGTCTGCTTGAAATTCTCTCTCTCTCTGTCTCTGTGCCCTTCGGGAACAAGTGAAAATAAAAGGAACTGAATAGGTATAGAGTTTAGAGAGTCACAAGGAAAGGAGCAGTTTGGTATCAAAGTCTGGTGAAGACACAATCAGATTTTGGGAACTGGACAAGCCAAACTTAGAAGAATCCCTTGTGTAACCTGCCCCTCCCCTATCAGCAGCAACCTAATCTTTCTTTTTTTCCCCAAAGATTTTTATTTATTTATTTATTTGTCACAGAGAGAGAGCACGCATGCACGCACAAGCAGGGGGAGCGGCAAGCAGAGGCAGAAGCAGGCTCCTTGCTGAGCATGGAGCCCGATGCAGGACTTGATCCCAGAACCCTGGGATCATGACCTGAGCCAAAGGCAGATGCTTAACCGACTGAGCCACCCAGGTGTCCCTCAGCAACCTCATCTTCTGACTTGCTTCTTCCCAAATTATATGTATAGTTTGGGAGAAGAAACAAAAAAGCTGGGGAAATTGCAATCACCTAACTGAAAGATGTAAAGGTATCCACTCTGAGTACTTACAAACACTTAGAAACATGGTGACAGGCGGTAGAGATGCCACTGGCCATGGAAATGACAATGTATTCTACAGTCCAGTCTTATTCAGCACACTTTTTCACTTTTTATATTTAAAGTAAAAGCATTATTTTTGGTCCTCTATTTAATATTTAAGTCATTTTGCCTGAGAATGCAATGTCAGTATACTACCCTGTCTTCAGTCACTTCATCTTAGGGGAACAGAAAAAGTGCGATTGGTATTCAGAAGAGTGTGCTCAAATCATATGATCTCATTTTCCCATTATGGCTATCTGTTCTCAGTAGTCACCTCCCTCATCTATACTTTTTCATCCAGCTAAGTATTTGAGCCCTTACTTTGTGCCAGGAACTGTCTGGGCACTTGGGGTAACCATGTAAACAGGACCCACAGGATCTCCGTCCTTGCCCTTAAGAGGTAGAGAGTCAACAAACAAGTAAATAAATACAAAAATGACAAAATTGAGATCAGCGCTGAGAAAGATATTTTTAACAGAGAAAAGTTGGGGGTTACAGAACTTCTTTAAATAGAGTGGCCAGGGAAGGTTACTCTAGGAAGATTTAGGCAGAGACCTAGGCAGAGACCCCAGGGAAGAGGAGTCAGTTACACCCACATGCTGTGTGTGTATGTGCGCGTGCAACTGGGGGTACGGTACGTGGTAAGAAGAGCACCCCAGGAATAGAGATCAGAAAGTCCAAGTGGAGTGGAAAAGCGCAGGTATAAGGGATGGACAGGCGACCACGCTAGACCGCAAACGTGGGTAAGGACCCTAGGGTACAGGTAGCGCCTTATAGGCCACAGCAAGGAGTCTGGATTTTATCTAAATGCAACGGAAAGCCAAAAAATTACTTCAGACACGTGAATTACACGATCCGTTTTTGTTTTTTTTTTTAAAGATCTCATTTTAGAGATGTGGGGAAAAGGTTTTAGGCGCAGAAAACCGTAGGTCAGACGTAATAATTATTCACTTCTCCCGGTCTCAAATTTTCCACCTGTAAAGCAAGTGGTGTGAGTTAGAAGCCATTTCCTTCCCGCTGCGAAGTGCCGGGGCAATGAGTTTCGAGAGCAAGGACCGTGTCAGATTGACCACGGAATTCCCCCTCATCCCCGCCGACGCCCAGCACGTAACCGGCACCCTGAAACTGTTGGTCAACGCAATGAATCAATGAATGGCCTGTCTCGACCGCGAGGGAGGCGCTCCGGCGCGGGACCAGGCCCCGGGGCCGGAAAAGAACGCGATACGCGGCGCAGGAGGCCGCGAGAGCCGACCGGAGAGGAAAGTGGGGGCCGGCTCCACCACAGTCAAGGCGCGATGAGGAGGAGGCCGGGACCTCGCAGATTGAGGGCAGGAGGAGCTGGACTCCGGGCCCGACACGGGGACCTAGGACAGCAGGCCGAAACGCGGGGCTAAGGAGGGGGTCTGGGCCCAGGCCGGAACGCCCAGTCACTCACCGCAGCCGTCGCCAGGCTGTGCATGTTGGGAGCGGCCGCCGCTCTTCTCCCACTGCCGGACGCGTCGGACCAGCGTCCCCGTTTCAGTGACTCTGCCGCCAAAGCTGAACAGCCGCGGCAGCCGCCATCCGCCTCCGGCTCGCTCCGCCCCCTTCGCAGCCCTATGACCTTTCACCCCTGACCCCGCCCACACACCTCTTCCCGCCTCCTAGCTCTCGGCGGAGTTAATAGTCCCAGAGTATGTCCTTTGCCCCTTAAGATTCTGGGCCAGAGGGACGTCCGCCACCTACTAGTCCCCGCATCCTCTGGCTTCGAGCAGGTATCCCCAGAGAGGGGCGTGAACTCTGACTCTCCTCCAGAGGCCAGTGAAGGGCGGGAAAAGCCAAGCGCTCTCGGAGGACAAGTAGTGCGCATGCCCGACTGGGCTGTGTAGGAGGGAATGGATGGGAGGGCCACAGTGCGCGAAGTGGAGAGTGCGCACGCGTACTACTTCACGGCGGGGGCGGGGCTGTCTCGGCCAGACTTCGCTCTGTGCTGGGGCGGGACGAAGGCTCAGGAGGGGCGGAGTTTGCAGGCCTGCGCGCACGCGCCTCGTCCGGTCGCGTCGAGTGTGCGTGCGTGCGTGCGTGTTTGCGTGTGGTCACAGTTCCCGCCATCAGCCGCTCTCCCTGACTAGGGGGAGTGAGCGGCCCCTCTCCTTCGTCCCCGGTGTCCCTTTCCTTCCTTACCCCCGGCTCCTCCCCCTCCGCGCGGACTCTGTGCTTCCGGCAGGCCAGTGCAGGGCTCCGGACCCGAAGGCACAGGTAAGGCGCGTCCGGCGGCGAGCTTCTCAACTGAGCCGTTTTCCCCAGGTCCCCCTCCCCCCCCGCCCCTTGCGGTCCGCCCACTCGGTGTTCACTCTTCTGGAGTTCGCCCCGCTGCTGCTCAGCTCACCCCCACCCCTTCGACGCCCCCAGGGCCTCCCAGGTACTCCTCTTGGGTTTTCTCCCAGGCTTTCCCTCTCCTTTGACCTGGTCTTACTGTCACGCTCTTCCTCCGCAACCCAAACCTGGCCCCTTTTCGCTGGGGGCTGTCGTCGTCCGCCGCTCGCCCCTTAGCAAGGCCTGCTGTCTCTTCAGGTGACTTCCGTTGCCGCACACCCATCAGGCCTTGGACATTCACTCTTGACCGTTCTTCATCTTCCCTCTCCTAACCATTTCTCACTAAAACGCATGAATTGTATTTTTGTCGTGCATTTGGTTGCTCCCCATCTTCTAGCTATCAGATCAGGTTGTCAGGTTTACCTATTTTAGGTCATGATCCTTGAAATGATCATTGATGACAAAATCCTGTGTTCTGGAGAATTGGCCTGTAGTGGTTTTGTGGTAATCGTTTTCAAAATTTCGGCTCTATTTAAATGCCTTTAGTGGGGTAGGCAGTATCTGACAAGTCTCTAACTGGAAAAGATGCCTAAGACAGACTGTCAAGGAAGCAGTTGGATATACTGGGTTGGAGCTCAGAGGAGAGTTCTGGGCAGGCTGTATAAACTAGTGTATATATGTCATCTGCCATGCTGATAGTAACTGAAGCTATGCATGTGGATGAAATTGCCTAAGGAGAGTGTAGTGCTAGAAAAAACCGACCCAGGATGGAGCACGGAGGGATTCTTGTTGTTTAATAACTGTATAGAGGAGGGTAAGTCTTCTGTAAAAGAGATGAAAGAAGTAATCAGTAGTGTTGAATTCTGTTGAAAGGTAAAGTTGAATGAGGACTGTAAAGCCTGGTGACATCAAAGTAATCGATGACCCCAGGGAGAGATGTTTGATGGAGTGAAATGGAATATCTGGGTTCAGTGCTAGGGTCTTGTTCACCTTTTACTCTTCTGCCCTAAGCTTTAAATTCCACCTGTATATTGAAGACTTAAGAATTTTAATTTCCATCCTTTTCCCTTTACCAGTTGTCTGCTTGACATCTCCACTTGATTTTTTTCTTAGGAATTTCAAATATAATACATCTAAAACCAAAGTCTTAATTTTTCTCTCTGTATCCCAAATTCTTTGTCCTTCGGTATCTATTTCATTAAGTGGCGTATTCATTTATTTATCCACTTATGTAAGCTAGAAACTTGAAATCCATTCTTGACTTCTCCTTCATCCCATGTATTTTTTTTTTTTAAGATTTTATTTATTTATTTGACAGAGACAAAGACAGCGAGAGCAGGAACACAAGCAGGGGGAGTGGGAGAGGAGAAGCAGGCTTCCTGCTGAGCAGGGAGCCCGATGTGGGACTCGATCCCAGGACTCTGGGATCATGACCGGAGCCGAAGGCAGACACTTGACGATGAGCCACCAGGCGCCCATCCCATGTATTTTTAAGTTCTATTTATTCTATATCCAGTACAGTTGATCCTTGAATAGTTCAAGGGTTAGGGGCACGGACCCCTTCCAGTTGAAAATCCACATATAACTTTTGACTCTTCTCAAATCTAACTACTAATAGCCTACTGTTGGCTGGAATACTAATAGCATAAATAGTTACTTAATACGTAATCTGTGGTATGTGTATTTTACGCTGTGTTCTTAGAATAAAGTAAGTTAGACAAAAGAAGTGTTATTAAGAAAATACTAAGAAAGAGAAAGTACATTTACAGTACTGTGTTTATTGAAAAAAATCATGTATATGTAATTCCATGCATTTCAAACCCATGTTGTTCAAGGGTCATCTGTACGTCTGAATGTATTTCTGTACATCTTCAGTATCACTTTTCGAGTTCAAGCCACAATCTTCTTCCACCCAGACTTAATGTCACTGGTCCCTATATTCTCATCTGTAAAATGGGAATAATAATCACCTTACTTGATTGTTATGAGGATTAAATGGCACATGGCACACAGTAAATAGCCAGTGGGCTTAATTGTTATTGTAATTGTTATAAGCTGAATCACTTCGATATTCTTTTGTCTGCCCTATTTTCTTCATTCTTCTTCTTTTACTCTCCTCCCCAAACCCAAACAAACTATATCACTTCTCCATTCAACAGTAACATGTTATTTCTCTGCTTAAAACTCTTCAGTGGTGGGGCACCTGGGTGGCTCAGTCGTTAAGCGTCTGCCTTCAGCTCCGGTCCTGATCCCAGGGTCTTGGGATCGGGCTCCCTGCTCAGCAGGGAGTCTGCTTCTCTCTCTCCCACTCGCCCTGCTTGTGTTCCCTCTCTCGCTGTCTCTCTCTGTCATATAAATAAATAAATAATCTAAAAAAAAAAAAAAACCAAAAAACTCCTCAGGGGATTTCCCATCGCTAAACTAATGTTTATTACATTTAGGGTAAAATTCAAAATACTTACTGTGGTCTACAGGATTCTACATAACTTGATTCTTCCCGGCTTCACTAGCTTCATCTTGCTCCAGCCTCCTCTTGCTCACTAAACTCTAGCTACACTGCTTTTCATTTCCTTAGTCACACCAAGTTATTTTCCAGCTACAGGGCCTTTGCACATGCTGACTGTTCAGCACGACCATCCCCAATTAACTCATTCTTTAATATTAGCTTAACCTTTGCCTCTGCTCTCTACCCCCAAATCTTAAATCAGATACTCTATTAAAATGTCTTGTCATGCCCTGTACTTTATATTTGTATCATTTTTTAGAACTTGTAATTATATATTGTGTGATTATTCAAAGCCTGGCTCCTGCTAGAATATATGCTAGTAGCTATTTCATTTTTATTTTTCAAGAATTTGTTAAGTGAATAAGTAAACTGGAGCTTGTTTTAGGAACCATCATGTCTTTTGGAAACACTAGTTTAAATCTTGTCATCTGATGACAAGCACCTTTTCACTTTTCAGACAAATTAAAGGACACAAAAGAAAAAAAACCCAAGAGTTTTCCGGCTATGGACAATTTTACTCATTCTTAGGTCATAAAAATCATTCAGATTTTAGACTCTGAATTGAAGATAAACTTTATCTAGGTCAATTTCTCATTTTTAGTCATATACTAATTTTATCTCTGTGCATTTGTTTTATGGATCTTTTTAGGAAAGAAAGCTCTTAGAAATCAGAGCAGTGGTTTATATATTTTAACAACAGGTTAAACTATGAGCATAGTGAGGATGAGGTTTTCAAAAATAAATGAAAATTCCACATTTAAGTTATTGTTGGTGGATGTGGAAAATATTAAAATTTAATAATTTGTGTATATAGAACAGGATTTGTGTTGAAAAATAGGAAATAAATATAGGGAGTATATGAGTGCCAAACACAGAAAGGCATTTGGATTTATTTTATGTGTAGTGATGAGCTGTTAAAAATGTTGGGAGAACGTTTCAGTTAAGCAGGATGAAAACATTCTAGAGATATGCTGTACAACATGGCACCTATAGTTAACAATATCGTATTGTACACTTAAGGTTTTGTTAAGAGGACAGATCTCATACTAAGTATTTTTACCATAGTAAAATAAAATTTAAAAAAATGTTTGGGGATGAATTGTCTTCAGTAACAAGTATTTAGCACTTACTAAGTACTTGTATTTTGTTGTAGTACAAAAGAAATAAGGTTCCTGCCCCGCCCCTCACTTAGGAGAAAGTAAGTAGACAGATACACTTGGTAAGAGATAGAGTAGTTCTTTAGAAAGGGTATGGTAGGGTACAGGATTCATTGGATAGAAACATCCTGAGAGAATGGAGACTGGAAAATGATTGTTGCTGCAAGTCATTGATGAGGATGCAATGTGGTAGTGGTTAAAAACGTGGATTCTGGTGTTAGACTTAGTTTTGTCTCTTAATGAGTCTGTAACCATGGATAAATTAACTTAATCTCTCTAAGCCTCAGTGTCCTCATCTGTAAAATAAAGATAATAATCCCTGTCTTATAAGATTATTGGGAAAATTAAATGAAATAATGCATGCATGGTGCTTAACACTATGCTTAATATATAATTGCATAATAAACATTAGGTGGGAGTGATGGCAAAATGAGTTTCTGAATCAGGGTAGCAGCTATGAAGAGGCTAGGTTTTAGATGAATGAGAATGAGGGTAAAGCTGTTGCTAAATTTTTTTTTGCCTGAATGATGGTGGAAGAAAAATGTAGACAAGTCTGGAAGCCTCCAAATACGAGGGCATGGACTATATCATCTTCATGTTTGTATTCTTTCCACAGTGCTATCAAATTAAAGTAGCTCAGTCATTTTTTTACTAAGTGAACAAATGAGTTTAAAGTTGATATTACAGCATTCAAGAGGGCAGTGAATGATGTTTGGTTAGAACTTCAGGGAAAGCTGAGGCTTAGCCTAAATTTGAGAAACAAACCCATAAAGAAAAGTAAAAACCAAATTTACCTTTTGAAATTTGTATCAACACATCATGGAAATGGTATCTTAAGACTTAAGACATTATGTAACAATGTTTATAAAGTCAACAAAGAATATACTCTTTTTCACTGTCTTCTTAGTTTCAAACTGTAGCAGGGACAAATACACCAAGAACACAAATGGATAAGGTACAGGCCTGAAGTCCCTCATTTTGCACAGCAGATATATCCCTAAAGTTTATTGATTGTGTGTATGTGTGTGTATCTTAAGCATTATATTTTAAATGTTTTCAGTAAGGTAGTTTGTAGTTTTTAAATAATCAAAAAGAGTTCATCTTTGTTGTATAAATGATTGCTTTTTTTTTTTTAATTTTGTAAATTGGATTCTTTTAAAAAGGCACACTTATATTTTCTTTAGCTGAGTTGATGGCTTCCGGAGAACTGGCATAGCTGCAAAATATGAGTAGTTCCCCAAGAAGAGTGCATTGCCTTTGGCACAAGGATCAGAATAAAGGTGAATTGTTATTACATAGGGTTTTTCAGTAAAAGTCACTGAAAAGTAAGTAATGTTTCTATATTGGATGTATGTTTCCAAGAGTGCAAATTGGCGAGAATTAACAGTTTTCTTCTATTTTGTAGTAGTGGTTTTGTTTTAGCATGCTTGCTCTACCACAGAACACCCCCTAGAGAAGGATGTTTTCAGAGCAATACCTAAAATAATGTGTATTTAAATAACTGTACAGGGTATGGAAACATTTTTGTCAGTATTATTGATTCAGCTTTCATAGAATGCTCAAAGTTGAACAGTAATTTTAATAATTGTGAAAAAAGTTAGGGAAAGAGGAATCTCTTTGGACCTACTTAAAGAATAATTTGATTTTGTTATACCTTGTCTTAATAATTTGCTTTGATAGGGAATTAGCATTATAGAGTTCAAATAAACCTTCTCACTGTCCTAGGTTCATAGAAAGTTTAACTGTTACCACTGGATCATGCTACATAATGAAAAAGAAACTTAGTTTTTTTTTCTCTTAACAGAATAGGGCAAACCTTGATAGTATAATGAATGTACAAAAGTAGATATAGTTAATTTATTTAGTGCAAGAGCCAGGGATGGACTAAATTAAGGGATTAAGAAAAAGTTTTGTTGGTTCTACAAATTTTATGTCCTGTACCTTTTAGGGTTTTTTTTTTCCCTTGGAGGAAAGAAAGGTTGCTCATCTAGTAGAAATGGTTAAGGAAGTGTTCAATATCTGAAGTAAAATTTCATACACTTAAAACTTAGCATCAAGGGGCGCCTGGGTGGCTCAGGTGGTTAAGCAATGGCCTTCGGCTCGGGTCATGATCTCGGGGTCCTGGGATCGAGCCCTGCATCAGGCTCCCTGCTGGGCGAGAAGCCTGGTTCTCCTTTCCTACTCCCCCAGCTTGTGTTCCCTCTCTCGCTGTCTCTATGTCAGATAAATAAATAAAATCTTTTAAAAAAAGAAACAACTTAGCATCAAAACGTTTGAGAATTTGGGGTGCCTGGGTGGCTCAGATGGTTAAGCGTCTGCCTTCAGCTCAGGTCATGATCCCAGGGCCCTGGGATCAAGCCCCACATTGGGCTCCCTGCTCGGCAGGGAGTCCTCTTCTTCCTCTCCCTCTATTGTTCCCCCTACTTTTGCTCTCTCTTTGTCAAATAAATAAATAAAATCTTTAAAAAAATAATGTTTGAGAATTGTACAGAGAAATTGTATATAGAAACAGAAGTAACCAGGGATGCTTGGGTGGCTCAGTTGGTTAAGCATCTGCCTTCGGCTCAGGTCATGATCCCGTGGTCCTGGAATCAAGTCCCCCATCAGGCTCTTTGCTCAGCAGGGAGCCTGCTTCTCTCTCTGCCTGCTCTGCCTGCCACTGCCCTCTGCTTGTGCTTTCTCTCGCTCTAATAAAAAAAAAAACAAACAAACCCAGAAGTAACCAATAAAAAAATTTTTTTTAAGATTTTATTTATTTGAGAGAGTGAGTGAGAGAGAGAAGGAGCAGGGGGAGGGTCAGAGGAAGAGGGAGAAGCAGACTCCCCGCTGAGCAGGGAGCCAGACGTGGAGCTCTATCCTGGGACTCTTGGATCATGACCTGAGCCGAAGGGAGACGCTTAACCTACTGAGCCACCCAGGAGCCCTAAAATTTTTTATTTCTCATGTGCTTTAGTGAACTTTGAAATCTTCACCTCCAATTTTGTTAAATAATGTAATTTTTTAAAAGATATGTTTTGTTCGAGGAATTTAAGGTGACGTTTACTTACTTTTGGTCTGTAAAGAAAACACTAAGATAACGGAGTTTTGTATTCTCTCTTTATTTGGTACCCTGACCCATAATGACATATAAGGAAAGGTGAGGGAATTTGGTAGAACTCTTAAAGTGGAGTTTCTTCATTGAGCAATGAATAATAGGAATCCCACTTTATAATGTTTTTGTTTCAATGCATTCTGTAGCTACATATTCTTGTTCTTCCACAAATGATTTTTCTCATTGAATTTTTTTTAAAGATTTTATTTATTTATTTGACAGAGTGAGCAAAAGCAGGGGGAGCAGCAGAGGGAGAGGGAGAAGCAGGCTCCCTGCTGAGCAGGGAGCCCGATGTGGAGCTCTGTCCCAGGACTCTGGGATCATGACCTGAGCTGAAGGCAGACGCTTAACTGACTGAGCCACACAGGCACCCCTCTCTTATTGAATTTTGATAAGATATGAGGACAACTTTGCATTTAGTAGAGAAATTCAGATGCACATAGAAAAGACTTAGATGCAGTGTTCAAAAGAGTTATATGTAGTATATGTAGTGATACTTTTATAAAGAGCTTAGTAAAATATAATCCTATATTTAAGAGGGATTTATGGTTTCAGTATCTGCTGTTGTATATTTTAACAGCAAATTGAATAGAATTGATAGTGCTGATTTCATTATCCTTGAATAATAAGTTTGTTTCTTGTGTGTCAGACACTGTCATAATGGGGACTCAGAGTTTGAAGAACATATTCCCTGTCTTCAAATAGCAAAGTGTAGATAGAGTCAGAGAAGTAAACAGTTTATGATACATTGTTATACTAGAAGTAGGACAGGGTAAGCAGGAGAATACAGAAGCTTGAAACAGTCTCAGTGTGGATATGGGGTGAGAGAAAAAGTGAAAGGTAGCTAGGAAAGCCTTCTTAAAGAAGATAATATCTCAGCTGAGCCTTGATTTTATAGCCAAGAGAAGAAATCAAGGGGGGATTTTGGGGGATGGGGAGAGTCCATACAAATTCTCCAGAGATAAACCACAGTGCATGCAAAGGTGTAGTGGCATGAGAACATAAGGCTTTTGGGGGGAAATTATCTAGTTCAGATGGCTGGATTTGGAGGGCTTGTTGGGGATGGAGAAGTAATTAGGGTCTGGATCATGAAAGGTGTTTATATCATGTTAATTAGTCTAAATTTTATTGTGAGGGCGGTGGTAGCTATTGAATGATATTAAGGAGGAGAATGATGTGATTTGATCTACAGTTCATTATAATAAAGATGTCTGAAAGGTGTATGGAGGTAGAATTGACGGGACTCTACCATGATCTTCCA
Source organism: Mirounga leonina (assembly GCF_011800145.1). NCBI lineage: Eukaryota > Metazoa > Chordata > Mammalia > Carnivora > Phocidae > Mirounga > Mirounga leonina. Next base: position 18,439,918 of record NW_023270377.1, read on the forward strand.
TTTCCAATCCAATACCAGTAATCATCGAGAGAAATCAAAGATAATTCTTTTGTTTCTGGATGGACAACTGGGGTAGGAGAGGGGTCACATATTCTTGGCAGTGTTGAGAGCAGAGTGGAAAAAAGTCTAAGGACACATCCAAACAATGAAGCACCAAATTATTAATTGCAAAAAAAGTATACAAACACACATTGCTGGTCCAAAATTCTGTAGTTACTATTTTGAGCAGTGCCATGTTAATAGGTCTATAAACAGTAATGGACTCTGTTACTTTAATGGATTCATATACCTAGCAAATTATCCTATCTAAATCTGGCCAAAGTAGGCATTCAAGAAATTTGATGAAACGAGTGAATAGTAATGGAGGACTTAAAATGCATAATACCTTTTAACTATTCAAAGTGTTTTCACATCTCTTTAAATTTTATTCCCAGTTATTTGATGCACCTAGAGGCCTCAAACTAGGGGGCCCCAGGCTGTATCCTGCCTATAGGTGGGTTTTGTTTGATTTGTAGCTTTTAAAAATAAATTTGAATTCATTGCCCAAAATTTTAAATGGGCAGTTTTACATAAATATTTAGAACTCATTTTCTTGAAAAGGTCAATGCTCTGGCAATAACTGGGTTGACTAATTCTACATGGTAAAATTAGTTAGATTTCAGTAGTAGTTTTCATAGCTTGCCTGCTTAAGTCATGTCACCTGCCTGGCCCTTCTAGGCAGTGAGTTCGACCCCTATTGACAGCTTATTTATCGGAGGTCTTTGGAGAAAGGTGTTGCAGGCAAGGAATAAATTCAGAAAGTAGACACTAATTTCATTCATATTAAAGCTTTTGTCTGTTGGGTGCCTAATGTGTGCTTTTTCACTTAGTTATGCAACACTATGGCATTTGCTATTCCCGTTTACGGTTGAGAAAACTAATAGGGAAATTATAAATTAAGGACAGCTGAATCCTAATAGGTAGATCTCCTGTGTTTTTCTTTTGTATGCTACTTTTTTTAAGCTTTTCTAGTTGTTTAGGCAGAGGCAAAGTATGATGATTTTTAATTTCTTAAATTATAAGCAAGAGCCTGTATTAGCAATTTTTTTTTTCCCAAAGATTTTACTTATTTATTTGAGGAGGGGGAAAAGCAGGCTGTCCACTGAGCAGGGAGCCCAGTGACAATGTGGGGGCTCAATCCCAGGTCCCTGGGATCACGACCTGAGCCAAAGGCAGACGTGCAACTGACTGAGCCACCCAGGCACCCCTGTATTAGCACTGTTTTTAGAGATTTGAAAAAAGTATAAATAAAATGTTTTAATAATTTTAGAGGATTGTGCGTATGTTTGTATATATGTATATAACACATAACACTACTTTAACGTTCTTTGCTATTATAATTGTATTTATTTGCTGATATTTGGTAAGCTAGTTTGAAGGTCTTAGATATTGATATAAGTAATTTTTAAGTATTTAGAAGTTCACTCAGAAATTTGAATATTTGTCAAAGATAAAATTGGTAAAGATTCTTTCCTCTTTATGGTAATATTAAGCATAAGTGCTAGGTTGGTTCTTAGGAAGAGAGGTTTTTTCTGTTTGTTTTGCCTAAAGAATAAATTACTTTCTCAGTATAATTCTGGAAGTTAAATTAATTTGATTATTCTTACAATTTTTTTTATTCATTTAGTGTCTTCAGTACATGTGGATATGCTTACACTACTGACTGGTAGAAGGAGTTGTTTTGTGATATGATTTGGTATTTTGGGAAGAACTCCATTCTAAGAAATGGAGTCAGCTGACTGAAAATATTTTTTAACTTACATTTGAAATTCAAGACCCTTTAGCATTCATGAAGGAAGATAAAAGTTGATTATACTGCTGTGGGCAATCACCTTAACAATGGAATCTTTAGTATTCCTGATTGACAGGCCTTTAGTGGCAGCAGTCTGTTAATGGTGCAAAATTGAAAATTTAAGCACTAATAGGGCATAGATACTGGACATATGTATGGCAAAGAAGGGAACATGTAGAGAAGAAATAAAGGTGGGTAGATTTAGTCACTGACATTCGGTGACATTTAGTTGTCTTTCTTGTGCCTATCAGCTAATCAAGGCCTTTGAGGATGGTTAATAAAAAGTATATTGAAATAGAGAAAAGGACATAACATGGTTTATTAAATGCTCTTTCAAACTCTTAATCACTCTTAGGAAATTGTGACTTACTATTTTATTTTTCTTCCGTAGAATCTGTCAGGTGAAGGTGTATTTTTGCTTTTTAATTTGGCTAGAAGCAATTTATTTTTAAAGAAAGTATGTCTCCTCTGAAGATACACGGTCCTATCAGAATTCGAAGTATGCAGACTGGAATTACAAAATGGAAAGAGGGGTCCTTTGAAATTGTGGAAAAAGAGAATAAAGTCAGCCTAGTAGTTCACTACAACACTGGAGGAATTCCAAGGATATTTCAGGTATTACCATATTTTGATGTGGAATAGATCTTGAAATCACACCCTTTAGTGAATACCTTCCCTGTACCATAGTAAGTGTAATGGTAGCCCTCCTCCTAGATTAACATTTCTTATTTCTAGGACACTAATAGTTCTGTGTGCATATTTTATGAATTATTCAACAGTATCGTTGATGGTGTATAATAAAGAGCAGGAAGTAGTCACCATTATTGAAAAGAAAACTAGGAGGAAGCTGAGAAGAACTGAGTTTAGATACTTCTCTATCAAACTATTTTAAAAACCACATTAGGATAACTTTAGTTATTCCCTTTTTTTTCCTTATTATATATAATAGATTCATCACTGTGTAGTATTAGCTTTTAATAGCACTTAGTGGAGTCTTCTAAAACCTAATGCCTCCTTCCTAAATAATCCTGCCAAAGGTTGTGGTATGGGCCATTCAAGGATGATTATTCAAGGTCATTCTTACTGCTGTTTTCTTCTAATTGTAAACTTTTGAAGAATTTCATTATTTTATCACTGCAAAAAAGTTAATTTTGTTTTTACATCTATACTCTTTATTCTGTGCAGCTAAGAGCTACTCATCTTTTTTTTTTTTTAGAGCTACTCATCTTGATACGATTTGAATTTAAGAAAGCAATATATCTTTCTGCACTTTAAAATTCTGTATTTGTTAATTAGATAATACAAAAGTATAATATTCATTCTGAACTGAAGTACTCTCTTGAATAACAATTTATGAAATTTTATGCTTGAGAACCTTAGAGCTGGGGTAAAATTTCCATTTCTGTTTGCTTTTGAACTGTGAAAATGCTTATAATTTTGTGTATCAAAGATACTCTTAAATAGTTTGGAGGTGGTGACATGGGTAATAGAAACAATAGTAGTTTCTGCCACATACATGTATCTACTAATTGCTCATCTCAGTGAAAGAAAGATTCCTTCTCAAATAGAGATTTGGTTTCTCAGTCCTCAGCCCAAATTAGCAGTCGGTTAATATTTAAATATTTAAGAAAACATAGTTCTTTAGGAGCATGAGGATTCTGCCTCTAATTCCAGCCTCATCGCAGTTCTAGAGCAGTTTCCATTCAGCATTTATTTTGCTAACCACCTACAGATTACTGTGGTGAATACTGTACCAAGGGTTAATAATACAGAGCTGAATGAGATGCTTTTCTTCTCAAACTTAAGCGTAATCAGAAGCATTTTCAGATGTAAAAATATTTCAGAGACACTTGAAGTAATGCAAAGAAGAGAGTGGTTTGTGTCCTGAGCATTTAGAGGATAAATAGGAGTTTGCCAAACAGTGGAGGTAGGGCAGAGGTGATTTCTATCCATGGACAAACACATGCAAGTGTGAATCAACCGTCAGGGAACCAGAAAATTATTTTAAAATAAACGGACAGTAGGGAGTGCGTGGCAGAAGTAGAGGCTGAAGAGCTAGCTAGGAACCAGATCTACAAGTATCTTACTTGTCATACTAAGGAGCTTAGATTCTAAGGAGTCAAGAATCTCAAGTTCAGATTCATTTAGGGGCTAGGCAGATGACTTTATTTCAAGAGATAGTGGAAGAATAAGGGCATATAGGAGGTGGGAATTTAGATGAAGAATAAAAGTCCTAATCAAAGGATAAGACAGTAGGAGGAAACAAGAGGAAGAAAGAATAGATTTGAAGAGATTTCAAGATGACTTGACTCATTAGATTTAGGGGGGTGAGAAAGAAAAGACTCGGAGATACCCAAGTTTCTGAGTGGATGGCAGTGCCTTTCATGTCTTGGTAGGGAGCAGAGGGAAAGAATTGGGGTGGGAGGATTAAGAGAAATTAGTTGTTTGAGGTGTCAGGCATTCAGATGTTGGTATCTAATAGGTGGTAGGTAAACAGGACTGGAACTCCCAACAGAGAGGTCTGGACTTAGAGGAAAGATGGAAGGCCTCACCATATGGTAGTTAATAAAATTACGGGGATGATAGGATTTTCAGTTGTTGAAGACCTCAAGTTCAAGATTATTCGCTCATCTTGTTTATGAACAAACTTTCCCCTTATGTATTTAACTTTCATTTTTTAAAAAGTGGTGTACTGACTGAAATAGTGGTTTTATGTGATCTCTTTTCTCTTGCATGTTAAGCTCCTTGTTTAAATATTTTGGAGTTAAACTCTCTGAAACTATTGTGTTTTACAGAATTTTTACTTAAGGACATGAATTTAAGACCTACTTTGAATATATATATACACACATATATATCATTTAAAATTTGAATATAAGTTAAGTCTGATAAAATTATATTTTCATTCTTATTTAAAAATTGACAAAGATCAATTCTAGTTTAAAAAATATAAAATGCTATTCTTTCTTAGTGTTATTCAAAGGATATGTCTTCAGCAAAAGGCAGCTTTTGAAATCTTCGTATATGCCTGCTGAGGGAGCACATTAGAGAATAAAGATGCCTAGTTGGCAAGAATTATTTAGGTAGTAAACTGTAAGATTTAATTTGGTCTTGGAAAAATTTCAGCCAAGAGAAAATACAAGTTATCACTTCATGATACATACCCAGAATCTGGAAGAGTATAAGACAAATTATTGAACCAGTTCTAGGGAATGGAAGAAGTAAGCTAAAAGAGTTTCCAGAGTGCTCATGATCTTCATGACTGAATGAAAGTTAAATGAGCCTGCTTTTAGACAGTTAAAAAAAGAAAGAAAGATGGGGGTGCCCGCTGGCTTAGTGGGTAGAGCATCAGACTCTTGATCTCAAGGCTGTAAGAACCCCATATTGGGAGTAGAGATTACTTAAAAGTAGTCTTTAAAAATATATATATGTGTGTGTGTGTATATATATGTGTGTGTGTATATATATGTGTGTGTGTGTGTGTGTGTGTGTATAAAGAAAAAGATGCTTTCTTACATTGATAAATGTTTATTTTTATTTGTTTTTGAGAGGTGGAATTCTTTTGCAGATTATAGTTTGGATTAATAAATCATTTGAAATTACAGCTACCTAAACCAATTGCCAGATATTTTACAGGCTTAAAAAAGGGGGGCGGGGGAGAAAAAGAAAGCCTCTAGCACAATATGGCTTTCTAAACTAGTGCTAGTGTAACCATCTAGGCTCTGTAAATTGTTAACTCATTAGTTTTTATAGCTTTATAACTGTACCTGAAAATATGCAATTCCCTACCATAAAATCAGTAGTGCTAGGATTACTTTGTAAAATAAGTTTTAATAGTAGGTGTTTGCTTTTCCTAAAAGTGAAATCTTTGATTTAAGTGTATCAAGAAATGGGAACTCTTTTTTGGTTGGGGGGAAAAACCCTAAATTAATGCAGGAAAGACTAAGAAATGTAATTTAGAAAGTATAAAGTATAACTTACTTTATGATACTTTGTTATCGTACATTTTTAACAGTAACATAATTTTCCTTTTGTATTAAATAGCTAAGTCATAACATTAAAAATGTGGTGCTTCGACCCAGTGGAGCGAAACAAAGCCGCCTAATGTTAACTCTACAGGATAACAGCTTCTTGTCTATTGACAAAGTACCAAGTAAGGATGCAGAGGAAATGAGGTTGTTTCTAGATGCAGTCCATCAAAACAGACTTCATGCAGGTGAGCACTAATCTTCCCAGGGTTTGCCATTAACAGTTATAAAAGAATATTACTAGATAGTAGATCTGTATCACTGATGAATATTGATAGAAAAATCCCCAACAAAATACTGGCAGTGAATTCAACAGTACATTAAAAGGATTATATACCGGGGCACCTGCATGGCTCAGTCAGTTAAGCACCCCACTGTTGGTTTTGGCTCAAGTCATGATCTCAGAGTCATGGGATTGAGCCCCACCCCCACATCAGGCTTGGCATTCAGCATGAATCTGTTTGTCCCTCTGCCCTCCCCCCCTCACATGCATACACTCCCTCTCAAATAAATAAATAAAATCTTAAAAAAAGGATTATATACTATGACCAAGTGGGATTTATTTCTGGAATGCAAGGATGGTTCGAGATATGAAAAATCAGTGTGATGCACCAAATGAGAGAATGAAGGACAAAAGCCATGTGATCCTCTTCATGCAGAAAAAGCATTTGATAAAATTCAAAACCCTTTCACGATAAAAACACTCAACAAACTAGGAATAGAAGGAAACTACCTTAACCTAATAAAGGCCGTATGTGAAAAGCCCACAGCTATACTCAACAATGAAAAGTGGAAAGATTTTCCTTTGAGATAAGGAACAAGGCAAGGATGCCCTCTCCTACTATCCAACATAATACTAGAAGTCCTAGCTAGGGCACTTGGGCAAGAAATAGAAATGAAGTTCATCCAAATTAGAGAGGAAGAAGTAGGGGCCCCTAGTTGGCTCAGTCTGGAAAGCATGTGACCCTTGATCTTTGGGTCATGAGTTCAAGCCCCACATTGGGCGTAGAAGGGGAGAGTAAAATTATCTGTTCTCTGATGATATGATCCTATATGTAGAAAACCCTAAAGATTCCACAAAAGAATATGGCTAGCAGAGGAGGAGGATTTAAATTATAATTGGAAAGAGTTACATTGTTATGTAAATCTTAGATACTTGTCTTTCTCTGTATGAGACTTACTCCGTGGTTTTACTCTTGCTGTGAAGACAGCAAGTACTATAGAAAATCATATACAGTATTACCAGATTCCCCTGCCCCTTCTTAATACCCTTTCATTTAAAATGCTTTGATTTGTTTAAATGTTTTAATAGACCTTTTCTTAAGAAATAATCTAGTGCTGGGGCGCCTGGGTGTCTCAGTTGTTAAGCATCTGCCTTCGGCTCAGGTCATGATCCCAGGGTCCTGGGATCGAGCGCCACATCAGGCTCCCTGCTCAGCGGGAAGCCTGCCTCTCCCTCTCCCACTCCGCCTGCTTGTGTTCCCTCTCTCGCTGTGTCTCTCTCTCAAATAAAGAAATAAAATCTTAAAAAAAGAAAGAATCTAGTGCTTAAAATGAGTTTTCCACTATTACTGTTAGTCTCCAGTTCTATTAACATCAAAACTTTATTGCTAATATTTTAGAGTTGACAGACTTTTAATTGAGCTTTTTAAATATAATAAAAATATTAGAAAATGATGATGTAGCAGTGCTACTTTGCTTGTATTATTATTTATTTGATACACTATTTTCCTTGTAAAATTAAAAAAAATTATGGTTGTTTGCTATTTAATACCAACTCATGTGTTACATGTTTCCTTGGTATCCATTGTCCGTGTTCATGCCATAGACATACTGACTTTTCTGTAGTGTTAATTACCAGATATTTATATAGGAGAATTTCTAGCATTTTCATTTTGCATTTAAAATTTTATTTTTCTGTTACATCTTACCAAATTTGTGCATGTTATTTCATTTTTTGCTTGAGACTCTAGCTCTGAATTTTAATTACTATTTATATCAGGTATACTTTTCAGAAAGAATTCGTTTATAAGCACTTTGATTTTTTTATGCTTCTATTTTTTTCAGTATTCTATAACGATGATTAAGTCTCTTAATTAAAGTAAATGACTTGGGTTTATTTATTTTCCCCCCACCAGCCATGAAACCTTCTCAGGGGTCTGGTAGTTTTGGAGCTATTCTGGGCAGCAGGACTTCACAGAAGGAAACCAACAGGCAGCTTTCTTACTCAGACAATCAGGTATGTTCATTTGAATCTTTCTAGCTTTTAAGAAAAGTTATCAACTATTATTATGAAAATCTTTTCAAAATTTATCACATACTAACCCTTCTTACATGTAGTTTTACTAAACACATAACTTTTGCTCTATGTCTTATGGTCATCATTGTGAACCACAGTAAAGTGTAGTTTTTAAAAGCATAGTTTTGGAGTTAGATTTGATGCTGCTACTTAGTAGTTGTGGGTCATTGAAGAAGTTCCTTAAGTATCTTGAGCCTTACTCAGGATTATAAAATTGAAGCAGCAGTAATATTTTAAGGGTTGCTGAGAGATAATGCATGTAAAAGTGCTTATTAGCCTACAGTACCTTATACTAACAATGCTATAAATGTTTGCTACTATTATTTCTGTGATGCCCTTTAGGTCTCTTGTGCATTATGAACTTTACCCCTATACTATATGATATCAGACTGTTTTGTTGAGGTCTTCTGTTTGCTTTTTTTTTTTTTTTTTTTTTTAAGATTTTATTTATTTGAGAGAGAGCACATGAGAGGGGGGAGGGTCAGAGGGAGAAGCAGGCTCCCTGCCGAGCAGGGAGCCCGATGCGGGACTCGATCCAGGGACTCCAGGATCATGACCTGAGCCGAAGGCAGTCGCTTAACCAACTGAGCCACCCAGGCGCCCTCTGTTTGCTTTTTAAATAGTTTCTCTCTCATAAATATTCAGACAGCCCTGAGACTTGCTTTGTACTATTGCAAGTTAGCAGTCCTATGTCTTTGAAAATTTATTCTGTAAAGAGAAACTAGGCATAAAGTAAGAAGAACTTGGAAACTATTCTCTAAGTAAATTGATGAGTTTTACTGGCTGTGCAGAGAGGTGATTACTTAGTCCATTTGCTGTGCAGTGAATAACATTTTATTTTTGTTAGTTTTTTTAATAGGTTCTGAGGCTTTTTTTTTTACATTTTAATTGAAGTATAATTGACATGCTCTAAATTGTACATATTTGAAGTATACAATTTGATACATTTTGACTTATGTGTATACCTGTAAAATCATCACCATAATCAACCAAGTGAACATAACCATAACCCTTAAAAGTTTCCTCATCCCTCTTTGTAATCCTTCCTTCCTGCCTTCTCTCTGGTCCCTATCCCTAAACCACAACCGGTTTGCTTTCTGTCACTACAGATTAGTTTGCATTTTCTAGAGTTTCATGTAAATAGAATCAGTGTGTAATTTTTTTTGTCTAGCTTTTTCACTAAGTGTAATTACTTTGAGATTCATCTATGGGTAGAAATTTAAATTATTAGAGTACTTAAATATATAGATGTTATATATAACAAGCAAATATTTATACTCTTACAAGTAACGATTCTTCTCAGGGGGATTGTAAAATCAATTTTATGGGTCATAACTGGGATTAAATGAAAAAGGAACAAAATAAATGAGGTATTGTACATAGTAAGGATAAGTATTGAGTTCTGAAACTTTTGGTTATTTATATGTAATAGTTGTGATTTAAAATACTTCTAAGTAGAGGTCATGGTCAAAAAGGTTAAAAATGCAAAACAGTGTACATATAGTATTCTACCACTTGTATAACAAAAAGGATTTGCTTTACATTTATGTAAAGAAGAATACTTATAAGGGACAAGAGAATGGGAATGAAAGAATCGGGTATATGGCAGTGGGTGATAATGAGACATCTCAGGAAATGACCTTGATAATAGTATTTTGATTTTTGAATCTTGAGAATGTATCACCCATTTGAAAGTAAATTCTAACTTTTTAAAACTGTTCGTTCAGATGATCTCAGAGATTGTTTCTTTCCTATGCTAACATTGTATATAATTCTGTAGAGAGAAAGAAATTGGAAATTTCTTCAATAGACAAATCACATAGCTTTTAATCTAGTTGTAAAATGTACTGGCAGAATGCTGGTCAAAAGCACTATTTCCCAATAATGTTTAATTTGCTGTATTCACTCTGAATGTTCTTGCTGTGTCTTTAAGGTAGACTCTTTGATTCATCTTCTGCCAGTGGACTCTCTCTCACTTTCATTCTCCCCATCAAAAGTCATATGAGGTATTTGTTTGTGACTTGGCATTTAAGTCGTGGCAACCAAATGTCATTGTTGCTTCTTTTTCTCACATTTATGTCACTTTATCATAATCATAATTGGATTGTTTTTCTCTGAAGATTTATTTTCATCCTTATTACTAGAATCACATCTTGTGTACCTGAGTCTTTTCTTAAAAAGTCAGGTATTCAAAGCAAATTCCTTTCTGCCTCTAGTCATGTTGTGGAAATTTTAAATTTATAGGAGTGCTAGAAGAAAATAAGTGTCAAGTTCAATTTCTGATACAGATTGTACATTACAGTCAGCTAGAGTGCTTTAAAAAAAACTACTGATGAATGGGCTTCACCCCAGGCCAGTTAGGCTAGACTGTCTGGAAATGGGTTTCCAGTTGTATTTTTTAAAATTGATTCCACATGAGAATCAATGATCTAAAAGCATGCCAATTAATTTGAATATTTAGCTATGTTAAACTTTACTCTTACAGGCATCTTCAAAAAGAGGAAGTTTGGAAACTAAAGATGATATTCCATTTCGAAAAGTTCTTGGTAATCCAGGTAGAGGGTCAATTAAGACTGCAACAGGAAGTGGACTACCTGTCACCCGGACAATTCCTTCTTTGACATCTACATCAACCCCTCTTAGATCAGGGTTATTAGAAAATAGGTATGGAAGACTTATTTTTTTTTCTTAGTCATTAGCTGTACTTGTTTATAAATGTCTTTTTGGCCTTTTAGAAAGACAAATACTTTGAGAAAAAGGAGATTGTCCAGTTAGTAAAATATGTTAGAAGAAAGTATACATTTTATAAAAAGTATAAATTTTTAGTTGATAATTAGTATTGGTTTTTTTATGATTTATGTCAGTGACACATATGGAGCATGCAGATATACAGTAATTTTTTTTTTAAGGATTTTATTTATTCACTTGAGAGAGAGCACAAGCAGGTGGAGAGGCAGAGGGAGAGGAAGAAGCAGACTCCCTGCTGAGCTGGGAGCCTGACATGGGGCTCCATCCCAGGACCTGGAGATCATCACCTGAGCCAAAGGCAGACACTTAACCAGCTGAGCCACCCAGGCGTCCCAGATATACAGTATATTAATCAAAACGTGGTGTAGAGAACTAGGCAGCAGTAGTCACAGTTCTGTCCTTGAATATGTTGGTTTATACTTCTTAATGGTATGAATTATGACTTTTTTAAATAACTTTTTTTTTCTTTGTCCTCTACAGGACTGAAAAGAGGAAAAGAATGTTATCTGGCTCAGAGTTGAGTGAAGATTACCCTAAGGAAAATGATTCATCATCGTAAGTTGCTTTAAGAACCCTTATGGCACTAGGGGCACCTAGGTGGCTCAATCGGTTAAGTGTCTGCCTTTAGCTCAGGTTGTGATCTCAGGGTCCTGGGATCGAACCCCAAGTCAGGCTCCTTGCTCAGCAGGGAGTTTGCTTCTCCCTCTTTCTCTGCCCTCCCTTCCCCGCCGCCCCTCGCCCATGCTCTTTCTCTTTCTCAAATAAAATAAAATCCTTAATAAAAAAAAGAACCCTTATGGCAGTAAGTCAATGTTTCTCATATTGGTAATTACACTCACTGTGGAAAATTGGTGGAGGGCAGGGATTCAATTTATGAGAATTCGAAAGATAGAATTTAAAGTATTTTGGAGGCACCTGGGTGGCTCAGTTGGTTAAGTGTTTGCCTTCAGCTTGGGTCATGATCTTGGGGTCCTAGGATTGAGCCCTGCGTTGGGCTCCCTGACTGGCAGGGAGTCTGCTGCTTCTCCCTCTCCGTCTGCCCCTCCACCCCACTCGTGCTCACTCACGCTCTCTCTCTCTCTCAAATAAATAAATAAAATTAAAAAAAAAAAAAAGAATTTGAAGTATTTTGGTGATGGTGGATTATAGGCTCCATAGAGAGTATTTGGCCATTACTGTTGCATTGATCATTTCATTGCCCTTCTCCCATCCTAGCTTTTTTTAATCTGCAATACTTAGAGGAAAAATAGAATTAAATAACTCTAAGTAGATGTTTCCTTTTCTTTTTTAATTTTTTAATTTTTTTAAAGATTTATTTATTTTAGAGAGAGAATGTGCATGAAAGGGGGGAGGGGCAGAGGGAGAGAGAGAGAGAGGGGAAGCAGATTCTCCACTGAGCAGAGAGCCCCATGTGGGGCTCAATCTCACGACCCTGAGATCATGACCTGAGCCTAAACCAAGAGTCGGATGCTTAACTGACTGAGCCAGCCAGGCACCCTTAGCAGATGTTTCTTGTTGGTGGGTCTTTTGTTGTGAATTCTTTCCTTATCTGTGATTTTTTTTTTTTTTTTACCCTCTTTATGTGAAAAGTAGCCTAGGAGTGAAAGAATTTGAACCCAGGGTGCCTGGGTGGCTCAGTTGGTTAAGGATCCAACTCTTGATTTCAGCTCAGGTCATGATCCCAGGGTTGTGAAATTGAGCCCCACATCAGGCTCCACACCCAGTGTGGAGCCTGCTTAAGATTCTTTCTCTTACCACCCCCAACGCCCCCCACAGGTGAGCATGCTCTTTCTTAAAAAAAGGGGGTTGGGGTTGTGAACCCGACACAGTTTCTAGGCAAGGAACATCAATCTTTTATAGGTATTTTCTGGTTGAGCAAAAGAGGATAGACCTACAGTAGGACAGTCGTCAGCTCACAATCTCTTCCTCATCATGGGAGGGTTTTATTTTGTTGGGTTTTTTTTAATTGTTTGGGAGAGAATACTTGTTACACTGTTATGAAATACCTCAGTTAATAACTTTTTTTTAAGTTTTTATTTAATTTCCAGTCAACATACAGTGTAATACTTAGTTTCAGGTGTACAATTTAGTGATTCAGCACTTACATACAACACCCACTACTCATCACAACAAATGTACTCCTTAATCCCCATCACCTTTTTAACCCATTCTCCCACCCACCTCTCCTCTTGTAACTATCAGTTTGTTCTCTGTAGTTAAGAGTCTTTTTTGGGGGGGCGCCTGGGTGGCTCAGATGGTTAAGCGTCTGCCTTTGGCTCAGGTCATGCATGATCCCAGGGTCCTGGGATCGAGTCCCACATCGGGCTTCCTGCTCCTTGGGAGCCTGCTTCTCTCTCTCTCTCTCTCTCTCTCTCTGTGTGTCTCTCATGAATAAATAAATAAAATCTTTAAAAAAAAAAAAAGAGTCTGTTTTTTGGTTTTCCTCTCTTTTCCCTCTAGATCATTTGTTTCTTAAATTCCACACATGAGTAAAATTATACGGTATTTGTCTTTCTCTGACTGACTGACTTTGCTTAGCATAATACTCTCTGGCTCTATCTACATCATTGCAAATGGTCAATTAATACCTTAACAGAAATCAGTTGATAGTCAATTAACTGGTATTCTAGGTCAAGGATCACCAGGAGGGAGTTGGGAAAAAGCTAAAGAAACTTTATGTATTTATGGGGATTTTTTTTTCTGTTGCTGTAACAGATGTAAAACTGAGTAGGTGATAGGACTGGTGTGACATGTGAAACTACAATCACCATGGACTCAGATTCCTTCTATCTTATTGATCTATAATTCTTAATAAGTAGCTTCCATTTTGTGAACCAAGATAACTGCTTCAGCCTCCACTCTCATTTCTGCATGCCTACTGGTGGGAATGGGGAAAGGAACAAAGGCAGGGCATACTGCTTTCCTTTAGGCTGGAAATTGTACACACCACTTTAGTGCACATTGGCCAGAATTTGGTCATATGGTTATATCAGAAATATATGAGAAACTCTGGGAAATATACCTACCCTAGCCAAATTCTATTATGGTGGAAGGGTACAGAAGTTATTTGGAAACAACAGTCTGCTGTAGTTTACCCCTCTAGCCATAGAAATATATTTATCATTCTTCCCTTACGTTTAGTCATTGTATCCAGTTCAGAATCCAGGATCTCTGGGTGATGTGCAGTTCTCTCCATAAGGTCTAAGTGTGCCTTAGACCATGTACTTTATGGTCTGACACCTAAAAAAACTAAAAGGCAAGTTCATCTGTATTCCCCACTCCCATCTTTATACATATGTCATTATACATTGCTGGCTTAGGCGTAGGATAACCACAGTAAAAATTTCCATTTAGAAAACACAAGAATAGGAAACTTAAGGAGTTGCTGTTCTATAGCAGCAATGAAATCTTGGTAGGCAGAGGTTGTGAAGACAGTGAAGGCAGTAGAGGAAGTTCTTGGTTCGCCCTTGTAGCAGTCTCTGTTCTTTCCTCCAGGAGAAACTCCCTTCCTCATTGTATTTCATTTGACTCCTGACTTTGTCTTCTGGTAGATTTCTTTTGTCTATTATCTTTCAAGGCCATAGCTGAAGTGGGTTTTGAAGACTGTGTTCTTCCTTGGGGCCATGCAGCTTTTGTAGCCTGCTTCATGCTGATCAAGTTCTGGGAGTATAGAAGTGTCCAGAAATCCAGGAGTTTTAGAAATCTAGAAGTTTCTTTAAAGGTATAACAAACAGGGTTTTATAGGCTTGAGAAAGAATTGGGGCCAGTATTTTTGTTGTTTGGATTTTTTGTTTTAATCTCTTAAGTTTTGAAATAATTTCAGATTTACAGAAAAGTTGCAAAGACAGTATAGAATTTTGCTGTATACCCTTCACCCAGTTTCCCTTAATATTAACATTGAGTTGTTTTTTCACAAACTACTTCCTCAGTTACCTCCTGTCATTGCCTCAGTTTGAGAATCAGAAGCAACTGGATTTTTTTTGTCCCATATAGACTCAGATTACCAGACAATTTCAATTCTAGGCCATTGGCACAGAGGGCTGTATTCCTTTTCATCCTTGATTGTAAGGTGGCTTAGTCCTTGCCCAGATTTATCTGTCTTGAATAGGACCTTGCTGAAACACAGACCAGTGTTCTTATTGTCTCAATCTTTTCCTTTAGAGCTATAGGTTCAATAAGTATGCAGTTCGCTTCCCAAGACTACAGATAGCAGGGTTTTGTTTTTTTTTTTTAATATTTGAGAGAGAGCGCGCGCTCGCATCCATGCATGTGAGTTGTGGGAGGGGCGGAGGGAGAGAGAGAATCTCAAGCAGACTCCCCCCTGAGTGCAGAGCCTGACACGGGCCTTGATCTCACAACCCTGAGATCATGACCTAAGCCGAAACCAAGAGTCGGACGCTCAACCGACTGAGCCTCCCAGGTGCCCTTACAGATAACAGTTTTATAAATATTTTGCTGTGATATAACAGTCCTCACCAACTTTCCAATCTGTAATATTTATGTCCTTACTCTCCACCTTCCTACTATAGCTAGTGCTATATATTTTAGGTTTGTTATGGTAGCATCCCTACCTAGTAACAAAATTTGTGGATTCAGGGTCTAGTTGTAGGAAACAAAAGTCATTTATCTAGTTAAAACACAAATGTGGGGCGCCTGGGTGGCTCAGTTGGTTAAGCGACTGCCTTCGGCTCAGGTCATGATCCTGGAGTCCCTGGATCGAGTCCCACATCGGGCTCCCTGCTCGGCAGGGAGTCTGCTTCTCCCTCTGACCCTCCCCCCTCTCATGTGTTCTCTCATTCTCTCTCTCTCAAATAAATAAATAAAATCTTTAAAAAAAACACAAATGTGTTTGCCTTTAGAGAGTATGAAATGACTTACAGAATCATGAGGAAAGCTGAAAAGATAGGCTATACGTTATGCTTGCAGAATGATTTTGAGAGCTATGCCCCAAATCAGGTCACCAAAGATGCTCCTGGCTATCATCAAAGCTAATAGCTGAATTGGAAATTATCATCTCTGGAACCATGCTGCCACTACAAAGATTAGAAATCTCTATGGAAAAACTGGATACCTCCAAAATGATTTTGCCATCACAAGGAACAGAACACATGACCTCCGCCTTAATTCCATTTTGCAGATATTACACAACTGTGTAATTTTTTTTTTTAAAGATTTTATTATTTATTTGACAGAGAGAGAGAGAGTGAGAGCAGGAACACAAGCAGGGGGAGTGGGAGAGGGAGAAGCAGGCCCCCCGCCGAGCAGGGAGCCCGATGCGGGACTCGATCCCAGGACCCTGGGATCATGACCTGAGCCGAAGGCAGACGCTTAACGACTGAACCACCCAGGTGCTCAGTCGCTCACTGGAAGACGTTTTAGAAGAGAATTAGAACTACATGATTTTTTACGGCCATACCACCCTGAACGCGCCCGATCTCGTCTGTAATTACCTTAATTCATATTTTGAACACTAGGAAATGGAGTTTTTTAGCTTTCTGGGTTTTGTAGGACAGATACATTAAAAGGTGGTTGTAATAGACTGTTGCATGCCAGTTTACCATATTCACCACACTTTGGGATCATCCCACTTTTTCCACTTAGAATTCTGTCTGGTGAGCCCTAAATTTCTGATCTTTGTTCTGGGCTAATAACACTTTTTACAATATCACAGATTTTTTGAAGTTCGAGTTTCCTAAAAGACTCTAGATTAAGATACATGTACAAGTGACTTGTTAAGACAGTGCTCATAGGAGAGATCAAAGTGAGGAAAGTAGGACAGGGAAGGAGAGGAAGCCAAAGAAGGGTGTGATCTCTGTGGGAGAGTAGGCTTCATTTTGATCCAGCAGGGGGCACTGGGCCTGTTCCAATTTGAAGTAAGGAAGATGGGCTTTCATGTTCTCATACTGTACAGTCTTTGGTTCTGTGGCTCTGCCCAAATGGGCAAAATATTTTAAGTATCCCAAAGGCAGTCCTCTGAAGAAGAACCGCAGGTGCTGGCTGTTGAAAACACCCAGTCTGGAGGTGTGAAAAGTATAAAAAGGGATCTGAAGGGTTCTGGTGGAGCATAACTATTAAGTTCATTCCATGTTATCTCAGATTCTTCACATCGATGCTGCCCAATTTCTGGATGAAGATCTTATAAAAGGAGGATTAGAGGGATGAGCTGTAGTCCTTTTTGTCCTATTGGTATAGATAGCCTTGAGGCTATAACTGATATTATTATCTTTTTCTTCTACCATCCATTTTAGATTTGCTGCATTCTCCACTAATACTTCTGCTGGTCTTGGTGATTTGCCTAGTGATATGACTAAGATCTTCATCGCTGTGGGGATGAGCCCCTGGTCACTATGTGCTTGTGCAGGCCATGGTTGCTAAAATTGCCCATTTGTAGTTAAAACTGAACATGACAACACTAAGAGATTCCCTAGTAAGTCCCCATTATTCCATATTCCTCCTACCCTCATTATCTACCAACAACAGCACCTCCTTATCATAATCAAGTCAGTTACCCCTGCTAGTATGGCAGTTCCTTTCTTTGCCTGATGCTCTGCCAACATGAGGACCCCAAAATGAGTAGCGGCCATAGCTTTAGATTAAATGGGACTCTTACTGTCCCCAGGGGTGAAAAAAGGTTCCCCTCTGAGAACCAGGACCTGATTGTTTAATGTCGCTTTAGTGGAATTCTCTGGTGAGCAGTAATAATGTGAAAAAGATCCTCACCCTTTGTACACATTTCCATATGGCTATTCATATACCTCTTCCATAAATCATTTCTCCCTGATCTTCCAGGCTTGCTACTTGCAGGCCCCTGACTATCCCTGCAAACAGTTTGCCACTATCCAGGAATCCATGGCCTACTCTTTTCCTCGCACAAAGTGGATAATGAAGTGCACCTCTCAAACTCTGCACAGCAGAGGATTTCCTTTCACCACTCTCTTTTTGGGCAGTCCCATAATGGGTCTATAGTGCAACAGCAGTTCATTTTCATCCTCTAGCAAGATACCAAGATGATGTATCCATGAATCAGGCTAGGTTTTTCTTCCTCTTTCAGTTGGTTATAGGGAGTACTCATAAAGCCTGTTCTTGTTACTTATTCCTGCTTACTTAGAACTCATCCCAGATATACCACTTCCATTTTATGATGCATTACTGCTGTAACTTCCTGGTCTTACAACTCTTAGGAGTATGATAGCACCCAGTTCATGATAGCTGCTCTGATTGATGACCCACAGTCAGATATTCAGTGTCTTCCAGGCCTTGGTACTATGCCAGAGGTAGTGTGGGATACTTCCTAAGGAATGTCTGTATTTTTTTTTTTTTTTTTTGTTGGAAACAGCATGGTCTTGTTCTCAAATCCTAAAGATCTGGGCTGCAACTGTCTTTGGATGAGTGATTCTTCATGGTGTTTTGTCTTTAGGTTGGTAATTGGCTCAACTGAATCTATCATTTTCTCCGTTGAACGGATCAGTACTCATAGCAACAGCCAACCCGTTCTATAGTCTTTATGGTTATTATTCCATATCACTTGTATCAGTTATCTGTTGCTGTATAACAGACCACTCCAAAACTTAGTGACTTAAAATAGTAACTATTATCGCCTATGAGTTGATGGCGACTTGAGTGGTTCTGCTTATCTGGGCACTCTCATTTTTCATGCATCCATGGTCAGTTGGTGGGTTGGCTAGTGGTTGGTTGGTCCAGAATGGCCTTACCCATATGACTGGCCATTGGCTGCCTATTGGTTGGGTAATGGGGGTAATTGGGCCCTGTGTCTTTTATCATCTACTGGATTGGCCTGGAGTTATTCACATAGCAGTGTCAGAATTCCAAGAGAGGGAATGTAAATTTGCAAGGTGCCTTTAGCCTTACAATCAGGACTTACACACTGTTATATCTGTTGCAGTCTTTTGGGGAAAGGAAATCACAAGGCCAGCCCCGTTAGGGGATAGGAAAATAGAACTAGACTGCATTTCTTTTCTTTTTTTTTTTTTTTTAAAGATTTTATATATTTATTTGACAGAGACACAGCGAGAGAGGGAACACAAGCAGGGGAGTGGGAGAGGGAGAAGCAGGCTCCCTGCAGAGCAGGGAGCCCGATGTGGGACTCGATCCCAGGACCCTGGGATCATGACCTGAGCTGAAGGCAGTAGCTTAACCAACTGAGCCACCCAGGCGCCCCTAGACTGCATTTCTTGATAGTGGACCTGGGAACAAGGAAAGGAATAATTTGGGACGTACTTTTAAATTTTAAAATTTAATATTAATATTTATTTTAATATTAACTTTAAAAATAAAATTCGCTTGTTTTAAATGTGCAATTCAGTAATTTTGGGTAAATTTATTGAGTTGTGCAACCATCACCATAATTGAGTTAGAACATTTCTATAACCCCAGTAAGATCCATTGTGTGATCTACCACATTTCTTGAATGCTAGCGATATTGCATGAGCCATAGTATCTTTTAGTTTATCCTATCCCAATTCACTACAGATGAAAAATCATAGTAATTGTAAACTATAAGGTCCCAAAGGTGTTATCACCAGCAGTGGGATTTCTGTTGCTGTTGCCAAATAAGTGGTCCAATTCCAGAATCCTGTCCCTGAAATGGAGATGTGTGTGCAAATTATTTTATTAAGAAAGTACTCCCAGGGGATACCAGGAAGGGAGTAGGGAAAGCGAGTGAGTGCAGGAGATTAAACCTAAGTGTGATATCACACAAAAATTAAGCAGAGAGGTTAGGCTTCATCCTAATTCCAGAGAGAAAATCTGTTATATAAATTTCACCTTAAAAATTTTTTCACCTTAAAGTTGTTCTGATCCAAGGCAAGGGAGCTGGGCTTCTTGACCTTACCTGTGACTCTCTCAGAGTGCAGGCAAAGGATCTCTAGTAGCTTGAGGACAATCTGTGAAAAAGAACCCTAGATACTTGCTGTCAAAAACGTACCTAAGGGCGCCTGGGTGGCTCAGTTGGTTGAGCGACTGCCTTCGGCTCAGGTCATGATCCTGGAATCCCTGGATCGAGTCCCGCATCGGGCTCCCTGCTCGGCAAGGAGCCTGCTTCTCCCTCTAACCCTCCCCCCTCTCATGTACTTTCTCGCTCTCTCAAATAAATAAATAAATCTTAAAAAAAAAAAAAAAGTACCTAAGTTCATGTGGAAGAGAGGACACAAAAACGGGGTCAGAAGAAATCTGGGTAGAGTATCTGCATTATGTGCCACAGGCTTTATGCATGATGGGGCTCCTAAAATTAGCACTTTTAATCAAAGCATGAGCGTATCTCTGACTGGTCCCACTCCACTTATATAGGTTCAGGTATTTGGGAATAATAGAGGGGGAAATGCGACTTAAGAAATTTTAACTGTAGGGGTGCCTGGGTGGCTCAGTCGTTAGGCGTCTGCCTTCAGCTCAGGTCATGATCTCAGGGTCCTGGGATTAAGCCCCGCATCAGGCTTCCTGCTCCACGGGAAGCCTGCTTCTCCCTCTCCCACTCCCCTTGCTTGTGTTCCCTCTCTCACTGTGTCTCTGTCAAATAAATAAATAAAATCTTTAAAAAAAAAAAAATTTAACTATATGTGAAATGTAAATATTCTGAAATGATAACTATTTAAAATTAAGAACTATGTCTTTATATACTTATATACATATATATATTGAATTAAATTATTAACTGTAGGAACAACAAAGCTATGACAGATCCCTCCAGAAAGTATTTAACCAGCAGCAGAGAGAAGCAGCTGAGTTTGAAACAGTCAGAAGAGAATAGGACATCAGGTAAGTATTTGGTCTTCATATAAGATACTCATTTATTATATGATGTACTGTATTAGACTAGAAATAAAAACCTAAACTGGGACATATCTCTCTACATTTTTCAGGAATATTGCATGATTCAGTATTCGTTATTGGGTACCAAATTTGTATCCAGTACTTGGCTAAAGTATTAGAAATATAAGGGAATTTTTATTCTGTTAACAAAGAATCTAACCTTTACCTTCTTCCCTATTTAACTGCCTAAAATTAAACTTTTTCATTATCAAAGTATCTGGATCATAGAATGAATCCAAGGAGTTAAAGTGGTTGAAACTGAATTTTATGAGTGTTGTTACATGTTAGAAGTTCCAGAGGATCTTGGAATTAATTGCCTAAAGCAGTTGTTTAAGCTCACATTGTACCCTATTTTTACAAAAACTAAAAGTTAGACTGTCCACAAATTGATGTGTTTCCCACATTTAACATATCTCTCTGATCCTCTGAACTCCTTAGAGACTCATCTATCTGGTATTGATTTGGATATCATGTCAGCTGGAAGTTAAATTGAAGCAAGCTAAAATATGGCATGATTTTGAGAGTTTGAGAGAATTCATTTGATTGGGACTCTAGGAACATTCTTCTTCTAGTGGTTCAGGATTGTGACTTTAGACTCCTCCAGAAAGAATTAATATAATTCTTACCTCTGAAATAATAATACATTATGTAAACTCCACTTAAGGGTTTTCAGCTTTTATAATCAACCTATAGTTAGAAAACAGAATGCTTGAAGATGTAATAAGCTGTAACAATGTTGAAGTTAAAGTATGTCTTAGAAAGTTGATGCGGGGGTGCCTGGGTGGCTCAGTCGATGAAGCGTCTGCCTTCGGCTCAGGTCATGATCCCGGTCTTCTGGGATCGAGCCCCACGTCGGGCTCCCTGCTCAGCAAGGACCCTTCTTCTCCCTCTCCCTCTGCCTGTCTGTCTGCCTACTTGTGATCTCTCTCTCTCTCTCTCTGTGTCAAATAAATAAATAAAATCTTAAAAAAAAAAGTTGATGCGGAAGAGGAGAGAGTAGGAAGTGGTCAAGTGATGAGGTTCATAAAACAAAATGTAGAAGTTTTAAGTGTGTTAAAGTTACGAAGTTAATTAGTAAAACTAACATTAACACAACCAATAACTGGTTGGAGAGAAGAGAGCAAGAATGGGGTGATGTAAATGAGCAATTTCTGATTTTTCATAATGGAGGTAACTGATACTGTTTATAATTAATAAATTAAGAAATAGTAGAAACATTATCTAGCATTATGAAGGAAATGAGGAAAACTAAGTTTTAAAAAATGGTTAGAAATAAGCACAATTTGTAGAGTTTTGGGGCAGGAGAGTATTCTTTGCTTTTACAACCTTTCCACAGTGTTTGATCTTTTAACATGCATATATATTACTTTGAAGAAAAGAAAGGGGGAAAAAGAGTTAAATATGAACAGGCCTAATGCATAATTTTACTGCTAAATGAAATTGAATGGTTGATTTAGGAATTAAATTTTTCCTGTTTGTTTTTTTTAGGGCTTTTACCTTTACAGTCATCATCCTTTTATGGCAGCAGAACTGGATCCAAGGACTACTCCTCTGGTAGCACTAACTTAGACAGGTATGTGTTGGTTATGTACCTTGTGAAGGACTTGAAGTGCTCTCTTCTTGAGAATATTGAATTGAAGGGATAGGCTGTCCGTTATGCTCTAAGTGAATAATTTAAAATAACAAAATTGATCAGAATCATAGACTCGTGACATTTTAGTTAGATAGTAACCTGGAAATGTTTTAATTTTCAGATGCTTTTTTTTTTTTTTTTACACTTTTCAGCAAATGTATAAACTGAGGTCTAGGGAGATTTGTACTGAGGCCACAGGTTGTGATTGGCAATGTGATCAGATTCTAGAGCAGTGTTATTTTCCATCATGCCAAGCGATGAACATACTAAGATCTCTCCTCAGGCATTTTTATTTTTATTAATTTTATTTATTTTTATTTTTAAAGATTTTATTTATTTATTTGACAGAGAGAGAGACAACGATAGTGGGAACACAAGCAGGGGGAGTGGGAGAGGGAGAAGCAGGATTCCCGCTGAGCAGAGAGCCCGATGTGGGGCTCGATCAGGACCCTGGGACCACGACCCAAGCCAAAGGCAGTCACTCAACCAACTGAGCCACCCAGGCGCCCCTCTCCTGAGGCATTTTTAAATTGCCTTTGTTGCCTGTGTATTTGTTAAGCTACTACCAAAAGTTAAGACATTTTCTTTAAAAAAAAACAGGTTGTACACAAATTGTACAATCAGTATATTTTACTGAAAAAGGCTACTCAGAAATTTAATTGCTGATCCTATAGATATTAAATTTTTTTTGAGATTTATTGAATATAATATATGAGACAACTGCTGAGTACTTGTGAAGAAGGCATGATCTTGGAATATAGCCTGGAGGGGCAGTGGTAAATGTAAAAAGGTAAGAGTAATGGTGGTGTATAATAGATATGCTATATATTGACCTATGGATACTTTGTTTTTTAGTAGAATTTAATTCAAAGTGGTAAAGAAAAAATCTTGATTATTTTATAAAATGAGGTGAAGTAAAGAATTTGATACTGTATTTTTAGGTATATTCAGCCTTGAGTGGTATTTCACTTTATAACTGCAGTGGCAACTAAGTTATTTGAATTTAAGAAACATATATCTGTTTATTAGAAGAATTTTAAAGGAATCCAAGTTTTTACAAAAACCTAAATTTAGTTTGTAAATAATTAAACGTGGTACAAATTTCTTCTCAAAATAATAGAATTCACTGCACATGGGAATGGCTAAGGAAAATAAATTTTTTTAATGCAAAGCTTTGTTCAAAGATGAAGTGAAAATTTCCAAATCAGTGAGAAAAAAACTGATATTGAGTAAAGGCTGAAGTCATAGGGCACATGGAAAACACAGACTAGAGTCAAGTAGAAAACCAGCATGAGATTGGAAACTGAACATGACCCCAGGCCAGAATTTGGTTTCTTAAATGAAGCTGCATATCTAGAACTGCTCTCTGTGCTAATAAACCAAGGCAAAACACTTCTGTAGAACTACCTGGGTTTGGAACCATAAATGTGCTGCTTGCCTGATGCTCCCCGAGCAGAGTGCAAATACACAGAAATGGGAATTTCAGTGACTGGCATCTGTGTTACCAGCATAGGGACAGGAATTCTGAACCTCTAATGTAAAGTCCCATGCAGATTAGAGATCCACACTGAGGCAACTACTGAACAAGTCAAGAATGCCTGATTGTTGGAATGCAACACAGAGAGAAGGTGGTTAATGTGAAATGAAATGAAGAGACTTATGTTGCGCTCCATGGTCTCCTCCATGTCTTTTTTTTTTTAAGATTTGTTTATTTTAGAGAAAGCATGTGAGCGGGGGGAGGGGCAGAGGGAGAAGGAGAGAGAGAATCTCAAGCAGATTCACCACCAAGCACAGAGCTGGATGTAGGGCTTGATCTCACAACCCTGAGATGATGACCTGAGCTGAAACCAAGAGTCAGAGGCTAACCAACTAAGCCACCCAGGCACCCCTATCCTCCATGTCTTAATAGCATTTTGGAGAAAATAAGACCAAGGAAAATAAAGACAAGGAATTTGTCAGAGAAATAATGGATGAAAATGATGAAAGTCCACACATTGAAAAGCTTCAACAAATGCCAAACAGCAGATACTTAAAAAAAAATCCACATTGTAGATGAAATTTTAAAAGCTACTTGAAGGAAAATATTTATAAAAAGAAAAGAGGTTGACATTAGCAACAGCAGAAACAAGACACTGGAGTAACAGCATCAAAGAATTCTATACCCAGCTAAATTATAATTCAAGAGTGCAGACAAATAATGCTGTTTTTAGATACAGAGACAATTTATTCTGCAAGAAGCAAACTGAACAAAGGAAGGAATGAAAATATCAGTGAGCAAAAAAAATTATAAAAGCATATTTAAAAATGTAAATACTTTTAAATTCTTTTGTATAATAAGTGCATATGATAGAAACTTCAGAAGTTACAGGGTGCATACAGTGGAAAGTAAATCTCCCTTTCTTTTCTAATTCCTAGTTTATTTTTCCAGAGGCAACTACTATTATTAATATCCATTCAGGATTATCTTATGCATCTAAATAGTTTAATAGTTTTTATAAAATGAGGCTACAATAGGCTTGAAAGCAAAACAATTAATAAAAATTAGACAATAAGGAGAAATACAGGAGTGGGGAAGAGTATAGGGAAATTAAAACATTTTAACTTACTTTTGAGAACTTAAGTTACACATATTAAAAAGTTAAAGGTGACTTCCACTTCTGACCAAGATGGAGTAAAAGGGACCAGATTTGCCCTCCTTCATGAAACAACTGAGGACCTGGACAAAATACATGAAATATTACGGGTCTCATGACATTGGACATGAGGCAGTGAAGGACAGTGATCCATGAGAGATGGGAAACAAATGAAATTAGCCTGTTGACTGCCCCCCCTTGCTTCCTGGAGAAAGTTCCCAGGCTGACACGCAAGGAGGGGGAACCAAACAGAGCCCTGTGCTCTTCCTGAGTTGAGGAAATGGAGCTGGGAGTCCTGGGAAGCCAAGGCATCTGGAATTCACAGAACAGAGACCGGAGGGGATAACTAAACAGAAAAAACTGCAGAGGGTCCCCCTTGAGTATTCAGTTGACTGCTGATCAACTTATGCAGGTGAGTAAATTAGCCAAGGCCTGGGAAGGAAGCACCCACGGGATCTAAGGGAATAATACTTGGAGTTCACGTAAAGCCAGACATGTTCCTGTTCCTGATAGCAGGAGTTTGCATGCTAAGAAAGGTCTTGCCTCATTAACAAGGAAATCTATCCCTGGACTAATTGCTGCTCTGTTCCCACGTAACAAACCTTAAAAGCAAGACTCACTCAGATCATACTGTTTCCAGGTAACCTAACCACATCTCAGAGCAAAATTCTGGAGTGTTTACAGAAATCAAAAATATCTGGCACCCAATAAGGTAAAATTCTCAGTGTCTGGCATCCAAGAAAATATACTAGGCAGACAAACAAGCAGAAAAATACAACTCATATGGAGGAGAAAAATTAATAAATACTGACTCAGAAATGACACAGGTGATAGAATTAGTACATGGATATTAAAAGTTATTAGTCTAAAAAAAAAAAAGGTACTAGTCCAGATCAGTCATGATGTTAAATATAAATACAGTATGTTCCAGTTAAAGAGAGAAAGACTGGATTTTAAAAGAAGAAAAATAATAATCTGTATCCTATTTAAAAGAAACAACTACAACATAAAGATGAAGAAAGGTTGAAAGCAGAAGGATGGAAGCAAATATACCTTGCACTGTTCAAACTACAGTGTTTAGTAGTGCACAGTAAGAGATATAACTAATAGAAAGCTAATGATAAATTTTAGGGTAGGGGCACCTGGTTGGTTCAGTCAGTAGAGCATGTGACCTTTAATCTTGGAGTTGAGTTCCAGACCTGCATTGAGTGTAGAGATTACTTACAAATAAAATCTTAAAAAAAGAAAGTGTAAGCAGATTAAAGACCTAAATAGGAGGAAAATGAGAATTAAAACTTTTAGGAGAGGGGCGCCTGGGTGGCTCAGTCGGTTAAGCCTCTGTGTTTGGCTCAGGTCATGATCTCAGGGTCCTGGAATTGAGTCCCGCAGAGCAGGGAGCCTGCTTCACCCTCTCCCTCTGCTGCTCCCCCTGCTTGTGCTCTCTGTCAAATAAATAAATAAAATCTTAAAAAAAAAAAAACTTGAAGAAAATAGGAAAATATTTCTGTGACCTTACATTACAGAATTATAAAATTCTTTTTTTTTTTTTTTAAGATTTTATTTATTTATTTGACACAGAGAGAGAGCGAGAGCAGGAACACAAGCAGGGGGAGTGGGAGAGGGAGAGCAGGCTTCCCGCCGAGCAGGGAGCCCGATGAGGGGCTCGATCCGAGGACCCTGGGATCATGACCTGAACTGAAGGCAGACGCTTAACGACTGAGCCCCCCAGGCGCCCAGAATTAATTCTTAAGACACAAAAATTGAAACCATAGGGCAGTGGCCAGGCAGCCCAGCTTCGCAAAGGCTCTTGTTGCACTGTGGCCTGCCACCAGGATGCTCAAGAGGGAGGTCAACTCTGTGGTCTGGGGTGCGGGGAGGCAGTGAAGGAGGAGAAACCTGCTCCTGCAAAAGTAGAAACGAAGCCAAAAAAGGCAGCAGAAAAGGATAAATCTTCAGACAAAAAAAGTGCAAACAAAGGGGGAAAGAGGGAACAAAGGGAAAACAGGCTAAAGTGGCTAACCAGGAAAGACATACTTGCAGAAAACAGAGAAACTGGGGCACCTAGGTGGCTCAGTTGGTTAAGCATCTGCCTTTGGCTCAGGTTGTGATCCCAGTGTTCTGGGATCGAGCCCCATGTTGGGCTCCCTGCTCAGTGGGGATCCTCCTTCTCCCTCTCCCTCTGCAGCTCCCCCTGCTTGGGATCTCTTTCTCTGTCAAATAAATAAAAAGCTTTTAAAAAAAGAAAATGGAGAAACTAAAAATGAGGAGAGTCCAGCCTCAGATGAAGCAGGAGAGAAAGAAGCCACATCTGAGTAATATCATAAACCATGTCTTATCTGTGGTCCTTGTCTCCCTTCTTGTATAATCTGGAGGAATATTTTTATTTTTTAAAGATTTTTTATTTATTTGACAGAGAGAGACACAGCGAGAGAGGGAACACAAGCCGGGGGAGCAGGAGAGGGAGAAGCAGGCTTCCCGCGGAGCAGGGAACCCGATGCGGGGCTCGATCCCAGGACCCTGGGATCATGACCTGGGCCGAAGGCAGACGCTTAACGACTGAGCCACCCAGGTGCCCCGAGGAATATTTTTATCAACTATTTTATAAATGCAAGTTTTTTATTAGCTCTAGAAACATTTTTAAGGAGGGAATCCCACCTCATCCCATTTTTCTAAGTGTAAAAAAATTTTTTTAAGAGGTTAAATCATTTGCTGATTGTTTCCTGGTACAACCAGAAAGTAGTAGGATATTGAATATGGGAGACTTTGATTGTCTTGGGTGTCAGCTTAACATTCCATAGATGGGGTAGTTTTTCTAACCTATAATACCAAGCATACTAAATGGCAGTTTGGAGTCAGTCATGCATTTAATAGGTCATGAACATTTTATTTATTTATTTATTTATTTATTTATTTATTTAAAATGTTTAAACTTTTTTTTTTTAAGATTTTATTTATTTATTAGAGAGCGAGTGAGAGAGAAACAGCATGAGAGAGGAGAGGGTCAGAGGGAGAAGCAGGCTCCCCGCTGAGCCGGGAGCCCGATGTGGGACTCGATCCCAGGACCCTGGGATCATGACCTGAGCCGAAGGCAGTTGCTTAACCAACTGAGCCACCCAGGTGCCCGGTCATGAACATTTTAAATTACTTCTTTCCCCATGTTGTTTTTGGTAGAATTGTTTCCTAAAGAAAACCACTCCTTGATCTTGGCTCCCCCATCAGAATTTTGTACACTCTGTAACATCTTGGCAGTCCAGTTTTCCTAGTAACTTTGATAATGTGCTGTGCAAGATCGAAAATTTGAGTATGTAGTGTATATGATATTGTGAATTAATGGGACTTAGTGTAACAGCATATCAACATTTCAAGATAATTGGTACTTGATAAGAAAAATTATTATCAATTATCATAAATTGGTACTTGATTAAGGAAAATTTGCCTTCAAATTTTAAGCTGGAAGGTCACTGGAAGATGTTTTTTTTTTTTTAATTTTTTAAAGATTTTATTTATTTGACAGAGAGAGACACAGTGAGAGAAGGAACACAAGCAGGGGGTGTGGGAGAGGGAGAAGCAGGCCTCCCACGGAGCAGGGAGCCCAACGCGGGGCTCGATCCCAGGACCCTAGGATCATGACCTGAGCCGAAGGCAGACGCTTAACGACTGAGCCACCCAGGTGCCCCACTGGAAGACGTTTTAGAAAAGAATTACAACTACATGATTTTTTAGATTTTTGGTACATACACTAAGAATTGTGTGCAAATTGAAATGTCTACTCATCCTCAGAACAACCAATAAAAACTGAATTATGAAAGAAAAAAATTAAAACCAAAAAAGGTTGATAAAGACTATGTAAAAACTTAAAACTTAGAACATATACAGGGCTCCTGAGTGGCTTAGTTGATTAAGCGTCTGCCTTTGGCTCAGGTCATGATCCTGGGGTCCTGGGCTCAAGCCCTGAGTCGGGCTCCCTGCTCGGCAAGGGAGCCTGCTTCTCCCTCTCCCTCTGCCTCCCACTCCCCCTGCTGGTGTTCTCTTTCTCTCTGTCAAATAAATAAAATCTTTAAATTAAAAAAGAAAAAACTTAGATCATATAATAGACAGGATTAGAACGTGAAATATAGGAAAAACTGCAAATCATTAAGAACCCAGTATAAAACTAAGGGTACACAAAAGCAGTTCAGAGAAGAGCAAACAATTGTAAAAATATGTTCAACTTCAGTAGTAATCAGGAAGATGCAAAATAGAACAACAGTGAGATCAGTTTCCCTCATTAATGTAATGGAGACCATGTGAAGAAATGGAAATTCACTGTTAGTGGAAATAGGAATTGGTACAGCCTTCTTGAAAAACAAATTACAAGGTCTCAGAAAATTAAAAATTAAAAATGCTTATTCCTAACATTTTCACTTCTAAGCATATAAACTAAAGGAAGTTCTCCAGGAGATTATGTAAAAGAATATTTTTTGTGTCATTATTTATAATAGTGGGAAAAGTTAACTGCCTAAATGTTAACTGATGTATCATATCCATTAAGTGAATAAAAGTAAATAGCAAAGTAAAACTATATTATAGTTTTTCTCAAGTCATTAGTAATTATAGGTTAAGTAGGTATAGTATCATATGCCTCTTCAGCTGTCTATTGACAGACTTGCTAATTTACATTTGGGGAATTTTTCCCCAGGTGATCATTATTATTGATATTTCCTCAAGTTTAGGATTTTTTTTTTCTTCAGACATTGACTTCTCTGAATCTGCTAGGGGAAAAAATAGCATGCAAAATTGTTTTGCTTATGCACTATCTATTCTGTTTTATAGGACCAATGTTTCAAGCCAAACTCCCTCTGCCAAAAGAAGTTTGGGATTTCTTCCTCAACCAGCTCCTCTTTCTGTTAAAAAACTGAGGTGTAACCAGGATTACACTGGCTGGAACAAACCAAGAGTGCCCCTTTCCTCTCACCAACAGCAGCAACTTCAGGGGTAGGTAAATTCTTTATAGTTTACTTTCTTTTTATAAAGTCATTAACTGAAGCATATTTTGCTTGATGTCAAAAAAATGATGAAAGTCATATTAATTATAGTTCTCAAATATGTACTCACTTATTAAAGATTTATCACATCCATAAATAATGGTAACTCCATTATCCAGTCTCCAGTTTTTGAACTTTGAAAAAAAATATGTGTATATAACATAATCATAAAGTAGAAAATGCATATTCTCCAATCACACATACTTCATCATTACTACTGAGATACTTCAACAGTTTTATGTATATCCTCCCCATCCCCTTCATGCTTATATTTTTATTAAACACATAAAAAAGAGATCATAGTATAATAACTGTAATAATAGTAGCAGTCATACCTGAAGTCTTTGTTATATGCCAAATACTGTGTGCTACGTGCTTAGATTTTTTTCTTTAAATCCTCACAGCCCCTCTATGAGCTAGATGTATCAAAAATCTGCTTTTACAAATGAAGTAACCAAGGCTTAAAGAAGTTAATTAACTTTCTCAAGGTGATATAGTCAGTGGTACAGCAGTAGTAAATCTAGTCAGTTGGACTTCACTTGCATTCTTTTTTTTTTTTAAAGATTTTATTTATTTTTATTTATTTTTTATATATATTTTTTAAGATTTTATTTATTTATCAGAGAGAGAGACAGAGGCAGGCAGAGGGAGGAGCAGGCTCCTTGCTGAGCAAGGAGCCCGATGTGGGACTCGATCCCAGGACCCTGGGATCATGACCTGAGCCGAAGGCAGACACTTAACCGACTCAGCCACCCAGGCGTCTGATTTTATTTATTTTTAGAGAGGAAGAGTGGGCATGCATGAGCAGGGAGAGGAGCAGAGGGAAAGGGAGAGAGGGGGAGAGAGTGAATCTCCAACTGATTCCACGCCAAGCACAGAGCCTGATGCAGGGCTCAATCTCATGACCCTGAGATCGTGACCTGAGCCGAAATCAAGAGCCAAATGCTCAACTGATTGAGCCACCGAGGCTCCCCTCCACTTGCATTCTTAACCACTGTGCTCTGTTCTCTGTTCCCTGATTTTTTCACTCCACATTGATCATGGGCTTCCTCATATATTAATACATAACCTTCAACCACGTTAGTATGCATTTAGATTTCCCTTTTTTCCCATTACAATCCAGGCTAGAATGAACATTCTCATATACATATCTTTTTAAAATTTATTGGAAGTTTTCTATAGGATAAATTATTGGAAGTGTATTTTCATTAAGATTAAAGGAAGGCACTTTGAAATGTTTTATTACTATTACCAAATTGCTGTCCTCAAACTACCAGCTTGTTTTCAGTGTCATTCAGATTACTGTTTTCGTACCAGCTTAAGGTTATCTTTTTACTTCAGTGAGTGGCATCTCCCAATTTGGCTTATCCATTGTAATATATATGTTTCATGTCTTAGCAGATAATAACATAAAATATACAGTGAAGGTATTTCACTTTCTTCTCTGTTTACCTGTTCCTTTTCGCTGAGCTTTTTTTTTTTTTTTCTTTTTTAAGAGAGACTAAGTGTGTGCATGTGCAAGCAGTGGGGAGAGGTAGAGAATCATAAGCAGGCTCCATGCCCAGCATGAAGCCTGATAAAAGGCTCGATCTCACGACCCTGAGATCACCTGAGCAGAAATCAGGAGTCAAATGCTTAACCAACTGAGCCGTCCAGGCACCCCAATAGACAGAATGTTTAAATAAACTGCAGGGAGAAAAACAGTTGTAAAATAATAGCTGAAGATCATCAGTACTCCACTTTCAATGATGGATAGAATATATAGACAGAAAAATCAGTAAGAAAATACAGGATTTGACCAACACTATAAACTGCCTAGATCTTACGGATGTATATAGAACACTCCACCCAATAACAACATAATACACATTCTTCTCAAATGCACATGAAACATTCTCCAGGAGAGACCATATGTTAGGCCACAAAATAAGTCTTAATTTTAAAGGTTTGAAATCATCTAAAGTATCTTCTTGAACCACAATAAAATGAAGCTGGAAATCAGTTATAGATGGAAAAATGGAAATATGTAGAAATTAAGTAACACACTCTTAACCAGTAATGTCAAAGAAGAAATCACAAGGGAAATTTAAAAATACTTAGAGATGAATGAAAGCTTTAGCGGCCTACCAGAATTGAGGGATGCAGCAAAAGCAGTGCTCAGAGGGAAATCTATAGCAGGAAACATCTACATTAAAAAAGAAATGTTGGTGAGGCTGTGAAGAAGTTGGAACCCTTGGACTTTGCTGGTGGGAATGTAAAATGGTGCAGCTGCTATGGAAAATAGCATAGCAGTTCCTCAAAGAATTAAAAGTAGAATTACCATAAGATCCAGCAAGTCTGTTTCTGGGTATATATCCAAAAGAATTGAGAGCAGTGACTTGAACAGATATTTATACATCCATGTTTCACCTAAAGGTGAAAGCCACCCATGTGTCCAATGGTAGATAAACCAAATGTGTTTTAGACATGTAATGGAATACTGTTTAGCTTTAAATAGGAAAGAAATTCTGACACATGCTATAATGTGGATGAACCTTGAAGACATGCTAAGTG
Organism: Mirounga leonina; assembly: GCF_011800145.1. Lineage (NCBI taxonomy): Eukaryota > Metazoa > Chordata > Mammalia > Carnivora > Phocidae > Mirounga > Mirounga leonina. The sequence goes on from NW_023270377.1 coordinate 18,472,492, forward strand.
AAATAAGCTGGTCACCAGAGGACAAACACTGTATGATTTCACTTATATGAATTACCTAGAATAGTCAGATTTCATAGAGTCAGAAAAAATGGTGATTGCCAAGGAGAGGGCAATAGGGAATTATTGTTAAATGGGTACAGAGTTTCAGTTCCAGAAAATGAAAAAATTCTGGAGGTTGATAGTGGTGATAGTTGTACAACACTGTGAATGTACTTAATGCGTCTGAAACTGTGCACCTTAAAATGGTTAAATAGTGGAGCTCCTGGCTGGCTCATTCGGTAGGGCATGCATGCGACTCGTGATCTCTGGGTTGTGAGTTTGAGCCCTATGTTCGGCATAGAGTTTGCTTAAAAAAAATCTTTATAAAAATGGTTAAATGGTAAACTCAATGTGTATTTTATCATGATTTTTTAAAAAATGACCTCAAATCAATAACCTGACTTTACACCTTAAGGAACTAGAACAAGAAGAGCAAACTAAACCCAAAAGCTAGCAGAAGGAAGATGAGAGATAAATAAAATAGAGACTAGAAATTCAAGAGAAATACAAAATCAACAAAACCAAAAGTTGATTCTTTGAAAAGATCAACAAAATCAACAAACCTCTTATCTAAACTGATAAAAAGAGAGGACTCACATAACTAAAATCAGAAACACAAGTGAGTGTATTACTACCAACCTTACCAAAATAAAAAAGATTTTAAGACAATACTGTGATTTCACCACCAAATTAGATAACTAAATGAAATGGGCAGATTTCTAGAAAGAAGAGTTGTGCAGCTCTGAAAAAGAAAGTGTAAAAAGTTGAAGAAGGTATGTGAACTCAAAGCCAAAATGAGATACCATTTTTTACACCCACAAAGGTGGCTATAATTTTAAAAAAGAAACCTGAAAATAACAAAGTATGTGTTAAGTTAAAAGAAGTCGCTAAAGAGTATACACTGTATAGCATTCCTATCTTTTGTTTTTTATGAAAAAAGAAGTAAAATATACATGTTTGATTTTATGTATACATAAACTATTTCAAATATATAAAATGGAATATGTAAAATGTGATGTTATATTTAATATTTTATGTTTTATTTAAATTAGAATATAATACACAATATTTAAATCTAAAATTTTATGTATTACATAAAATATATAGATACTTCACTTTTTATATTTTAAGTTGCTGTGTCTTCAAGTTCACTGGTATTTTCTTCAGTGTCTAATCTGGTAATCTCATTCAATAGTATTTTCATCTATTGTGTTTTCTATCTCAAATTAATTTGGGGGTCTTTTATATCTTCTCTTTCCTCTTAGGTTTATGGTTTTGTTTGCACCTGTGATCACATGAGGCATATTTATAATAGCTGTTTTAATATCTGCAATTGGGTTTGATTATTCTGAGACTTGTGTTTATTAAGCTCTTTGGTGTCAAATCTAGAGTGGACTTTATTCTAAGACTAATTTAATTCCTTTTCTAAAGCACCGCTCTTGGGGGATTTCTAGTAATATCCTATGAGTTCACCTACGTCTCTCCACTATGGTGGGAACTCAAACAATTTTGGGTCCTGCATGAGCTCTGGGAATTATTCTGTTAATAGCTCCCCAGTAATCATTCATTTCCTTGAAGTTCTTGCCTGGTGTCTTGGGGTTTTACCCTAAGCATGCACAGGTTGGTATTCAGCCAAATACCCAAGAGACTGTGCATATTTCTGGAGTTCTTCCTTTGCACAGCTCCCTCCTCTCAGGTACTCTGTCCCAGAAATCTTAGCAGCCTCAGCCTATCAAACTCCAGTTTCTTTCAGCTCAATTCAGCATGATTTCTGGGCTCTGTTTGGGTACCCCTCCCTGGATTGCAGTTCACAAATTGCCTGCAGCCAGAAACCCTGCATAATGGATGGCACTCACACTGTTTCCCTTCTCTTAAGGATCACAATCTTGAGCTGCCTGTTGTTCAGTATTTTGTCTGTTGTTTTTTTCATTGTCTATGGTAGTAGGATAATTCCAGACCCTGATACTTTCTCGTAGTCTGAAGTGAAAGTTCTCCAGGGTATTCAGAATTGACATCACTGGTGTTCACAGGAATATCATATACCTCTGAATGTGAAACCCTTGGAAGGACACAGTATCACTGTGTGTCACTATGTGCTTTTCCAGCCTGAGCTGAATCTCATCATGAAGAAATAGCAAACCCAACATTAGGAACAGTCCATTAAAAAATAGTGGTGGGGGCGCCTGGGTGGCTCAGTTGGTTGGGCAACTGCCTTCGGCTCAGGTCATGATCCTGGAGTCCTGGGATCGAGTCCCGCGTCAGGCTCCCTGCTCAGCGGGGAGTCTGCTTCTCCCTCTGACCCTCCTCCCTCTCATGCTCTCTGTCTCTCATTCTTTCTCTTGCAAATAAATAAAATCTTAAAAAAAAAAAAAAAATAGTGGTGGGAGTGGGGAGGTTATATTCTTCACAAATGTCAATGTATGCTAGATAAGAGCATATCAGCATTAAATTTGATAATGCTGGTAACTGCTTTGATTATATAAGGGAATCTTGTTTTTGTGAAATACACCCTGAAGCATTTAGGGCTGAAGGGTTATGATCTATGTAACTTATTCTCACATGGTTTAGGAGAAATACAGGGAGAGGTGCATTAAATGGTAAAGCATATAGTACAAAAGATTAACAGTTGGTAAATATGGATAAAGAATATTCTTGTGCAGCTTTTTTGAGAGTTTGGGAATATCTTCAAATACAAGTGTTTTAAAAAATGCTTTAGAAAAATGTTTGGCAGTACCCGCTAAACCTTAACACATATATCCTATGACCCAGCAATTCTACTTCTGGGCATATACTTAAGAGAAGTGAGTTAAGTTATATCTCTCAATGAAAAAATTAAAATTATAAATAAGAACAAATAGCTCTTTGGATAAGTCCCCAGTTATTTTTAGCATTCATTTGAAAATGTATAATTTTCTTTTCTTTTTTTTTTTTTTTAAGATTTTATTTATTTATTTAACAGAGAGAGACACAGCGAGAGAGGGAACACAAGCAGGGGGAGTGGGAGAGGGAGAAGCAGGCTTCCCGCAGAGCAGGGAGCCCGATGCGGGGCTCGATCCCAGGACCCTGGGATCATGACCTGAGCCGAAGGCAGACGCCCAACCATCTGAGCCACCCAGGCGCCCTGTATAATTTTCTTTGTTACAGTCTTATAATGCAGTGGTTCTCAGAGTATGGTCCCCAGACCAACAGCATCATCATCAACTGGAATCCTGTTAGAAATGCACAGTTTTGCCCCCTCTCTGTCTAGATCTACAGTTTCTAGTTGAGCCCCAGCAATATGTATTTTAACAAGCCCTCCATGTGATTGTGATGCATGCTATACTGGAGAACCCCCTACTTAAATGAACATATGTCAGGAACTACTGTTGTCTTCAAAAGTACTATTTTTTTCATTTTCAGCTTCTCCAATTTGGGAAATACCTGCTATATGAATGCTATTTTACAGTCTCTGTTTTCACTTCAATCATTTGCAAATGACTTGCTTAAGCAAGGTATCCCATGGAAGAAAATTCCACTCAATGCACTTATCAGGTAATTGTTACATACTTACTAAGTAACCTTTTACCTTATTGGTTATAGAATAGAGTTTTAGACGCTTAAACTTTTATGTGTCATTGTTAACAGTCTTTAAAATATGCTAACCAGATTTTTGTAAAATGTCACTAAACTTCTCTTGTTTTAACAGACGCTTTGCACACTTGCTTGTTAAAAAAGATATCTGTAATTCAGAGACCAAAAAAGATTTACTCAAGAAGGTTAAAAATGCTATTTCAGCTACGGCAGAGAGATTCTCTGGTTATATGCAGAATGTGAGTACTAATTGTTTTTAAACATTTTAGAGATAAGGAAAATTGAAATGATTTCAGTGTATTATCTAATTTCTATTTTAAAATGAGATTTGTGGGGCATCTGGGTGGCTCAGTTGGTTGAGCGACTGCCTTCGGCTCAGGTCATGATCCTGGAGTCCCGGGATCGAGTCCCACATTGGGCTCCCTGCTCAGCGGGGGGTCTGCTTCTCCCTCTGACCCTCTTCCCTCTCGTGCTCTTTGTCTCTCATTCTCTCTCTCTCAAATAAATAAATAAAATCTTTAAAAAAATAAAATAAAATGAGATTTGTGTACATATGTTCATCACAAGTTGAAAAACCTGAGGACTTATGGTAAGGTTTAATATGACTCTTCTATGTATTTTATCATATTTGAAAAATACAGATAACATTTGCCATTATAGGAACTTGGGCTATTTTAGCTACAAAGGCTATCTTAGAAAAAAATACTTTATCTTAAAGGAGTGATTCATTTATTCATTCATGCTAATCCAACTGGTAGTTAAAAATATAAAATCTGGGGCGCCTGGGTGGCTCAGTTGTTTAAGCGACTGCCTTCAGCTCAGGTCATGATCCTGGAGTCCCGGGATCGAGTCCCCATCGGGCTCCCTGCTCAGCAGGGAGTCTGCTTCTCCCTCTGACTCTCTCTCCTCTCATGCTCTCTCTCTATCATTATCTCTCTGAATAAATAAATAAAAATCTTTAAAATAAAAAACAAAAAATATATATATAAAATCTGTCATTGTTCTTTTTTAAAAATTTTTCTTTAAATTCATTTTAACATAGTGTTGTGTATCTAATAACACACTGTATGTTACATGTGTAATATAACATACAACACTATACAATAATATAGTGCATTATTAGTTCCAGAGGTAGAATTTAGTGATTCATCAGTTGCAGTGTCATTTGTTTTTATTCACAAAATATGTACCCCCAAATTGTTAGAGTAAATCTGACCTTTTTCACATATGGTACTGACCTCCGAGTGCTTTAGTTGTATAAATCACAATGTTAGCAAGCTTTCATTGTGGTAGGAAAGGTTTTGATCTTATGATTAAAGATATTGTGCCTTCTTAGGATGCTCATGAATTTTTAAGTCAATGCTTAGACCAGCTGAAAGAGGACATGGAAAAGTTAAATAAAACTTGGAAGACCGAACCTGTTCCCGGAGAAGAAATTTCGTCAGATATTTCAGCCACAAGGGTGTACACTTGCCCTGTTATTACTAACTTGGAGTTTGAGGTTCAGCACTCCATCATCTGTAAAGCGTAAGTAACCTCTAAGAAAACTCTTTGCCCTTTTAATTCTTTATGGGAGGTGATTAAAATTCTTCTAGAAGGTTTTAATTCTTATCTTCCTTTCTGTGTCATAAGGATACATAAATGCGTAGATTCTTTTTTTTTTTTTTTTTTAAATGCGTAGATTCTACCAAACATCTCTTTTCAAAGCATCTTTATCTTCTGTAAAAATGCTTTGTAGGGTGAGAACTAAGGAGAACTTGACTATTTTGTCATGTGCTGTAGTGCTGACTAAACATTTAATTTCTCTCTACAAGTTTGTTTTTGTGGGGTTTTCTTTTAATCTCTGTGTAATATCGAGTACTTTCAGAATACTTGTTCTTTTCTTTTTCCCTGAAAAGACTCCCTCCTATTGCTTATTTTATTAAACCAAATTGTTTTTATTAAAAATGGGGTTTTTTTTACAGGATCAAAATTGGAATTATTTTTAACTTTTGCAGTGCTTTTTAAACATGTTTATATTGATTATTCAGGCTGACTTTCTACATTTAGGTAATTTCCATGCTCGTTACCAAGACTTCTTTCTATATCATGCATTTCACATCAAAAGGTTCTATTTTGAGGGGCGCCTGGGTGGCTCAGTCATTAAGTGTCTGCCTTTGGCTCAGGTCATGATCCCAGGGTCCTGGGATCAAGCCCCGCATCGGGCTCCCTGCTGCGGGGGAAGCCTGCTTCTCCCTCTCCCACTCCCCCTGCTTGTGTTCCCTCTCTCACTGTGTCTCTGTCAAATAAATAAATAAAATCTTAAAAAAAAAAAAGGTTCTATTTTGATTAATCCTTCAGTTATCAATAGTACATCTCTGAATATGTTTTTTCAGAGAGAGTAGAATTTTCTGTATAAGCAAGAATTGTGTTGCCTTCACACAGGAGTTAATACAGAGTTATTGAATCACACATTGCCTTTCCCCCTTAGTATCTTACAGATACTGTCCCATCGTGTCTTCTTATTCTGTGCCATTTGAGAGAAACCTGATTTTGTGGGTAATCTTTTTCTTCCTGAAAATCTGTGGTATTCTTTATTTTTGAAATTCATATTTTCACAAGTTTGCATCTAAGTATTTTGTTTAATTTTGCCTTTAACATGATGGAGCTTTCTCATCTGAAAGATTTGGGATTTTCTTCCGCTCAAATTCTGTAAATATTACAGAACAGTTTGAAATTTTCCTTAGAAATACTCAAAACCCATATATTAGCTATCCATTCTGTCTTCCATATTTCTACTTTTCTTAGACTATTCATGAGGTCTCTCCCAGCTGTAACATTCTAATAATTGTGACTACAATTTTGAACATTCAGATGGACACTAGAAAGATAGTTTTGTATCACTAGTGTGTGTGACATTTCTTGTCTTCATCATTTCTTCAGTCTTTTGTTTCCCCAGTAGATAAATTATTTTTACAAGAAAAAGTCCAGGTCTTTTTTTTTTTTTTTTGAGAGAGAGAATGAGATAGAGCATGAGAGGGGGGAGGGTCAGAGGGAGAAGCAGACTCCCCGCTGAGCAGGGAGCCCGATGCGGGACTCGATCCCGGGACTCCAGGATCATGACCTGAGCCGAAGGCAGTCGCTTAACCAACTGAGCCACCCAGGCGCCCGTCCAGGTCTTATAAATACAGTCCATGTCCTTGTAAAAGCTGGAGAGCCCACCAGCAGTTAGTAATACAGTAGCCAGTTATCCTTTCCTTTCCTTCTAATGTACTTTCCCAACAGATTTGTTCAAGTTAGAGAGAGAAGCAAAGTTTTAATTGTTGTTATTTAATTGTGGGTGTGCCAACCAAATTTATTTTGATAGGAGAATTTCAATGGCCCCTGATAGAAATGGCTACAGGCGACACAAGAAGCAAGAAGGCCGAGTCAAAGTATAGTGGTTGCTGTCCTGTGCCTGCAGCATCAGGCAGGTGCCCCATTGGCACAGCACCCAGATGTTGGGTGGACGTTGATGTTTGTGCACCATGCCTGAAGTGACGTGTCTCCTGGGGTGTTAGATACACTAGGGGCTGGGCTGAGAGCGGCCCGGCAGTGTGGCAAGTCTGGGAGGCAGCACGGCTCCGCGAGGCCACAGCAGCAGCGGCCCAGCTACCTCCTTACAGGCTTTGCTTTAGTTGCCTTATTAGCAGTTTCTTTAAGACAGTTCCTTAAACACAAAATAGTTTGTGGCTCAACGAAGATTACGTACACCTCAAATTGTAATTTTCATTGTTTAGATTCTGTCCCATCTCACTGTAGGTTAGTTTGGCCAATTTGCCAATTGTACTTATTTTTTTAAACTGTTGTAGTTTAAATGGACTTGTTTTCAATTACATTATAAGGTATTTCAGTATAGTAATATATATATATATATTTTAAAGATTTTATTTATTTATTTGAGAGAGAGAGCATGAGAGGGAGGAGGGTCAGAGGGAGAAGCAGACTCCCTGCCAAGCAGGGAGCCCGATGCAGGACTCGATCCTGGGACTCCAGGATCATGACCTGAGCCGAAGGCAGTCGCTTAACCAACTGAGCCACCCAGGCGCCCCAGTATAGTAAAATATTATCAAATACGAAGAATTCTCCAAAGAACTTAAATTATCTAAAACTAAGTACTTAGTATTCTCCATAAAACCTTCTGCAGTCAAAAACAAAAAAACAAAAACAAAAAAAACTCTTCTGCAGTCTTCCCTATCTCAGGAATAACAGTTCCATACTTAGATTTATCAGCCCAAAAACGTAGTGTATTTCTTAACTCTTCTCTTTATCTTGCATCCCTACATCTCATATCTCAGGAAATCCCTTCAGAGTATAACCAGAATCTGACCACTTGGCACCACCTGATCAAAGCCACTATCATCTCTTGCCTGGATTGTTGGAATACCTTCTAAACTGGTCTGTGTTTCTATCCTCTCTCTAGGTTTTTTTAAACACATTAGCCAAAGTGATCCCTTTAAAGTGGAAGTTAGTTCATGTTAGCCCTCCTCAAAACATGTAAAAGCTGAAGTTCTTACTGTAATATGCAAAATCCTGTATGATCTGTTCTTCAGCAGCCCCTCTTCCCCCAACTAACTATGACTTCACCTCCTACCACTCTTTCCCCTTCCTCATTCTGTTCCTACCAAATTAGCTTCCTTGCTTTATTTATTTATTTTTTAAATGCCAGATCCTGGTACCTAAGGGCCTTTTTCACCTACTGTACCCTTTATCTCAAATTCTCTTTCCCCATATTCCCCTCCATATCTTTATGTAAAAGCTACTTGCTCAGTAAGGCATTTTCTAGGCATTTACCCTATTTAAATTCCAACCATCTACTGTGGTCTTTCACTATTTTTTTTTCCCCGTTGGCACTTATCACTATCACTTTAACATACCATACATATTACTTATATGTTTTTTATTATCTTTTTCCTCCAATATAGCTTTGTGCAGGGAGGTATTTTATCTTGGGTTGGTTCATTACTGTAACCCCAGTGCTACTAGAACAGTTTCTCGCATATAGGAGGCGTGTTTAGTGCTGCCTAAGAAATTGCGCAAATTTGCCAGCTTAAAACAATAGTTATTAACTCAGTTCCATAGGTCAGAAGTCTAGACAGGGTGTGGCCAAGTTCTCTGCTCATGGTATCAGAAGACTGAAATCAGCGTGTTGCTTGTTCTCATCAGGATACTCCTCTACACTCCTTAAAGTTGTGGGCAGAAATGAGTTCCTTTTGATTGTAGTACTGAAGTCCCGCCATTTTCTTGCTAGCTGGTAGCTGCAACTACTCATTTCCTAAGGGCTGCGTGTTGTTTCATGCTATGTGGCTTCCATAGGCAGTCCATAGCAGTGCGATTTGTTCAGGTCAGCAGTACATGTCTGACTTTGAATCCCTGACTTCCTCTGTTTGAGACCTCTAGACCCAGATTTAAAGAGCTCAAGTGATTAAGTCGTGACCCACTCAGATAATCTCCTTTTTTATCAACTCAACATTAAGATTAGTAACATTAATCATATCTGCACAGTCCCTTTGTCTTGTAACATCATCATGGGAGTGAAAGCTCATCATGGTCACAAGCTCTCTTAAAGGGCATGGAATTATACAAAGGCTAAGGGTCATCTTAGAATTCTGCCTATTAGATAGAGGCACTCAAATATTAGTTGAATGAAGAATATATTTTTATGGTCTCCAGTCTTCAACTGTGGCAGTAGAGAACTGGGGCAGGAGATTGAATATTACTAAAAATGCTGTTGTGCAGAGAGAAGGAAAAACATCAACTAAAACTATTTAAAAGAAGTGAATTTGATTCCAGATAAATAATGTTTTGATCTCTGAGCCCAGTTTTTAAAATTCTGTAGAAATATATCCAGTGACCAAAACAGTTCCAACAGAAGTTCACCAAAACACCTAGAATTTTTTTTTAAAGATTATTTTATTTTAGAGAGTGCATGCGTGGGGAGGGGCAGAGGGAGAGGGAGAGAGAGAATCTCAAGCAGACTCTGTGCTGATCGTGGAGCCTGATGTGGGGATCTCACGACCCTGAGATCATGAGCTGAAACCAAGAGTCAGATGCTTAACCAACTGAGCCACCCAGGCACCCCAAGAACACATAGCATTTTTATTTTATTTTATTTTTGGTGCAAAAAGGTGTTTTTATTATTAAAGCACAGGGACAGGACCTGTCGGCAGAAAGAGTTGCTGAACATATAGAATTTTTAAAGCAGCATTGTTTATGTAGTCAAAAATGAAACAATCCAAATGTCCATCAGTAGTAATATAGATAAATTGTGGCATGCTCAGAACAGGTTAATGTGAGCCAACAATGAAGATGGGCTATAGCCACATGCAGCAACCATGTTTGAATCTCACAATCATGTTGAACAAAAGAGACTAAAAACATACTGTATGGTTCCATTTATATAAGGTTCAAAAATAAGCAATACTGACCTGTTGTGCTAGAAGTCAAGATAATAGTTACCTTTTGGGAGAAAGGGGTAGTGATTGGAAAGGGGCACGTGAGAGGGCTCCTACGGAGTTTATAATGTTTTATTTCTTGATTTGAGTGGTGTTAACTGATAATTCGTGAAACTGTACAACTTTGGTTCACTTTTCTATGTGTATGTTGTACTTTAGTTTTTAACTTTTGGGGCTTTTTTAAAAAACTAAATTTAGCATTCTGTTAAATACTTAAATACTTGCAGTTGAGGTTTTACCTGTATTGATTTAATGAGGGTTAAAATACTCATGAGAAAAGTCTTACATGTTATATATTGCTTATCAACTCAGGCTAGTCTTTGTCAGTACCTGCTAAGTTCTGTGCCAGAACAGTGTTTCTGAAGTATATTTGTATTTAATTTGTATTGCACAGTTAGACTTCTAAATGCTTCCATTTGTCTTCTTTTATTCTTACAGATGTGGAGAAATTATTCCCAAAAGAGAACAGTTTAATGACCTCTCCATTGACCTTCCTCGAAGGAAAAAGCCACTCCCTCCTCGTTCAATTCAAGATTCTCTTGATCTTTTCTTTAGGGTAAGTAATATCTTTTGGTATTTTCACATAATTAAGTTTTATATATCATAGGTAATTGTATTTGAAATTGGTTTCTTTAAGGCAGAGTTTCAACAAAATTACATGAAGGGAAAACAAATGAGAAAGATTTATAAATAATGTTTAATTTTAAAAGCTTGATAAATCTAATTAACTCATAGAAGAAGACTATTGATTGGTTAAGTAGATTATACATTTAATTCAATAGCAGGTGTTTTAGACAACCTTAGTTATTTGTGAACAAATATTAACTTGAAGCATGTGCTAAAATTTGGTAGTGTTGGTGAAAATTGGAGATGCTATATATGAGTTTGTATCTAAGATCTGAGGAATGAAAAAATACTCTGCTTTTCCTTAGGTTGTATGTAACCTGTTAGAAACAAAAGGGAAGAGTCATGTTTATCCAAAGCTTTAGATAAATATGTTTCTGTGATATACTGTTAAAGATATTCAGCAAGTTTTGGGGACATAATTGGACCTATTGTGTAGCAGTTCTTATTACTGATGGAAATTTGTCAGGATCACCCTTCGTCTCTTTAACAGTGGTTCTTGTTTTGTTGTAGCAAATGGGCAGGGTTGTCTTCTTAAGGTTAAAAACAAAATTCTGTTCTTTAAATGATGAACATTCAGCTCCACCCAAAGATAAATACTCTGCTTTTCTTTTTATCATTCCTTACTATTCCTGTTATTATCATAGAATTTGAAGCTTTTCCTGTGTATCTTTACCCCCATTTTTTAAGGATTTCTTGTTTCAGTTTTCTCTAGGTAATGATATCCACCCCAAACTTTGGTCCTTTTAGAGCAGTTGTTCTTAGTGGGCTGTCACCAGAAGATTGAGTTCCATTATAAGAAAGGGGTAGAGTTACACCTAACAGACCAGGAACTCCGCCTAACCTGAAGGTGATCTTATCTCTGCTATGGCCAAATGTTAAAATCTGGATATACTCTAGGCAGTGGTTCTTGTGCATCCATGGGGAAGAGGTTGAGAATCTGCTACTGTAGAGTCTAGTTGCTGTCATAAATTGAGATGTTTCCATGGTAAAAAAGGAAATTAGGAATTCTGAAATAGGGCATGATATTATATCTATTTTGAGGATTAGGTCTTAATTTAGTAAGGTTTGTGACTCTAGACACAAAATTTGAACTTCTCAGAGTTGTCATTGCACTCAACTAATGTGACTAGAAAACAGTATTAGCATTTACTGGGGTAATGCTGATTCAACTTCATGCTTCTTTATTTTTCCCTCTTGTCTTCTTACAGGCAGAAGAACTTGAGTATTCCTGTGAGAAGTGTGGTGGGAAGTGTGCTCTTGTCAGGCACAAATTTAACAGGCTACCCAGGTAAAATGAATCGCTCTTCAGTTTTTCTTCTTTAAAGTACTTACAGATATTACTGGGTAAGTGAGGGTCACTAGAATGGATTGGTAGAGCAAAGCTGAGATAGGAGAGAGTAGAGGATGGGAGGTTAGGATGTTCTTGCATAAGAAAGGAAGAAGATTTGGAAGGCTGAAGAAGGGAAGTCACTTCAGAGTCCCTGGAAGATGGCAACAAGAGGACGTGGCTGGTGAGACTTTGGAAGAATGGTAGGGACTAGGTAGGAGATTTTTAATTTGGTAATGTATGACATTCAGTTATAATTTGCAGTTTGATTATGTGCTAGTCCCCTTCTCCCAAACCTTCAGCAAAAATCTGCCACAAACACATACACATGTGTGCATGAAAATAAAGAGTAATTTTCTGCAGGTTTTTTTTGCATTCCTTTATTCAAAGGATCTTGTAAGTTAGTAAGTTTCCTATAATCAAAACAATTCAGAATTAGGAATGAATTTAACTTAATTAGCTCTGTGTAAGCATACATAAAACCAAACTAGCTGGACAAAATATGATGTGATTATGGTGCAGCTTTTAGTTCTTCCCAAGAATAGATCTCAGCCACAAACAAGGTTGTTATTGTTAAGTATTTATGTGGCACTTTGCCTGCAGAGTGCTTTACTTTCTTTTATTAGCTTCACTTTTCTGTAAGTATAGAGTTTCTGGAACCTAGCCCCTAGAGACTAGTTCTTGTAGGTTCCATTATCTCCTTTCTAAAAAATGAGTTTCTTTTAAAGAAATGATTTTCTAAATCATAGCAGTATTATTATGTTGGCCATTTCTTACTCAAGAGACTTATTCTTTCCTATTGGTGTTTTGAGGCAGGAGGTAGAGGAGACAAACCTTAGGGCAAAGGATTGATTGTTACCAGCTGTTATTAACTAAGGAAAGCATGTATGGTTTGAAATACTTGTTTGACCTGGCAAGCTGAATGTCTGTTACCCTTTTCCAGTGTCTAGCTATTTGTTCTTTTAGTGGGAAAAAAAAAAATACTGAGGGGAATTTTTTTCATTGGTTTTCTCTTTTTTTCCTGGTAGGTCACTTGTGTTATAGGTTCATTTATTCCAAACTTTAGAAGCCTTTGTATCATAAATCCTGATTATCAGACTTGCTCTGTTTTTGTACATTTCAGTATTAAAGCCAGTTTACTTTTATTCGTGAAGGGCCTGGTATCTTTATCAAGTATGTTCAGTTGTAGTTCACCTCATCTTGGTAGATAAGTGATTTTGACTATCATCTATCTTTCATATTACCTTTTATTTTGGCAGGATTATTTGGAAATTTAGTCAAAATATTTGACATTAGTTTTAATCTCTTCATACCATTTGGATCCTTGTGTTCTCTCAAGTTGTGAACTTGAAGATTATGAGTTCTAGCATACTTTTTAAAGAAAAATAAAGTCAATAACTTTAATTTACAATTTTTTTAGTTTGTGGCTTCTGTGATAAAGATATGTACGGTAAGAAAGGAAACAGTTTTCCATAAAGCAGACATTATTTTGCCTAGAATTGAGGTTTATTCCCATAAGAGTTCTGAAATTCAAATTTTAAAGTGTTCTTGTGGGCTGTGAAATATATTTAGTCCATCAGGCAGAGATTATGGTGTGTATCAGAGGTGAAAAGGTTAGCACAATAGTAACTAAAAAGAAGTGTTTCTACAGAGTTAAAAGCCTTTTCAGACCCACAAACCAGATTTGGCATGTAAATTTTGTAGAACTTTTTGTAAGTGGAGAAAACTTTCCTATTTCTTTCTTAGCTTTCTCCAGAGAAAGTGCTATACACTGAAATAAGAGTAGTTCTTGTCAGGGGCGTCTGGGTGGCTCAGTCAGTTAAGTGTCTGACTCTTGATATGAGCTCAGGTCTTGATTTACAGGGTCATGAGTTCAAGCCCCGTGTTGGGCTCCACATTGGGCATGGAGCCTACTTTAAAAAAAAAAAAGTTCTTGGGGCGCCTGGGTGGCTCAGTTGTTAAGCGTCTGCCTTCGGCTCAGGTCATGATCCCAGGGTCCTGGGATCGAGCCCCGCATCAGGCTCCCTGCTTGGCAGAGAGCCTGCTTCTCCCTCTCCCACTCCCCCTGCTTGTGTTCCCTCTCTCACTGTATCTCTCTCTGTCACGTAAATAAATAAAATCTAAAAAAAAAAAAAAAAAGTTCTTGTCAAAAATTGTCTTGAAAAAATTAATGTTCACCATCAAACATAAGGGCTATTTAACACTTTAATTAAATTACCATTAATGGTTATATAATACCTATTTTTTTGTAAACTAGATAACATTGAAGTAAATAATTTAAGGATTTAACCCAATGCCAACATTTTATTTTATTTTTAAATTTTTTTAAAGATTTATTTATTTATTTTAGAAAATGGGGGGAAGGGGCTCAGAGGGAGAGAGGAACTCTAAGGAGACTCCATGCTGAGTATGGAACCCGACTCAGAGCTCAGTCTCATGACTCTGAGATCACGACCTGAGCCAAAACCAAGAGTTGGACACTCAACCGACTGTGTCACCCAGGCACACCCCAAAACCAACATTTTAAAATAAAGTGTGTTTTATTTGGTGTGTTTTTTTTTTCTGCAAACATATATTTTACCCAGACCTCATTTATCCACCCAAGGCCCATGTTTTATTTTTATTTATATTCTTAGTACCTAACACAATGCCTAGCACATGGCAGGTATTCGGTAATGGTCTTTGAAGGATCTTTAGCCAAAAGTATTCTTTAAGTCAAAAGCTGTCTAACGTGGTTAGTTACAGTGATCTCTTTTTCACCAGTAAGAGAGCTAGCTCTGTTATGTGTGAACTAGTAATGTCATCTCCTGTTTTTCAGGATCCTCATTCTCCATTTAAAACGATATAGCTTCAATGTCACTCTCTCACTTAACAACAAGATTGGGCAGCAAGTCATCATTCCAAGATACCTGACCCTATCTTCTCATTGCACTGAAAATACAAAACCACCCTTCACCCTTGGTTGGAGTGCACATATGGCAATGTAAGTCCTTGAGAGAGAATTTCTTTACCTTCCTTTTGAAGTAGAAGGGCTTTAGTGTCTGACCAAAACAATGACTGAACTAGATAACATGACTCCCAGGTAAAATCAGACCAAGAAGATTTTAATTTTGCTTTATTTTGGGATTTTGTGTCAAATTACTGCCTGATGGAAATAATTAAATAAAATGCTTAAACAAAATTTTTCTGAGTACATTAATTGCCTTTCATAATAAGTTACCTTTTTAGAGAGTGCTCTTACTCTTTTAGATCACTAGAAGACAAGTTTGATCCATTTTGGGAATATAAATCAAATTTGCTTATTCATAAGAATCACCTGAACGCTAAAAAATACCAATTCCTGTGTTCTTTCCCTAGCAGTTCTGTTTTAGTAGATCTGAGATAGAGCTTAAGAATAAGTATTTATTTATTTTTTATTTATTTTTATTTTTTTTTTAAAGATTCCATTTATGTATTTGACAGAGAGAGAGATAGCGAGAGCAGGAACACAAGCAGGGGGAGTGGGAGAGGGAGAAGCAGGCTTCCTGCCGAGCAGGGAGCCCGATGTGGGACTCGATCCCAGGACCCTGGGATCATGACCTGAGCCGAAGGCAGACACTTAACGACTGAGCCACCCAGGCGCCCCAAGAATAAGTATTTTTTTAAATGCCTTTGCTGACTCTTTGGGATATGCAAGTTTGAGAAACAGCATACTAAATTTTATCTAGTGCCCCCCAGAATTGATTTTATCTTCATGAATGTATCATCACCGATGTGAGTGAAGAACTTCCGTGGCTCCTAGAAATTTTCCCATGATAAAAGAAGTAACCTTTACTTTTGATTTTGCTTCATCATGTGTGCTGAGAAAACCTTAGGACTTCTGTGAATGTTGCTCTTTCTTGCGTTACTCTTGTTACATTACTTTGGAGCCATGTAACTGTAGTTCTTTTTTATACTTGAACTCTAATTTGGTAGAATCATAAAGTTCTCCAACTTCAGAAGTGAAAAGGATCTTAGAGATTTTGTCTAAATTTTTAGTTTTACAGAGATTCAAGGAGAGTAAGTGATTTTCTTAAGATCATGCAGTTAGTAACTGGAAGAGCCAGGTCTCTTGGCTAAGTAGAATAAATAGACCTTTCAGAAAGCAAATGAACATTTGCTAACAATAATTGATGCAGTTTTAGAAAATGTATTTCCCTTGGATTAATAATTGAAATATATACTACATCATGTAAATCTACACTAAAGGACTCAGTGGGCCTACTTATTAATAAAGATAATTTCCCAGAGTCTTAGGTGTTTCTGGGTTTTCTCCTACAGGCTTTCGTTAGAATAGTTGTTTTGCTTAATGCAAACTGCCCTCTGCTGGTAGACCTATTACTCTTTGTGGCCATCATTGTAGGTGATTTATGATCACAGGCCTGAAACCAGGCTATATGATTCTACAGTGGAATGGCTTGAAGACTTTGGACAAGTTCTTTGACCTGTGTATAGGGGAAATAATAGGATGGTGTGAACATTAAATGAGGTAATACACTATGAGCTCTTAACTCCAGTGTCTGATAGCCAGTAAGTCCTCAATAAATGAGAGCTATTACTATTTTATTGCTTAAAAGTAAAGAACTGAGGCAAGATAATTTTCCCAAGTTGTTCTTTTCATATGCATTACCTTTGACTTCATTTCCAATGCTGTTTATGTAGATCATTGGATCAGGAAGAGCCTACAGATGGTACCTTGTTTTCTCTTTTGGCCTCTATTGCTAGTAGAAGTATTGTAATTATTTGCAAAAAGATATATAAGGAGCTATAGTATAGAATAATTCATTTTATAAGTTAAATATATTTTTTAATAATGTAATTATATACATTATATATTTTCTAATTTTCTGATAGTTCTAGACCATTGAAAGCCTCTCAAATGGTGAATTCCTGCATCACCAGCCCTTCTACACCTTCAAAGTGAGTTATATTTCTTGTGTACCCAAAATTTGTATTTTTAAAGATTTGGCTTACCCTGATTTCCAAGATTATCCCCTCCCCTTTTCTTTGTTTTTCTTTGCATGATAACTGCTCTGTATTACTATACTTTGTAATTTTCCTGAATCTGCTTTGAAGTATAACCTAGGGTATAACAAATCTTTAACAGTGAAGCACGTTCAGATGATCTTCTCAAAATTTTGTTTTTAAACTTCTTAAATCAACTGTTAATACGTAATATTTTCATCCTACAACTATAGAAATTGATGACAAAGGATTTTAAGGCTTGAAGGGATAAAATAACCACTGTTGGTATAAAGCACTGTTCCTCAAAGATACACATGGGGATCTCAAAATATCTTTTCACCTGTTGCTAGGCAGTCTGGGACTTCCTGTCTTAGACACTGACCTGAAGCAATTCTGAAAGGGAACAAGAAAACAAACACACAATGAAATGTAGCTATTCTACAAATGTTTTATATTTTTTACTTAAGTTGGAAAAGTTTGTCCATAAAGGGAAGCAAATACTTTTTTTTAATATATCTCCTCTATAATTTAACTAGAACCACAGTTCCTGATGAAACAATTCTAAATGACTTGGTTGTCATTTATCTTTAAAATTAGTTTTTCTGAAAATTTGATGTCCCAAAGTACTTTTAGAAAAGAGACACTTCTGTTGTTTAAGGGCTTTGGGGGGCTTATATAACCATAAAATGACATTTGGGAACTGCTATTTTCTTTTCCTCCTGTTAATTATTTTTCAGTGCAATTAAAACCAGATGACTAACATGACTAGAAATCTGAAATGGTACCGATATGAATACTCTTGCCCGTTCTCAAGATACAAATGAGCAATACCACTTGGCTGCTTAGAAAGTGAGCAAGTGATGCATTTACAGGATGAATATTTTTCCTTACTACAGGCAAGCTGCCTTCTGTGAATATAGTAATTATTAATGGAATGCACTCTTTATGTACCAAATCACTATAGTTTCAAGAAGGAGATGGTTTCATTGGGCATCATTATATTTGGCATGGTCATCTGTTCTCCAGGGTCTACTGGTATGAGAATTTGAGAGTTGGTCAATAAAGGATAATTAGGCCCTAGAAGACCTGTCATGCCGATCAAACTTAAAAGAGGCTGAGTTTTGAACAAGAATACTGTTGGTTCTTCTACAGTGTCCTTTGTCACATTTGACCCTGGTCCATTAGTAGCCAGGTGTCACCTTCCTTCAGCAAAGTATTTACATGGATAAACAAATTAATACATTCAGTTTTGCTTGGTGTGCATGAAATCAGAAATGAGGAATTAAGATGGCTAATTGGCTATTTCTAAGTTATACTAAAAACCCTTTTGAACACGTAATGGGAGGCTATTCAAGTGTATAGGCTGGAGTGCAGTGATATCCTGGGAGCTCTCAGCCACAGACTATGTTTGGGCTTATCACTGACCACTTGCCTCTTTTCTTTGATCTACATTGCTATGCAGTCCTCCTGGTTTCCATTGTGGCCTCTTATTTCTTGGTGCCATCATTCTGTATGTTTATTTACAGTTTTTACATTTACATTAATTGCATTTTTCAATTTCCACTTTATTTTTTTTTTTAGTATACTATATGAATTTATGTTAATCTCCATCAAAGAAAGTTCGTGCTCTTTGACCTTTACCACTTTTTCTTTTAGTTTATTTTCAGCTCACTTAGAAGGCAATGCAGTAACACCTTACTTATCTGGTATTGAAGAATGATACTTGATACTCCATATATAAATTTTTACATAGCTGAAGATTGCTTTTTTAAGCATTAAACTTTAAAATGCTTTACCATTTTAGATGGGTTTATACTCTGTAACCTTACAGAATTCCCTATATTCGTAAATAAAATACACTGAAAATAATTTAAATGTTTTAATGACTCAGAATCAGCATTATGAGTATCACTTATTGCACTGTGTTTTAATATGATAATGCCCTCAGAGGCTTTTAAGTCTTACAAAACAGTTTATATTAAATGACTTTACAGTTTTTTATTGCCCTTTTTGTGGTTATTCTCTCTCATTTCCTAGCTCTCATTTCTTGATGAACTTGCTGCATTATTTTATACACCATTTCCTGGGAAAGAAAGGGTCCCTGTCTAAAGAGTAAAGTGCATTGGCTTTGAAACTACTTTCCTCAGAAGCCTTTTTTCTTACTTTTGAATCCCTGTGTTCTGGAAAACAGAGGTTGCCAGAAGTCTGACCTACATATAATTGGATAAGTGGAATGTTACTGTTAATTTTAAAATAACTTGGATCATAATTTAAAAGATCAAAAATTAGCCCTCATGCACAATTTTGTCAAGAACATTTATTCATTGCTATGTCTGCATGCATGCAGTAGAGTATTTGCTTTATAAAAACAAACTTCTTTGGGGTTGATCATTAAAAGAAAAAAGGCACAAAGTGATTGGTTTACGGATGGATTTTATTATAGCATAAGATTGTCTAATTTTCAAAGCATGGCTGTTTTGGAGTGGGGCAAAGGTAATGCTTAAATATACCTCTTGCTATATCTTTTTTTCTCTGTAAATCATTTTCCAAAATGGAAAAGTTTTTTATTTTGGTATTTACACATCAAGGGAATAACAAGGACAAAAGTTTATTTATCAGACTCATATAGGTTTTTTTCTTAAATTACAGGAATTTCACCTTCAAATCCAAGAGCTTGGCTTTATGCCTTGATTCAGACAGTGAGGATGAGCTAAAACGCTCTGTGGCCCTTAGCCAGAGACTTTGTGAAATGTCAGGCTGCGAACAGCAGCAGGAAGACCTGGAAAAAGTAAGTAATTTCTCATCAAAATACTTGACAAATTTTTATATAGCTCTTACTCTCCAAACAAATGCCTTTATAACTAGCGTCAGCAACTTTTTTTTTTTTTCTTAGCAAACTTAATACACAGGGTAGATCATAAATTCATAAACTTAATGGATCCGTTGAAACACTAGTTTTAAAGAGTATACTTTCTGTAACTACAAAACCAGTCTGTTTAAAAATGGATTGGGACTTTTTTTTTATTGAGGTATAATTGACATATTAGTTTCAGGTGTACAGCATATTGATTCAGTATTTGTAGGTTTTGCAATAAGATTACCACAGTAAGTCTAGTTAACATCCATTACCATACATATTTAGCAAAAAAAATTTTTTTTCTTGTGGTAAGGACTTCTAAGATCTATTCTCTTAACAACTTCCAAATCTGCAATAAAATATTAACAGTAGTCTAATTCTGTACATTACATCCTCATGACTAAATTATTTTATAACGGGAAGTTGGCCTGATTTACCCATTTCTCTCTCTCACACTCACACATGCAGGCTTCCACCCCTACCTACCAGTAGTCTGTTCTCTACATCTGTGAGCTTGGTGGGGTTTGGTTTTGTTTTGTTTTGTTTTGTTTTTTAGATTCCACATGTAAGCAAGATTACATGGTATTTGTCTTTCTCTGTCTGACTTACTTCACTTAGCGTAATACTCAAGGTCCATCCATGTTGTTGCAAATGGCAAGATTTCATTTCTTTTTTGTGGCAGAATAGTATTCTATTGTATATGTGTACCACATTTTTATTTATCCATTGATGGACACTTAGGTTGTTTCCATGATTGAGACTTTAGAAGTGAAAGTTGTTACAGGTAAATTGCTTTCTCCTGTTAATCTTCAGAGCAACTTTTACATATGGGTCCTGAAATAATTATTTGCTTTATTTAATACTAATTGCTAATTTATGGGGGAGACTGTAGTAAACGTTTTATATCAACAGGCCAACCAGGTAATCTAGAGATTTAAATAATGAATGTGAGAAAGTGTAACTTTATCATTTTCTATCTTGACACATAATAATAATTAATACTTAGAAGATACAAGCTTCCCTAGGAGTTTGCATCATCTCATTTGACTGATTTTAAATCTCCCTTTTGTTAAGATAACAATGAATTTAGTAGTTCATAAATATTTTTGTACCACTATTCTAACTGCACAGTGTAAGTTCCATATTTCTTTCAGAGCATTATGAAGTTACCCAGTAACTTGGTTTATACTGATTCAATTTACAATTGAATTTTCTCCCTAATAAGATTATTCATTCAACTTTAAAACTGCTGGAACAATAGTAATTAATAAAGGTATATATAGATAATTCAAAAAAAAAAAGAAATACTAGGAAAAAAAAGAAATATTAGGTGTACGGTCAGAATGGCTAAAATTAACAACTCAGAAAACAATAGATGTTGGCGAGGATGTGGAGAAAGGGGAACCCTCTTACACTGTTGGTGGGAATGCAAACTGGTGCAGCCACTCTGGAAGATATTGTGGAGGTTCCTCAAAAAGTAAAAATAGAACTACCCTATGACCCAGCAATTATACTACTATTTATCCAAAGGATTCAAAAATAGTGATTCGAAGGGGCACATGCACCCCAATGTAAATTTATAGCAGCAGTGTCCACAGTAGCCAAACTATGGAAAGTGCCCAGATGCCCATCAACAGATGAATGGATAAAGAAAATGTGGTATACATACAATGGAATATTACTCAGCCATCAAAAAGAGTGAAATCTTGCCATTTGTAATGATGTGGCTGGAACTAGAGGGTATCTTGATAAATGAAATAAGTCAATCAGAGAAAGACAAATACCATATGATTTCACTCATATGGTGGAATTTAAGAAACAAAACAGATCATAGGGGAAAGCAAGGAAAAATAAAATAATGTAAAAACAGAGAGGGAGGCAAATTATAAGAGACTCTTGACTACAGGGAACAAACCGGGTTGCTGGTGGAGAGGTGAGTGTGAGGGGATGGGGTAATTGGACATTAAGGAGGGCACTTGATGTAATGAGCACTGGGTGTTATATGCAACTGATGAATCACTAAATTCTACCCCCAAAACTAATAATACACTGTATGTTGACTAAATTGAATTTAAGTAAGAAATTTAAAAATATAAAATAATTTTCAAAAGAAGAAAGAAATACTAGATGTAGTGACAGTGTCTATAGTATGATCAACGTATATCTGGAAGAAAATACACCAAAAATACTTACTGTAATTATCTCTGAGTGATGGATTTTGAGTGAATTTGTTATTTTTATGTATTTTCCAAATCCTATACTTAACACTATAATCAATAAAATAAATATGTATCCCTATATATTTATTAAAAGAAAATTAGGCTTGCCAGTGAGTTCATATATTGGCTATTGATTGTTAACTCAAAATATCAAAGAAAAGAAACATTTTAGAAATAAACTCACTTTAAACTCTTAAGATTGCCGTATTCTTGGGCGCCTGGGTGGCTCAGTTGTTTGGGCGACTGCCTTCGGCTCAGGTCATGATCCTGGAGTCCTGGGATCGAGTCCCACATCGGGCTCCCTGCTCAGCAGGGAGTCTGCTTCTCCCTCTGACCCTCCCCCGTCTCATGCTCTATCTCATTCTCTTTCTCAAATAAATAAATAAAAAATCTAAAAAAAAAGATTGCCGTATTCTCAGGCATTCTGGCTTCCTCTAAAAGTGACTCTCTTTTTCAGGATTCAAAATCATGTAGAGTAGAGCCTGATAAGTCTGAATTGGAAAACTCCGGATTTGACGGAATGAGCGAAGAAGAGCTTCTAGCAGCTGTTTTAGAGATGAGTAAGAGAGAAGCTTCACCAACTCTGAGTCATGAAGATGATGATAAACCAACCAGCAGCCCAGATACCGGATTTGCAGAAGATGATATTCAAGAAATGCCTGAAAATCAAGACACTGTGGAGACTGAGAAACCCAAAACAGTCACAGAGACCGGTAGGTTTAATGAAAATAAACATCTCTTAAGGCACAACTGTGTTCTAAAGCCTTATAGGGACAAGTGGCTTGTAAATAATGGGAGGTGAAATGGATCTGTGTAATAGGGCTAATCATATTTTCATGCTTTTAAAAAAAAAAAAAAATTAAAAAAATGAGGAGTTACATATTGCGAGTAGTATCCAGAGACTGGTGGTAAAGTATGCCGTATCCCATTTAAGTGTACATCAAAAGAAAAGTTAGAATTCTTTTTTTTTTTTAAGGTTTTATTTATTTATTTGACAGAGAGAGATAGAGCAGGAACACGAGCAGGGGCAGTGGGAGAGGGAGAAGCAGGCTTCCCGCTGAGCAGGGAGCCCGATGTGGGGCTTGATCCCAGGACCCTGGGATCATGACCTGAGCCGAAGCAGATGCTTAACAACTGAGCCACCCAGGCGCCCCAAAGGTTAGAATTCTTTTGTGCATTTAAGTAAATGTGTCATTTTTTTGGTCCCTTTTTTTTTTTTTTACCACTGCTCTCTCAGAAATTTGTATAATTCTTTCCTCATTTTTCTATATCTGAATTTGTACCAAGTTTTAGTGTATGAATAATTCAAGTTCTCTTTCCTTTGGATTCATCCCTTTATATTGGTAGAAAGACACCTGAGCTAAGTGGTCAGGTTTTAAGCCTCTCATCTTGGCTGTACCACTGACTAGCTATGAATTTTTTTTAAAGATTTATTCATTTAGAGAGTAAAAGAGTGAGGGGAAGAGCAGAGGGGGAAGAAGAGGGACAGGCAGACTGGGTTGAGCACAGAGCCTGACATGGGGCTCGATCTCATGACCCTGAGATCACAACCTGAGCCGAAATCAAGAGTTGTACGTCTAACCAGCTGAGCCACTCAGGCACTCCATAGCTATGAATTTTCTAAATAGGCGATTTAACCTCTTTGGTACTCCATTTTCTTATCTCTGTATAGGGATACACCAGGCATACTTCAGAAGGTTGTGAGTAGAATGTTAGGTCATATAGTGTAAAGTGCTATACAGATAAAAATTTACTTTGTGGTAAATATTCATATTTTGTTATTTTTCAATCCATCAGTGGGAACAACAACAGAGCCTCCTTGCCTTGCACTGTGGGTATTTTGAGAATTTTAGGTAGAAAACTTTTACTACCTCTTCCTATAACCAACTCTAATTTTTTTCTCCAGATATCCCTAGTATGTATATTTATCTGTGTAGCTGATGTGTTTCAGTACATCAAGCCTAGCATTTTGGAGATGAAGAGAATAATAGTAAATCACAATTATTTTCTGTATTCTGGGGGTTAAGCCTCATCAATTGTGAATTATTTTATGTGCAAGTGAAGGTAAGAATTAGTATATCCTCAATCTAATTGGATACAAAAAGCTGATGATTTTTGGATAGGGTGCTCCTTCCTCCCCACCCTTCTTGATGCAAGTATCCTTAGGAAATCCCTTTCTCTTATTAAACTTACAGTCACTGCCCTTAGATATCATTGGTTAATATTAGTGCTTTTGCCTCTTGCCAATAATTCCTGCTTTCAGCTCTTCCTTTCACATCTTTGCTCAATCCTACATCTCCCTAAAATTAACAAAGGAAGTTATTCTTATGTACAATTAGTTCTAGATTCTCTACATCAGTGGGGGAGAACACTGAGTTATCAAAATCATTAATAACCACAATGGTTTACAACCATATAGCAGCTTTGGGGAGAGCAAACTTATTAGTAAGTACTTTATAGCCTTTTTAAATAAAATATTCTGTAGCTACTATCTTCCCCAATTGGATGCAAGCCTTTTTTGTGTTTGTTTCTTTAATGTCACTGTTCCATTCACCTTCTTACTGTAACTGAAACCCAAAGACATTGCTTCTGCTGCAACATTTCTTTTTTATAGAAAATATGGAGCAAGGAAAAAAGTAGAGAGATGTGTGTAATGAATCTTCCCCCTTGTACCCATTATCAACAATAATTATCAAAAAAAGACTATCTTGTTTCATATATATCCCATCTTCCTTCTCCACCCCATCCCCTAGATTATTTAGAAGTAAATCCCAGATATTAGATAATTTCATCAGTAAAGATTTCAGTACCTTTAAAAGAATTCTTTTTTAAAAAACATAGCCTCAATCCCACTATCATACTTTTAAAAATTAACAATAAAACTAAGGAATGATCAAATATGATCAGAGTCTACCATAAATCTTCTATTTTGAAAATGTTCAAATCCAGAGAGAAATTAAGTAGATTCATTATTTAACAGTTTGTCACATTTGCTTTCTCCCCTCACTGTGTGTGTCTGTGTATATAGTTGTACAGCAGTTACCCAAAATTAGTATCTTAAAACATTTTAGTATCTTATAACGCTGTGGATTGACTGGTTGTAACTAGGTTGTAACATCCAAGATGGCTCTTCTAGGCACCTTGGTGATGTTGGCTAGACAGGTCCACTGGGGTGGCTGGATGTCCTCTCCATTCTTTCCTTCCCCTCCCTCTCTCCACAATCTCAGGGCCTCTCCCTCTCCATGTGCTCTTTCTAGCAAGGTAGCTTCTTACATGACAGCCCAGAGCACAAAAGGGGAAGAAGCTGCCAGGCCTCCTTAATGTAATGTTTAGCCTCAGAATTAGCATAGAATCAATTCCACCACATTTTGTTGCTTAAAGAGCACTCACGGTGAGAATCTACCTAGATTCACTCCGGGGGTGACTACACAAGAGTACAAATACCGACAGTAAGTAAGAATACTGCGTAGTTCATTGGAGGCCATCTTCGCAGACTCCACACATGCACACATGCACTTTTCTTTTTTACAGCAACTGTTTGAAATTGCAGGTATCATGATATTTCACCTAAAACACTTCAGCCTGAATCTCCAAATATATGGAAATTTTCCTACATAATAGTGATCACCCCTAACAATTTTAACAGTATTTCCATATATAATTCTAGTGTAAAGTCCATTTTTTTTTTTTTTTAAACCTAGGACCCAAAATTTACCCACTGCATTTAGTTGTTAGGTCCCTTTAGTATTTAGTGAAGGCCAGTGTTTCTTTGAAAAGCTCCCATTATGGATTGCCCTACTGTTCTTTGTTTTCTCCCATACCCTAATACTTAAGAGCCTGGAGACAGGATAGGTTTTCTCCTTGTTACCCAGTGCCATTTCCAACCCTTTGTCTCCTTTTATCCTGCAAAAATCCCAGCTTCTTGAAGTATAAGACATCAAACTTTGCCTCCTATTATCTCTTCCTATAGCTGTCTTTTACCTTTCGTTCTCTCTCATTGACATTCTTAGGGCCTTCAGCATCTTCGTAAATGATCCTTTCAACAACCTGGTTTCTCAATTCCTGATCTTAATTCTAAAGATCTTTTTTCCTACCTCATCTTTTTTTTTTTTCCAAAGATTTTATTTATTCATTCGAGACACAGAGATAGAGAGCGAGAGCACGAGCAGGGGGAGAGGCAGATGGAGAAGCAGGCTCCCTGCTGAGCCAGGAGCCAGACATGGGGCTCTATCCCAGGACCCTGGGATCATGACCCAAGCTGAAGGCAGATGCTTAACCATCTGAGCCACCCAGGCGCCCCCTTACCCCATCTTGATCACTGACAGAAGTCCTATCCTAGATCAATGGTTCTCAAAGTAGGTCCTTAGATCATCAGTATCATGTGGGAACTTGCTGGAAATGCCATTTGTGGCCCCACCCCAGACTTACTGAATAAGAAACTCTGGATATAGGAGTCAGCATTCTGTTTTGACTCCAAGTGATTCTGGTGCATGCTAAAGTTTGAGAACTACTTCTCTTGACTTTGTCTTCATCAGTAACTGTACCACCTTTGAAATCTTGATTTCATATATCCTTCACTCCTTCCAACTTACTTAGTGTTATATGTTCTGTTTTCAGTGATTACTTAATCTCATTAAGATTTCCAGTCCTGGGGTGCCTGGGTGGCTCAGTCAGTTGAGTGTACAACTCTTGATCTTGGCTAGGTCTTGATCTTAGTGTTGTGAGTTCAAGCCCCATGTTGGGCTCCATGCTGGGTGTGGAGCCTACTTAAAAAAAAAAATTTCCAGTCCTTTGACTTCTTATTTGCTGTTCATCACCTCCCTCTTGTCATCACTTTCCCAGCCTGTAGGCCAGATCTTGGTACTCTCCTTTCCTTCCTCTCTTCTCTTTTGTTGCAGTCACCTGACACAACCCTGGCTCCCAGCTTAACTAGATTCCTATTCCATACCTACACCCAAGCAGCTGAAGATTACTGGAGAAAGTCACAAATTTGTGCGGACTAGACTTCCCTCTCATTCATGACTACACTCTTAAGTGGGCACTAAATATGACTAGTCAGTTCTGTTATACCTCCTTAGTAAATTTCTTTTCTCATTCTCCATGATCTCTTCCTCAAATCTCCATTTCTCTTTCCACACACACTCTAGGTTTATAGCCAAGCTGTGTACTTTTCAAAGAAGATAGATGTAGTCAGATGAAAACTCTGCCTTCACTTTTGTTATGGAGGAAACTATTCCTGCTCTTATTTAAGGCCAGTCCCTCTATTCATATTCCGAATTTGATCCACAGTGTGTGCCTTTAAAGACATTTTTTTTTCTTTCTCTCTTTTTTTTTTTTTTAAGATTTTATTTATTTGACAGAGACATAGTGAGAGAGGGAACACAAGCAGGGGGAGTGGGAGAGAGGGAGCCCTGCTTCTCCCTCTCCCACTCCCCCTGCTTGTGTTCCCGCTCTCGCTCTCTCTCTCGCTTTGTCAAATAAATAAAATCTTAAAAAAAAAAAAAAGTATTTGTCTTGCCATTACACTTCATCCAA
Organism: Mirounga leonina; assembly: GCF_011800145.1. Taxonomy (NCBI): domain Eukaryota; kingdom Metazoa; phylum Chordata; class Mammalia; order Carnivora; family Phocidae; genus Mirounga; species Mirounga leonina. Next base: position 18,500,122 of record NW_023270377.1, read on the forward strand.
GCTTCTTACCATGACCTATCTCCATTCTCCCCCTCTTTCACTCTACTTAGCCATAGTGGCTTTGTCTCTCTCTGTCCCTCAAAATGCCAAGTTCATTCTCAGAGCCTTTGCACTTAAGTTCTTTGAGGACAAGGGCCATCTTTCTTTAATTATCATTATATCTTCACCTTCTACAGCAGTGCCCAATGCATAGTAGATTCTCAGTAAATATTTGGGTCCCAACAGATTGTCTCATGAATCAACTCAGGAGGGTCAGGAAGACTGGCCAAGTAAGGTTTCGCATCTCCAGACATTAGCCAGAGGGAAGAATGTATGCAAAGGCTGAGAAAGGCTGGCAAGTTAGTGAGCAACAAAAAAAAGTTGAGAATGATCTGCATGGCTGGAGCATAGTGTTGAGGAAGAAAAGCAAAAGAGAGACCTGCATTCTCTAGTTTTTACATGGCTTGAAGCCATGTTCAGAAGTTTGGACTTCTTTTTCAAAGGCATTAGGAAGTTATTGCATATTTTTAAGCAAACAAGTATTTGATAAAGATTTATATTTGTAAAAGATGATTCTGGCTGCAGTGTAGCACATATATTACAGAACCCAAAGTAATCCTGTGAGACCTGTTAGGAAGTTACTGCAGTTGTCTAGACCAAAAGCTAATGGTGCCTTAAGCCAAGGTTTTGGCATTTGAAAGAAAAGTTGATGGATTTTAGAGATAGTTAAGAAATAATGACTTATCTGATATGAGGGGACAAGTAAAAAATGACACCAGCTTTCTGTCTTTAAAAAAATACTGTGTGTATGGTGCATTCACTGAAATAAAGACTGTAGGAAAGGAGGTTTCATTTGGGATAGGGGAAGGGTCAGATAATCTGTATTCAATGTAAGAATGTTGAGTTTTAACACATGGTTTTCCTTCTATCCATTGTTCAGATTCCTTAAAAGTGTGTTGTTATTCCATGGTTATATTTGTTCCCATAAATCTTTTTTTTTTTTTTTTTTTTTAAGATTTTATTTATTTATTTGAGACAGAGAGAATGAGAGAGAGAGCACATGAGAGGGGGGAGGGTCAGAGGCAGAAGCAGGCTCCCTGCCGAGCAGGGAGCCCGATGTGGGACTCGATCCCGGGACTCCAGGATCATGACCTGAGCCGAAGGCAGTCGCTTAACCAACTGAGCCACCCAGGCGCCCCTGTTCCCATAAATCTTAAGTAATGTTTGTATCCATCTGATAATCCTGTCCTGAAGATAAATCTGTCTTGATTATCTCAAAGTAAACTTCCTTGGGGTGCTGAGTGGCTTAGTCAGTTAAGTGTCTGCCTTCAAGCTCAGGTCATGATCTTGGAGTTCCCGGATCAAGCCCCACATCGGGCTCCCTGCTCAGTGGGGAGTCTGCTTCTCCCTTTGCCCCTCCCCCCTGCTTGTGTTCTCTCACTTGTGTGCTCTCTCTCTCTTTCTCAAATAAATTCTTAAAAAAGTAAACTTTCTTGATTGGCTTTCTATCACATGGATTAATTGATAGTGTAATTTTAGGATTGTGTGGAGCACATTGATACATGGAACGCTGAAAATTACTGGTTAAGAAAAATTGTACCAGGGACGCCTGGGTGGCTCAGTTGGTTAAGCGACTGCCTTTGGCTCAGGTCATGATCCTGGAATCCGTGGATCGAGTCCCGCATCGGGCTCCCTGCTGAGCAGGGAGTCTGCTTCTCCCTCTGACCCTCCCCTCTCTCATGTGTGCACTCTCTCTCATTCTCTCTCTCTCAAATAAATAAAATCTTAAAAAAAAAATTGTACCTCTGTCACTTTTTTTTAATTGAGTATATTTTGGTAATAAAAGTAATATTTAACTTAGGCCCTAAAATAGCAGCCTTAACTCCCAGATGTTTCTTCCACTTGAAATGTTCCACATCAGCTAACTTTGAATGCCTCAGTTCCAGATTTCCAGAAATAATCTGATTGGTTGATTCAAATATCCATTCCTAGTGCGGTAATAAGCTAAGGCCAGAGGGACAGGCAAGGTCAGATAGACTTCAGAGCTGCCCCTTACAGACTGTGGAAATGACTATTTCTCCAAGAATGGAGGAAAGGAAGAAATTACTGACATCTTTTATATAATTTTTTTTTTTTTAAGATTTTATTTATTTATTTGACAGAGAAAGACACAGCGAGAGAGGGAAAACAAACGGGGAGTGGGAGAGGGAGAAGCAGACTCCCCGCCGAGCAGGGAGCCCGATGCAGGACTCGATCCCGGGACTCCAGGATCATGACCTGAGCCGAAGGCAGTCGCTTAACCAACTGAGCCACCCAGGCACCCCATCTTTTATATAATTTTTTAAAATTGGGATCATATTGCTCTTGCCTTTAATATACCTGAGGGTTTTTCTCTCTTAATGAATATTCAGAGTTAGTTGTTTTTTTTTTTTTAAGATTTTATTTATTGATTTGAGAGAGAGAATGAGAGAGAGAGAGCACAAGAGGGGGAGGGTCAGAGAGAGAGGCAGACTCCCCGATGAGCAGGGAGCCCGACGCGGGACTTGATCCCGGGACTCCAGGATCATGACCTGAGCCGAAGGCAGTCGTTTAACCAGCTGAGCCACCCAGGCACCCCAGAGTTAGTTTTAATGGTAAATATTCACTTGGCAATTTAATACAATTAAAAAACGAACTACTTACTGACTTAGAGTCTAAAATCAAGATGCTGTAAACTTCAGGGACACCTGGGTGGCTCAGTCGATTAGGTGTCTGTCTTTGGCTCAGGTCATGATCCCAGGACCCCAGGATTGAGTCCCCTGTTGGGATCCTTGCTCAGCGGAGAGCCTACTTCTCCCTCTGCCTCTGCCTGCAGCTCCCCCTGCTTGTGATCTCTCTCTCTCTCTCTCTCTGACAAATAAATAAATAAAACCTTTAAAAAAAAAAAAAAGGTGCCTGGGTGGCTCAGTCGTTGAGCATCTGCCTTCGGCTCAGGTCATGATCCCAGGGTCCTAGGATCGAGCCCCACATTGGGCTGCCGGCTCTGCGGAAGCCTGCTTCTCCCTCTCCCACTCCCCCTGCTTGTGTTCCCTCTCTCGCTGTGTCTCTCTGTCAAATAAATAAAATCTTTAAACAAAAATAAATAAATAAAAATAAAAATATGCTGTAAACTTCAGAGTTTATAGTCTGTGTTATAGAAAAGTATCATTTAAGTAGTTAAAATGCAGTAATAGGGCAAGTAAAGCGCATATACTGATTTTATTTACTTACCTTTATTTACTTATTTATTTTAGAATGCAAATGGGGGGAGAGTGGGAGAGGGAGAGCGAGAATCCTAGGCAGGCTCCCTGCCCAGTGTTGAGCCCAACATGGGGCTTAATCTCAAGACTTTGAGATCATGACCTGAGCCGAAATCAAGAGTCCGATGTTTAACTGACTGAGCCACCCAGGCACCCCGAGCATATACTGATTTTAAAGCAGTCCATATAAAATTAATCTGTAAAGGTAATTCTTGTTGACCAATTAAATTCTTTTTATGAGAATTTCCTTGTTAGGATGAGAATTTTTGCTTTTGTAAAGTGAGAGAGAAAGAGAAAGCTCTTATCTACCCACTCTTATCTGTATTAAAATTATAATGAAATGTTGTTCTAACAGAACAAAACCTGTTTCACCAGAAGAAAATCATGACCATATTGTTTATCCTAGCTAGCTGTGATCTAGAGATTGAGAAGGAACGGGAAGAAATGAAAGATTAATTTTTTTTCTTATCTCCGTGGATGAATGTTTTAAACATATATAGTCTTATGTTTGTGCAGTACCTGAGGTGTTTATTATATATTTCATGTAGCTCTTTTGCTTTAGAATATGTACAAGGCTTATTTGATCATTAATGTGAAAATATACACTCATTTGACATACAGTTTAATAATGGAAAAATCTCAATATTAACATAATCATTCTAGCCTAATTCTTATTTCATTTACTCTATTCCTAGTACTTGGTCATGTGACATTATGACTGGCTGTGAATATGGCTATTCATTCTTCTCCATCCTTAACGATAATGCTTCTGATGATTGGTTAAGTTTCAGAACCATTGTGGTAGATCACTGATTCTCAGCCAAGGACAGTTTTGTGCCCCAGGACATTTGACAATGTCTGTCATTTTTGGTTGTCGCTGTTGGGAGAGAGGGGTGCTACTGGCATCTAGTAGATAGAGGCCAAGGATGTTGCTGAACATTCTGCAGTGTATAAGACAGCCCCCTCAAACAGCAAAAAATTATCCCACCCAGAATGTCAGTAGTGCTGAGATTGAGAAACCATGATCTAAATGTAGTAAGATGAAATTGTATGTCCCAAGCAAATTATATATGAGGCTCAGGTAAATTACTCTCTCTGAACAGTAGATGTCACTCTAATCCAGAGATTTTGGTTTATTAGAGAGGCTTTCCCAGTTATGTCCTGTTCTGCTTCCTCAGATTCTGCCGGTTTTACTGAGATAACTAAAGACTGTGATGAGAATAAAGAAAACAAAACTCCAGAAGGATCTCAAGGAGAGGTTGATTGGCTCCAGCAGTATGATATGGAGCGTGAAAGGGAAGAGCAAGAGCTTCAGCAGGCATTGGCTCAGAGCCTTCAAGAGCAAGTAAGAGATAATTATATTGCTATTTTCTCCATACCTATCTTTCCCTGTAATAACAACAACTAACATGTGTTAAGCACTTACTGTGTGTCAAGCATCATTCCAGGTAATTTACATACAGTAAACCATTGATACATCAAAACAAACTTAGTTTGGAGCTTTGCCTTGGGTTTGAAACAGTGATAGGTTTTTTTTGTTTTGGGTTGTTTTTTTTTTTTTTAAATCTAGATACAACAAAATGTATTGTTGATTACCTCCCATTACTATAATTCATTGCATGCTAAAGAAAGGTGGGTTATTAGAGGTCATCCCCAGTCCAAGTTTGTTTTGCAAGCTATAGAAACAGTCAGCATACCACCATGATTTTATCACTAATATTTTAAGGCATTGTATTTGTTCTGGTCACTTTCTCACAATATGAATCCTTTCCTATGAATTATTTGAATATAAAATCCTCAGGAATATTATCTGAATAGTATTTGAAATTTCAGATTTCAGCCATTGACTAACATTTATCTGCTTCTGCTCTTTTCTTATATAGTAATCTGTTTTTTTAAGATTTTATTTTTAAGTAGTCTCTACACCCAACATGGGGCTCAAACTCACAACCCCGAGATCAAGAGTCTCATGCTCCACCAACTGAGCCAGCCATGCGCCCCATATAATAATCTGTTCTTAAATTTTTAGTTCTTCATGCTTATATTTGCCAGAGCTGGTTGATTGCACCATTGCCGTTACCTGAGGTATCTGACTAAAAGGTGATGTCTTCACGGTTGTCTAATCCAATGCAATCCGAGTCATGCTAATAATAAAAATTTACTAAAACTCCCTAGAATAAACACACAGTTTTTGTGTTTACAAATAATCAAATTAAGAAATCTATTTTTGTCTTGGGGCTCCTGGCTGGCTCAGTTGGTGGAACATGCAACTCTTGATCTCAGAGTTGTGAGTTCGAGCCCCATGTTGGGTGTAAAGATTATTTAAAAATAAAATCTTAAAAAAAAAAAAATCTAATTTGTGTAGAACAGTGGGGTTCAACCTTAACTACACATTAATATCATCTGGGGAGCTTTAAAAAATAATGATGCTTGGGTTGTTCTTCCCCTCAGGAATTCTGATAGAATTGATTCTAGGGTATGGTCTGGGCATCTAGATTTCTTTCATTTTTTCTTTCTGTCTCTTTCTCGCCCCTCCCTTCCCTTCCTTCTTCCTTCCTCCCTCCCTCTCTCCCTCTCTTCTCTCCCTCCTTACTTGCTTCCTTTATTTTTTAAAACTTCCCACAGTTATGGTGGTGGGTATTGAGGAGGGCACATTCTGCATGGAGCACTGGGTGTTATGCACAAACAATGAATCATGGAACACTTCATCTAAAACTAATGATGTAATGTATGGGGATTAACATAAGAAAAAAAAAAAAAAACTTCCCACAGTTATTCTAGTGTTCAGTCAAGGTTGAGAACTGCTTTAAAATGATTTCAGAACCAGCTGTTCTGTTTCCTTTTATTTACAAGAAGTACCTCCCTAGCCTCCTGGCCATCAAGATGCATTCATGTCACCCATTTTACAAATAATGGATAGTAATCATTTGTTTTAGAAAATTTATTCTTAATCTAAAAGACCAAGGTCTGATTTCTTAACAATAGCTCCTTATAGTGAAGAAAAAGAAAAAATTCAGTACCCCTCTTTTTCATATACAAAAGATGTATATCCTATTTCTTGTCAGTTGACCCAGTTAAAACTACCTTATAAACCTATTTTCACATCTGAGAAATATAAGATGAGGTTTCATTAGTTTGGTATACCTGCATCATTCTATTAATAGCTAAAAGACTCTTTTACCATCTGGGTTTCCTCATAGACTTTATAGCTGGGATAAGCTTAAGCAATCATATTTCCTCTTAGAGAATATCTGTTTCTTTCTTGAATACAATATTATTGCTCCCAGGATTTAAAGGCAGAATAGCTCATTCTGAGCTTCTTATATACTTTAGTGACCTTTAAAACAAGTCTAGACTTGAGAAAAGTATAAACAGTTCTGCTTAAATTACATTTTTTCTTCATTTATGCATGAAGTTTGTAAATTGTATTTTCTCTGCAGACAAGAGGGAAAATTTTTTTACAGTCAACATTTCCATATTTTTACAATTAATCATCCAGTTGAGACATGTTCAAAGGTACTTGTTTTTCTAAGAGAACCTCAGATGTATTAGAGAAATAACAGTCAACAGTCAACGAATTCATTTCGTATTCACCATGTATCTAGTGTGTGTCTTGGGTTTTTTTGTTGTGTTTTTTAGCAAGAACAAAATAGAAGTGTTTGAATAATGATCTTATGGAAAGAATTGTTTATCTTGCTGTCACAGACTTAGGGTCGGCGATATGCTAGAGCCAGCTCACCGTCAGCTCAGGTGTATGTACCTCTTCCCAGCTCTGCACTCAGCATCACGTTGGTAGCTTAAAATTGGCCATGGTAGGAGTGTTTATACCATGAAAATTGGCAAAGGCTGTAAATTAGAGGAAAGAAAACAGAGAAGTTTGCTAAGCAGACTCTGCTATGTGCCAGGTATTTCATACATAGAAGGAAAAGGGAATTAAACCATGTCACAGTGAATGGCTTTTGGTTAGCAAGGCAAGTGTCACTGACTAGAGGAGATAGCTTGTAAGCCTTTTTAACCCCCAAGGTTGTGTTTTAGAGGGCAGCATTGAAAAAAGCAAAGAATTTCTCCACATCCCTCAAAAGATCATATTCCAAACATTCATAAGATTATGGAAAACATTATTAGCAAATACTTCCAGAGCAGCTGATTTTGTACTCCTTAAATAAGTTTATTCAGTACCTTTTTAAATACCTTAGTTGTGTTCTTATCTCTTTAGGAAGCTTGGGAACAGAAAGAAGACGATGACCTCAAAAGAGCAACAGAGTTAAGTCTTCAAGGTGTGGAGATTATTTTAATTACATTGTTTTAATGGAGAAATGTATCACACACAGAAAAGCATGTGAAGTATTATTTTTAATGATTTAATTTTTTAAAGTTTTTTGGAGGGGGGGGTCATAGAAGCAATATCATCTCAAATATCTGAGGTTATTAAATATAGTTCATTTGTTTGCTTATTTGAAGTTTTCTTCTCCCTGACTACAGATTGTTTCCTCCAGCTGCTCTGTCCTGTCTTGTTATTATGCTCTTTATATATATTTTTAAAGATTTTATTTATTCAGGGGCACCTGGGTGGCTCAGTCGTTAAGCGTCTGCCTTCGGCTCAGGTCATGATCCCAGGGTCCTGGGATCAAGCCCCACATCGGGCTCCCTGCTCGGCGGGAAGCCTGCTTCTCCCTCTCTCACTCCCCCTGTTTGTGTTCCCTCTCTTGCTGTCTCTCTCTCTCTCTCTGTCAAATAAATAAATAAATAAATCTTTAAAAAAAAAATTTTATTTATTCATTTGAGACAGAGAGATAGAGCATGAGCAGCAGGGGGAGAGGCAGAGGGAGAGGGAGAAGTAGACTCCCCCCGCTGAGCAGGGAGCTCAACATGGGGCTTGAATTCAGGACCCTAGGTATCATTATTTGAGCCGACGGCAGACACTTAGCCATCTGAGCCACCCAGGCACCCCATGCTCTTTATATTTCTTATTAGAGACTTTCCTCAGATACCTAGTAATCCTTGGCTGTGGTTCATGATCAAGAAAAGGAGACTAAAGGTTGATTGGAAGCCCTGAGCACATGAATAACTAGGGCTTGTCAACTGTGAGTTTTATAGGGTGGGACTGTTTTGGGGAAGATGTTAATGTTATTTAGGCTTTTCTCTTGGGCTGGTCAGATTCCTAAAAAAGAGTTTTCTAATCACTTGCCTTTGCCTACAGGTAAAAGATGTGGCTGCCAAAGTTCTGGGAGCCACGTATAGGAATAGGGCTGGGAGTTATATTCATGCTTCACTATGCAAACTGTGGCCTACTCCTCTGTTTTCAGTATGTGCCTGGCATCCCCCAGTCCGGAGACTGTTTAACCCTCTCCAGAGGATAAAACTCCAGACTTCTGTCATTGCTCAGCAGCATGAAGTGGGGAGAAAGGGGATCCTGGGAGTCTGTTTCTCAAATACTTTTTTTTTTTTTTTTTTTAAGATTTTATTTATGAGAGAGTTAGCGAGAGCAGGAACACAAGCAGGGGGAGTGGGAGAGGGGGAAGCAGGCCTCCCACAGAGCAAGGAGCCTGACGCGGGGCTCGATCCCAGGACCCTGGGATCATGACCTGAGCCAAAGGCAGACGCTTAACAACTGAGCCACCCAGGCACCCCTTCTCAAATACTTTTCATCAAATCCTTATTTGTATCTCCTCCTTAGCCTCCAGTTTCAAGGGTACCTGGTACTTCAAAGTTGTATGTCTTTTGAACAAGATTCTGTGATGTAAATTGAATTGGTTCTCAACTTTTCCATTACTGGCTTAGGCTTTGGCTTTGGCTTTCCTTGGTCTGCTAAGTCAGTCACCATCTACTTTCCAGCTTCCAGAGTTCTGATGTTACAGTCTCTTTTTCCGTTCTTCCCACTCTGCGGTGTTCATGTCTTATAAATAACTCTATACTGTGATTTGAGTGGAATTAATTATATTTTAAAGCAAAGAGACACTTAAGTACAAATGATTCTGGGATTCTTTGTTTGTTTTAAGATTTTATTTATTAGAACATGAGCAGGAAGGGGGGCAGAGGGATTAAGCAGACTCCCCACTGAGCAAGAAGCCCAAAGTGGGACTTGTTCCCAGGACTGTGAGATCATGACCTGAGCTGAAGTCAACCTCTTAACTGACTGAGCCACCCAGCACCCCCCCCATCCCGCCCCCAGGATTCTTTATTTAAAGTCATTAGTAAAGATGGATTCTGCCAGTGGAAACACTTTATTAAAGAAAAAAGCAATCTTGGATTTAGTTGTTAGTGTAGTGTATTTTAGTGAAACTTAAGTTAAAGATTAAATTTCCAGGGGTGCCTGGGTTGCTCAGGCCTTGAAATGCCTTCCACTGGGGCCTTGATCCCAGGGTCTTAGGATCCGAGCCCCGCGTCGCAGGGAGCCTGCTCCTCCCTCCCCCTGCTTGTGCTCTCTTTCTCTCTCCCCCCCCCGCAAATAAATAAATAAAATCTTTTTTAAAAGTTAAATTTCCATTATATTTGTTAAATTTCAAGAGATGTAATATTGAAGAACATGAAAGGATGCTAATTTTTTTATGGTCGCTTTTCTGTGAGATCATTTGTATTTGCCAGGAGCACCTACAATATACACCAAATAGTTGAAATCTAACATACAGTTTATATAATGTGAAATTGGGTTATCTGTAAAATCATAATCTTTTTTTCAGTTTTATTCCTTTCTTAGCATTATATCCCTTTCATATAAATATATTTAAGAGAGGGCGCCTGGGTGGCTCAGTCGGTTAAGCGACTGCCTTCGGCTCAGGTCATGATCCTGGAGTCCCGGGATCGAGTCCCGCATCGGGCTCCCTGCTCGGCAGGGAGTCTGCTTCGTCCTCTGCCCCTCCCCCCTCTCATGTGCTCTCTCTCTCTCTCTCTCTCAAATAAATAAATAAAATCTTTTAAAAAAAATAAAAAATAAATATATTTAAGAGAAAAAGGACATTTCTTTTTATAGATACCTGGTACCTGAATTGTTATTCTCCAGAGTGGGCTGGATAAAATAAAACCCTAATAATGTTTTAGGTTTCCTTAGGATGATAAAATATGTACCCCAAGCTGTTTTTTTAATCTTTCTAATCATATCACTTTGTGTCTATTCTAAGAACTTTTACAACACTTTATATTCCGCAGAGTTTAACAACTCTTTTCTGGATTCGTTGGGTTCCGATGAGGACTCTGGCAATGAGGATGTTTTAGACATGGAGTACACAGAAGCGGAGGCGGAGGAACTAAAAAGAAATGCAGAGGTAGGCTGCTTACTCCCTAAGTAGGACTGCTCAGGCTGCTGGCATCAGTCTTCATGCTGTTTCTCTTCCAAGGCCCCACTGTCAGTATCCCCTGTGGCAGAGCATCCCCATCAATGCTCTTCACTTTCTCTTGTCCTTTGCTCATTTCTTCTTTTTTTTTCCCTTAAGATTTTATTTATTTATGGGGCGCCTGGGTGGCTCAGTCGTTAAGTGTCTGCCTTCGGCTCAGGTCATGATCCCAGGGTCCTGGATTCGAGCCCCACATCGGGCTCCCTGCTCCGTGGGGAGCCTGCTTCTCCCTCTCCCACTCCCCCTGCTTGTGTTCCCTCTCTAGCTGTGTTTCTCTCTGTCAAATAAATAAATGAAACCTTAAAAGAAAAGGATTTTATTTATTTATTTTAGAGAGAGAAAGAGCCTGTGAGTGAGGGGAGGGGGAGAGGGAGAGAGAATCCCAAGCAGATTCCTTGCTGTATCCAGAGCCTGACTCAGGGCTTGATCCCAGGACCCTGAGATCATGACCTGAGCCAAAACCAAGAATTGGACACAACCGACTGAGCCACCCAGGCACCCTGCTCCTCATTTCTTATTCACAAGATTCAAAATAAAATGAAACAAAATTAGAAAGATATCCTGACTCCCTCTTGTGCATGTTAGGTAGTAATTAGGTAGTAACTGAGTAACATGACTCTCAATGTCATATATTAATTCACCTGTAGTTTTGCCAAAACTATATTGTCTTTAAAGTGAAATAACAAAACTAGTTGGTTGTTACTCAGTAAAAACTACTAGATCAGTGACATTAAACTAGAACACATTGTAACCTTTTTTTGCCCTTCTTAATTGCTTTTTTTCCGTTTTCCAATTTTTTTGTAATTTTAATTACCTAGAACTCCACTGTCCTAACACAACTACTGTTAGCATTTTTACATATTATTTTGTCAGCCCTACCTCCAGGTGTGCTTTTAAAACGTCATAAGTACAGTTTTTATTCTGCTTACTTGTTAAAGATTATTTATAAGCATTTTATTTTTAATGGCTGTATGTACTATATTGCCTCAAATCAGCATACTGTTTATTTAATTTTTAACCATGAGTATTTATGTTTCTGTTGTTCCACTGTAATAAAGAATACATTGGGAGGCGCTTGGCTGGCTCAGTTGGTAGGGTGTGCAACTTTTTTTTTTTTTTTTTAATATTTTATTTATTTATTTGACAGAGACAGTGAGAGAGGGAACACAAGCAGGGGGAGTGGGAGAGGGAGAAGCAGGCTTCCCGCTGAGCAGGGAGCCCAGTGTGGGGCTCCATCCCAGGACCCCGGGATCATGACCTGAGCCGAAGGCAGACACTGAACGACTGAGCCACCCAGGCGCCTTAAGAGTGTGCAACTTTTGATCTCAGGGTTGTAGGTTCGAGCCGCACATTAGGTGTAGAGATTACTTTAAAAAATATATATGTTTAAAAAATACATTGAGGAACGGTGGATGATTGTAATATTTTCTGTGTTTAGGATTTTTTTCTTTCAGTAAATTCCCAGAAGTAAATTACTGCTTCAAAGTTGAGAAACATTTTAATGGTTTCTGGTTTACATATACCTATATTCCTTCCCAAAATGTGTATCTTAGAGTGCTGCCTGCAGTGCATGAATGTCACTTTCCAGGTTTTTACAATTTTTCTACTAACAGTTTTTTTTTTTGAAGATTTTATTTATTTATTTGAGAGAGAGAGAGTGAGAGAGAGAGAGAGCATGAGGGGGGGAGGGTCAGAGGGAGAAGCAGACTCCCTGCTGAGCAGGGAGCCCGACCTGGGACTCGATCCCGGGACTCCAGGATCATGACCTGAGCCGAAGGTAGTCTCTAAACCAACTGAGCCACCCAGGCGCCCTACTAACAGTATTTTAATAGCATTTTAAAAAGTATTTAAAACATAAAAGTTTATCCATAATCCCTACAGTACCACCGCAGCTGTTTTCATTTTGTTCGTTTTGTTTTCCAGTACTTAATCATTAACATACCTGTTTTTATAGAGCTGTAATTATTGTGTGCATTCATGTGGATTTGAAAAACAAGTTTACATGTTGGTGACCCACTGAATAATATTGCATTGAGTTGGTATACCACTAATCATTCAACTATTATTAGGCCTATTGTTCCAACTTTCCATTATTATAGATAATGCTACAGTGAATAATTTTATACATGTACTCTTTTCTCCTTTTGAATGATTTTCCTAGGATAAATTCTTAGCTGGGAGTAGAATTCTTGGGTCAAAAGGTATGAACAATACAACCACTGGATTTTTTTTTTATTGAGTTTGACTATACACACACTGAAACTCAGCCATGTTAGCTTTGATAATAAATTTAAATTTAGTGTTTTGCTTTTATTCAAATGAAGAGTTAAAAGTCATGCCCATTTCTGTTTTCCAGACAGGAAATCTTCCTCATTCTTATCGGCTCATTAGTGTTGTCAGTCACATTGGTAGCACCTCTTCTTCAGGTAAATGGACATTATGATTTCAGCATTTTACAAATGAAGTAGCCAACATTTACTGCCTATTAGTTTGCCCTGTGCCTAGCTTCATGAGCTATAGGTTAAATGCATTAAGAAAAAGTTTTAAATCTTTCCTTTGATCACACTAAGTGTGAATTGTGTTAAAGGTGCAACTTTTTTATTTATTTATAGATGACCCAAATTCCCCTATATATGTGTATGTAAAAAAAAAAAATATATATATATATATATATATATATATATTTATCCAAAAAGTTGTCCTGGTGTAGTATGTTTCTCCCTTAGATTCCTGTACATGTTTTCTGAATGGTTTTTAGAAACATTGTTGGGGATAGGGTGGATGGGGTGGCTGTTTCTCTCTCTCCAAAACTTGCTATACCTGAGAAAAATGTGCTGTGTTTTAAAAACTACAATTTTAAGATTTTATTTATTTTAGGTCATTACATTAGTGATGTGTACGACATTAAGAAGCAGGCATGGTTTACTTACAATGATCTCGAGGTATCTAAAATCCAGGAGGCTTCTGTGCAGAGTGATCGGGACCGGAGTGGTTATATCTTCTTTTATATGCACAAGTAAGAAACTGCCAGGTCTGGAGCTGTGGGCTAAACATCTCCCAAACTCTTTTTTTTTTTCCTGTAAGGACAAATTGTCCCCATCACTTATTGGTTGACAATGTTTTTTTTTGTTACCTTTGCTTAGGGCTTATATCTTGATATCTTAACTCCATGTTAATGACTCATCTCACGGTAGTATCGAGGTGTGGAACTTAAGACTGTTAGATGACAAAGCTGTCCTATCATAAACCTTTTTGGTCTTCCAGGTGTATCAGCTAGAAGATTTGAGTTACATGGATGGATGGGAACCACATGGCATTGTTATCAGGGGTAGCCAGTGCCATTGTCCCCCCAGCGTTCTCAGAAATCTGCACTTGGGGTTAAGATAGTGATCAAATCAATGAGCTGCTTGTTTAATAAAATTTAGGCACTAAATGGGATTGTGCAGGCTTTATCAGTATCTTCTATCTGTCCTTTGGCTTTGCTCACTGAATTTCCTGTTTTATTTCTTGTTTGTTTTATTTTAAGGGAGATCTTTGATGAGCTGCTGGAAACGGAAAAGAATTCTCAGGCACTTAGCATGGAAGTGGGGAAGACCACTCGTCAGGCCTTGTGAGGAACAAACTCCTGGGTTGGCAGTGTGCACTGCTTATTCCCTCCTACTGCTGCCCACCTCACCTTTCCTCTGCCCAAGGAGAATTTGGAATTCTACTTGATGCGGGAGCAACAAACAGCTCAGGGCCAAACCAAAAGACGAAAATTGCAATTATGTGGAACGCTCCATGCTAATTGTTTTATGGAAACTTTGGTCTCACATCTGTAGCTGATTATCCTCTTTTTCTCCTACAAGAGTGGCACTTCCTTTTGTCTTAGGAATACGTGTTGTAAATAATATATATATGTACATACACACACACACACACACACACGTATGTGGAATGAATGGAGCCTTAAAGAGTTAGGATGAGCCACCATAGTATTCCTGTTCAAAATTAATAGCACAGCAGTTTGGAGAAGAAATGAAGGTGTCAAAGAGTCCATTCACCTGAGAGATGTGTAAAGATGTACATATTGGTTGGCATTTAGTTTTTCTGTTCCTTGAGTAGTTTCACTCAAGTCTATAATCTTTCACATGTGTTTCTTATTAGTAAAGTTCACTGGAAAGCCAGCTCTCCATGTTACACTAATGACAGTTTGTCCTCCTTGCAAGGGAGAGGCATTTCTGCCACCTGACGTGAGGAGCTTTTTTTTTTTTTTTAATTACTTCATGGATTTGTAATGCTTTTGCTGTTTACATGCAGTCCCAAGAAATGGATTGTTGGTGCTTTGGAATGGGTTATGGTCCCCCGTTTGGTATTCATTGTACACTTCGTATTTTCTTTAAAAGAGATTCTTCACACAGTATATTCATCTATATTATTATGGTAGTGAAGATAGAATCTTTTCTTTTTCTTCTGTATCATCCTTCCATGGAGCAAGCATTACCCTAATAGATTGCAACCAAAATTTTAAGAGGTAGGAAAATAATATCCCAATTGGGATTCCCCAGCAAGGACACCTGGGGATAAGGAAGAATGCTAGCATCTGTCTGTCATACATGGAGAGGTCAGGATGAGGATTCTCGTGTTAAAGCTAAAAACTCTGGACCACTAGAAGCCCTACTGCAAGTGGGAAATTAAGTACATGAGCTTAGGATGAAGCTTGAGCATTTAATCATTTGTTGTCTGTCTTTGCCCTTAAAACAGGGTGAGAATTAGAATGAGATTGGTTTAGGTAATCCCAAGAACTAACAAGTAACAAAGGTGCATAATATGTTTTATCTTTTTAGGTGCTTTGAGTTGAGGCTAAATGGGAATGCAACATTAAGTGCCACATTAGTCACTCAGCTGGCATAACCAGCTTGGATATTAAGCAGCCTGTGAAACCATATAAAGAATGAGTTTGAGAGGAGAATTCTATCCACAGAATAACTTTATAAGCCCAGGAATCATTAGGTTCACACAGTTAAGTGTAGCAAAATGAAACTTTCAATATTTTCTTTCATGTTTTACTTCCTTTTATTATCAGGAAGGAGGGAATTCTTGTTTCACTTCTGAGGTAGGGACAAAACCACATCAGTTTTTCAAGGGGAGGAAACATGTTAAAGTCCATCATCAGAGAAGGTGCAACATCTTTTCTAGAACATTGCCTTAAGAGAGCACCAGGCCCCACACTTGGACGTGTTCTGACGTAGTAACTTGTTGTAAAATTCTCAGTTTTTAAATTGTAAATGGCCCCAGCGCGTTGGTTAACTACAGATGAAAAGTTCGGCCTCCTACCATTTACCTATGCACTACCACAGTGAACATTCCAAAATGGTATGCCGGTCAGTTGTGCGTGAATAGTATAGAGCAGAGGAAAATAACTTTTAAAACTGTAGCTTTTGCTGGAAAATAACTGGTTTTTTCCAAAATGAGTGAAGTGGTGATCAAATTCTGTAGCTAGTTAGGACTTCTCTTCCGCGTGTTTGCATTTGAGAGCTTCGAGAGGTGCTGTTTAAAACGACTGGAAATGTATTGAAGTGAGGGATACATTAGGGCATTAAAAAAAATAGAAATGATGCCATAGGCCTGATTGCCCATGAAGTGCCCTCATTTGACTTGCTTTTTGTAGCCTGTGTGTGTGTGGGTGGGTGTGTGGCTTGGAAGTACATGTGGCTTAGAAACCTGTTTTGATTGGATCTTCCTCTCTTGGGCTGGACTTGCTAATTGAAAATAGGTTACTGAGGTAGATGAATTATCTTACTGCTGATATGCTTGCAACTTTGGGACTTGAATTTTCCTTGGTAGCTGTGCATTTTTGTGGCCTTGTCAGCCTTCCTCCCTCCCTGTGCTCCTTATCCCCCCTTTCACTACACTTCTCATTTGGGTTCATGACTACAGATGGAAATTTTAGCTTTGAAGGGGTTTATTGGGTTTTTTTGAGCTGGGTGTATATATTTAAAAATTATAAGTAGATAATATATATATATATAATTTTTTTTTTTTTTGCACAGTATGATCAGTTTGCTCAGAATTGGGGGGGATGGGGCATTTGGTATGTTGGGGCCAGGAAGGGACAAGTCAGATGGGGACAGAGTGCTTCAGTCCCAGGCAGCCTACACAGTCACCTTTCTACTGATAATACCAAATGTGGTTACATCACTTTAAATGACGTTGAATTGGTACTTGACAGCACTTCGTTCTGCAGACAGCTGATCTTAATTGAAATTTTTGGGAAGGGAAAACTAAAATTCAAACTTACTGATTCTTACCACCTAGTATTATGGAGAATTGGAAGTTGCATATAGCCAGATAGCTGCTGCCCCTTTAGTAGCCATGACTCTAATTTAGGCCTATGAGATAGACTCTGTTTTGCGGGGAATATATTTATAGTGTGTGCACACTCATGCGTTTTGTGTCAGCAGGATAGAATAAAAGCAGCAAGTCCATGAATTGTTCTTCTATTTACATTTTGATTCCAAAAGCTATTTGTTTACTTGCCATGGTCTCTTAATTTCGGGCCTAACTTAATGGCTCAGTAACAGATGTAACAAATGTAAATGTGTTTACATTTTTAAAAGTATACAGAGATACTTACAAATCAGCTGATTAACTCTGGGAGGCAAATAGTAGACTATACATTTCTTTACTTCTCTTCTTGTTCAAGTGTAGAATTTTTCCAAAAGAGAAACTTTAAGAATTAAAACCTCAGCAAGTGAATTCATGAATTTACTTATTTTTCCATACTGCAGTTACCATTATGTTACTATATAAACAAAGCTCTACATGTGTACAGCTACGAATATAGTTGTATAATGGAAATTATTTGGAAACATCTAAATTGAAGAGATTTTTGACAGTGTCTATATAGTTGAGTGTTATGAGTATAGAGAGAGCATGGGGGTGAGGTTTGGAACCATACAGAAAAAAAGTAGTTTGTAAACTCATTCGTGATCTGAAAAGAGTTTATACTAAAACAAATAAAAATATTACTCTTCTTTGTCCTCTGAAATGAGTGCAGTGGATGCACTTAGTCATCCAAACTTTTTTTTTTTTTTTTTTGGTTCTTTGCTTTAATTGGCACCCCCTACCCTGCGCCCCCATAGGCGGTCTTTTGTTTTAAATCAGGGAAACAGAGCTAGATCTCCCAAGTACATTTGGATCTTGTATATGTATGTATGGAGATTTTTAGAAACACCAACAACCCAGTACCAGATGCAAGTCCCATGAGTGTCCCCAAAAAACAGGCGTGTCCTTTTCCTTCTCCCCATCTTGCTTTACCACTGAGTAATGCTCTCTTTAAGTGTGTACAAAAACTACTGGGTTTCTGCCATCTGATGTCTTTTGAATGCAGTACTTCAGAATTCTAATTTTGTCTCTCTTGGTAGGTCTTAATAACATCTGAAAAACATAGATATTTTATTGGAAAACTACGGTTCGGTAGACCTTGAGAGTTTTGTGACGTTATTCAGCTGTGCGTCACCACGGTCACTGGCTCCTTTATGGCTTTGATTACTAGACTTCAGGCAGTCTTTTCCGTTGTATCATATTTATACACAGCGAATTTTTCTTTCCATGTGTGCTACATGTCTGAGGTTTTGAAGTTTTTAATAAAAAGTGTGCCAGTGTAAGTATAAGCAGTTGATTTTAGTAACATTGGACTTTTCTAAAGTACATTAAGAGGTTCAAAGTATAGGCATGTTCGCTGGTGAAACCATAGAGGGGATGAGGTTCTGGATCAAGACCCAAGTTCGGTAGGTCAAATGCCAAAACGAGCAATCAGCTGACCTGGCCTGTTTCAAGAACAGAGGGGATGCGGGGAGTGAGACCACACACCTCTCGTCCCCAGGTTTCCCTCCCTCTCTGAGCTTGTCTTTGCATCCCAATTCCTCTGGCCTGTTGTCAGTGTGGTTTACTTATGCTGTGGAGAGGAAAACAGAAGGAAGGGTCCTACACTTTGCCTAATTGAGCCACTACCAGATTTGCTGGCAGCTTTGGCCACATTATTTGTGAGGTGATTTTCTTTCTTTGTGTTCAGAGTGACTTGATTCTGATTCTTTATGTTGTTTCGTATGGAGCGGCACTTTATCTGTGTTTTAGCAGAACTGTTCCTCTATCCTTTACGGTTTTTCCTTGTTTTTGTTTCCTTTTTAAATTATGCATAGAGTTTTTTGTGTGTGTGAAATTAAAGCCTTTATTAACCTTGCGATGGTTTGACTGTTATTTCTGGAAAGGACTTATCCTTACAGACACTTAACAACCATTTGTTGAGGTTGTGAAATCACTTTCTGTTCCCTTCTGACTTGGACTTCAATGCAGCACCATTACAGCTTAAAGGAGATGGAAGGGCAAACCAACAAATGGCTGGAGGCAGCACCGAGTTCTCGTTTTCACTGCAGGAGCCTGGGAAGCTTGGCAGAGGTTCTGGATAACACTTTGTAAACTCGGCATTGGCCTTAGCTAAGCTCTTCCTTTGCCTTATTATTAC
The DNA here is from genome assembly GCF_011800145.1 of Mirounga leonina. Classification (NCBI taxonomy): domain Eukaryota; kingdom Metazoa; phylum Chordata; class Mammalia; order Carnivora; family Phocidae; genus Mirounga; species Mirounga leonina. The sequence goes on from NW_023270377.1 coordinate 18,519,216, forward strand.
CAGACGGGGGTGAAATGACCTCTGTTCTAGACCCAGTGGGTATGCTGCTCTCTCTGGGAACAGGTTAGTGTTGTGAAACTTCCTAACGGGGCCCTTTCCCGGGCCATTCAACTCTTGCAAAGAAGGAGTGCCCTTTAACTTCTCACCTAAGTCAGTGAGGAAAGTATGTGAGAAGGAAAAGCCATTACTCTGGGAAAGATGTGAAACTGCAAAAGGCTTCAGCCCACTTTCCATGGTTAAAAACGACTTACAGGAGAGGAAAACCTAGGGATGACTCCTCAGAATTAGAATGTTCTGTGGAGTGTTTGCTCTTCTAAGAAGGGAAAGCTCTAGAACAGGATGGTTAAAAGTGACATTAACACCCCATGGTCGAAACCATGTGACCACCTTCTTAAGAGCTGAAATTGGGACCACACTGTCCTTATGGAGGTACCATTCTGGAAGAATAGGTTGCTTACAGGTAAAATTTCACTTCAATTAGTATAGGACTAATACACCAGTCATGAAAACAAGGAAATTGAAAGCAGGGTAGGGAACTGCTCTCCAACCGCAACCACTCCTGCTTCTCAAAACAGGCCTTTTTCTTTCTTGAGGTGGTGTTGCTTCCATCGAGGGAGGGCAGAGAAGGCAGTAGGTGTCATCCCCAAGGCCTTGGTGAAATCCTCGATGGACAGGTGCTTCTAGAAGAAGAGAGAGACCAGAGGGCAACAGTCACATTCTCGCCCAGGGTTGACTTGGATGAGTCCTGTAGGTGTGACAGAGCAGTCACGTGAAGAACAAAAATAGGTAACGTCAGGAGAACCCGGAAAGAGATGGGGAGGAGCCAGGCGGCATGTTGAGGTCTAAGAAGTGTGATCCCTGAATTTGGAACATGAGCAGCATGAAGTAGATTGAGCTCCTGCTGACAAGTGCACCCTAGCTCTGAAATAAGAATCAGGACATTTGACTTCGCTTGGCTAGGGAATTTGCTAAGAGAGTGTCTTAGTTTTCCTCTCTCTAAAATGGGAGGAAAAAAAGGCCAATTTTTGCTTCTTTGTAATGCTTTTATGGAGATGAAAATAATATTACGCATGAAAGGGCACTGGAAACAAGGTATCTTGTTCATCTGTACTCAGTAAACAGTGAACCTAAGCGAGAGGATCCTACTTTCTGTAAATCTGGCCCACAGAGTAAGCAGATGAGCCCCCGAAAGGAATCTGCCCAGGTCTGAATATATGAGACTCCGTTGCTGTTACGACAGGAGGCCCAGCTCTGCTCGAGAGAGCCATGACCCTGGGGAGGCGCTCGCCCTCCTGGGTGCTACCTTGCCGGGGATCAAGTGAGCAGGCTGGCCGCCCCAGCGCGACGGGCCCAGCAAGCAGCAGTCTAGCGTCCAGGTACAGCTGTGCCACTTGCAAAACCCCCTGGGAAACAAAATATTTGGATGACTCATACCGGCTTCTTCCATCCTATGAATGATCTAGAAGGTTGGATAGTGCCATTCTACCTTTTTACTCTTGGCTTAGAGATCCTGACTGGGAGACACCTAACTAAGCCAGGGGTATATATCTTTCTCCATAAGATGAGGGGATTGCCTGAAATGACATTTGCTCCCAGCTAACACAATGTAATAGGGCTACTGCTTAAAGCAAGCCAGGTACCCTCAAGGCACATTCATGTGAGAACCCCAAACTGAAGCTACTAGAAAACAGCATCTCCCAACCTTCATCTCTGCTCCCCAGGCACCAAGAAGGGGATGAGGTGGTAAAAGCCATGGGTTTCTTTTCAGTGTGAGCCCCACCCCCTCCGCCAACCCGAGGAGAGCATTTGAGCCCACTCCTACAGAGAGCCCTAACTGAACAGCTTGGACAACATCTGTAGGTGGACTTCAAGCTCAGATGGGTCTGACGCCTCAGTTCTCTAACCTGTCTTTAGGTTTGCCTCCCACCCCTGGGCATTCTCAAGTCCCCCGAGAGCCTGCCCACTCCCCCAAGCAGGGAAGAAGAGAGGAAAGGTGAGTGGTTTGGGCATCCGTGGATGGGGAAGAGCTGCCTACCCCAAACTGGTTTGTAGCAAACCCCTGGCCCAGGTCCCTCACAGCTGTGGCTGCAGGTGCCCTCCCTGGCCCCAGCCAGGCTGGCTCCACGGCTTGGCTGAGGCTTCTGGACTCTGACCCCCAGGGTAGAAAGGAGGAACTGCCCATCCCCATGGACTTGTAGCTTTCCGCTAGTCCTGCTCTTGGACTCTGTGATCCTGCCAGCTGATGACTGGCCTCGCCCATACCCACATCCGCCTCTCTGTGGCTTACTCACTGGTACTCAAACACTCAGATTATCCTCTTGCTACTGCCTGCAGCCAGACCCACCACCCCACTGTTCATCGTCACTGGCTCCCCTTCCGAGTCTGGAGCAGTCAGGCCTGAAGTCCTCTCCTACTCTCCCCACTTAACACTGACCTACAGCTTCCCCCACAAGAATGTACTGGCGCTCCCGGGTGGCGCAGTCGGTTGAGCGTCCGAATCTTGGTTTCGGCTCAGGTCATGATCTCGGGGTCTGGACATCAAGCCCTGCTGGGCTTCGCTCTCAGAGAGGAGTCTCTCGGGATTCTCTCTCCCTCGCCCTCTGCCTCTCCCCACCCCTTGCATGTGCGTGCTCTCTCGCTCGCTCGCTCTCAAATAAATCTCCTTTAAAAAATCAGCAACAGGGGCGCCTGGGTGGCTCAGATGGTTAAGCGTCTGCCTTCGGCTCAGGTCATGATCCCAGGGTCCTGGGATCGAGTCCCGCATCAGGCTCCCTGCTAGGCGGGGAGCCTGCTTCTCCCTCTGCCTCTGCCTCTCTCTCTGACTTTCATGAATAAATAAATAAAACATTAAAAAAAAAATCAGCAACAGACAACCGACTTTTTAAAAAGGATCTTAGATTCTGTAGACTGTTTCTACCATGGTAGGGTTGTCTTGATTCTGTTTGTCCCATTCCGAATTCACCATCCAGCCTCCTATCAGTCACCGGGTTCAATAACACCAGCTGCCCCTCCTTTTAGAAATACCTGGAGCCACATGGTACCATGGGAGCGGCAGAACTCCGAAGCCCTGGTCCTTGCTCTGACTTGCTGCTAAGTAGCTACGTCAGGCACATCACGCAAGTCACGTGCCCTGCCTCCAGTTTCCTCAGGCAGTTGTAACAGCAGCTTACATTTACATACCAGGGGCTGGGCAAATAATACTCATATATTACTGTTACAAAAAATATGTTGGGATCGTCCCAATATTCCAGTGAGGACACAGATGGGTAGATCTGGGAAAGAATGCATGAACATGGTCTCCAAGGTGAAGGGCAGGATGCAAATGCTCTGGGAACCATACACTTAAACATATATCGGGCCCAAACCCCTAACAGACTTGTTGGAGAAATCAGGCATCTCTCTTCTGTAGATTCCTTAATTCATTAGCAAGACATCTTTATGGTTTATCATCCCGAGAGTACGTTGTCTCTCGATACCCCCATCACGCTAGATCAGCCATCCATTTTGGATCTGCCTATAGTGGGAATGAATATTGGAAATGTATTTTTAACAAGCTCTCTTCTTGCCATACTCTCTCCCCACGAGTGACCCGCGTGGGCCTGCAGGTGCAGCCACCGGAAGCACCGCGCACTGGCGGGTCTCTGAATAGCCTGCCCACCAAATAGGCATCACCCGGGATGTCCCCGGGTGCCTCAAACGGCATGGCTACCCCCATACTCACGGTTGTCCCCCTCTAAGCTCAGTCTGACCCAGGGTCTTTTTGTCTCCGAAAATGATGCAATTGCCCCCCCCATCACACCCTTCATCCAATAATTACCTAGTGTCATTGACTTTACCTCCTAAAATTCCTCTAAACCCCCTCCTTCCCTCCACTTCCCCAGCCACCACTCAGCCGGCCTCTGGTCACTGCTTTTGCCACCTTCCAGTCCCTTCTTCACTGGGTAGCTATAGTCATTTTTTTTTTTTTTTTTTAAAGGTTTTATAAAACCTGGCTGGCTCCGTCAGTGGAGTGTGCCACTCTTGATCCCGGGGTTGTGAGTTCAAGTCCTACATTGGGCGCAGAGATTACTTAAAAATAAAATCTTTTTTTTTTTTTTTTTAAGATTTTTAAACTTTTTAAAATTAATCCCCGCTGTGCTCATTCCCTGCCTCTGGGCTTCACGCATGCTGTTCGCTTCTCCAGGAAAAATCCGTTTTGACTGAATAATTCCTGTTCACCTTTCAGAAGGAAATCTTCTCTAAGTCAGGTTCCTTTTTGGAAGACCCTTCATGGCACCTGTAGTTCACCTTGTAGCGCTTACCATCACTGAAATTAAATCATAGTATAATCAGGGTCCTTTGAACCCTCTGTCCCCACTGAGATGTCACCTCACGTGAAGGTGGAGACCAGGTGTGTTTTGTTCACCAGGGCATCCCCAGCACCTAATCACCTGCAGGGCACAATCTGGGGGTCATTTAGTGTTGTCCAGCAGATGGCCAGCCAGCTTTCTTCATCCTCGAGCCTGACCTACCTCCTTCCTGCTGGGATCCACACCCTCGGGGAGCTCCTCCACAGGCTTGTTCACCAACTGCTCCAGGGGAAAGATGGGTAGAGGCCCAGAAACGAGGTTGCTATTCGCATTGAACATGTCCAGTTTAGGGTTGGTGATCTCCTAGGGAAGAGAAGGAAACCACTGGTTCATTCTGCTGGTTTGTGGCTACCTCCCAGGCTGCCCTTCTCTCTGGAGTCAACATTGATTCTAGATTATCTCCTTCGAGAAGCCTTCCGTGACCCCCATATGCACACTCCTCATAAGAACACAACACCTGGGGTGCCTGGGTGGCTCAGATGGTTAAGCGTCTGCCTTCGGCTCAGGTCATGATTCCAGGGTCCTGGGATTGAGCCCCACGTTGGGCTCCTGGCTCAGCAGGGAGCCTGCTTCTCCCTTTCCCTCTGTCTCCGCCCCCTGCTCAAGCTCTCTCTCTCTCTGTATCTCTGTGTCTCAAATGAATAAATAAAATCTTTAAAAAAAAAAAAAAAAAAGAACACAACACCTGATTGGATCTGTGAGCTAAAACTTGGTGGTTTGTATCCAACCAAAGCCAATGGATCCAAGATGATTATTTTGTTCTATGACTTATGAACTTCTCCATGGCTTCCCACAGATGTTCGAGGTCCACCTTGGACATTTATGATCCTCTTTCTCTTATCTGTTATGAAACTGTCATCAGTAAATTCCCTTAGCCTTGACCTATCTATCCATGCTTTCCTGCCTGAACCATCAGTCCACCAAGAAGGGTTTATTGAGGGCACAGGGTACTCGGGCTGCGGGTGGGGCTGAGGAGCCAGCCTTATCTGCTGATTAAGCCAGCGTGCTTGTGGAATTGCTCTCGTGTTCTGGACACATTTCTACAGAGTCTACTTGGCCCTGCCTCCTCTGCGAGGCTATGAACTTCTTGAGGGAAAGGTTTTGCTTTCAGATTCCCATAACCCCGGGCCAACAGGTTCAACGCACGGGGTTCTGTTCACTAACTGAGGGACTGCAGTTTGCACCCGGAGAAAGGACCCCAAGGGTGACCACAGCAGACAAATCATTCTGTCTCTAAGTATAGTCCATGGACTAACTACATCAAATCACCTGGCTCTTCATTTAAAACAGGCATGTTCCCGGGGCTCATCCCGATTCCACGCACCAGAATTTGGGGGAGTGAAGGGGACTTCGGGATCTGTGGTTTTTGTTTTTGTTTTTTAAAAGATTTTATTTATTTGACAGAGAGAGACACAGCCAGAGAGGGAACACAAGCAGGGGGAGTGGGAGAGGGAGAAGCAGGCTCCCCGCTGAGCAGAGAGCCCGATGTGGGGCTCGATCCCAGGACCCTGGGATCATGACCTGAGCCAAAGGCAGACGCTTAATGACTGAGCCACCCAAGCGCCCCGGGATCTGCATTTTAACCAGCTGTCCCCACCTCGCTCCTGGCTCTCATCATCTGGATTCTTATGCATGCTCAGTCTAGGCCATGGAGGAGAAGAAACAGCAGGAGGCCTTGAAGTTCAACAGGGAGAAGCACTTCCATGAGCGGTGGGAGGACATGGTGGAAAGGGAAGCCCAGGACCCTGCTATCTTTTCTGGAGCTTTCTCAGCTCCCACGGGGCTGCGACATCAGCCAGCCACCTGCCCCGTACTCACCGCAGTGATCTGGTCCCAGTCCCCAGAGTTTCCAAGCTCCGCCTTCAGGTCCTCATAGGATTTGGTGTTCTGCACATAAAGCCAATAACAAGTTAGACCCAGCTCTCAGCAGAGGACATGGAAGAATTTTTTCCTTTCGGGGGGTTGAAAGAAGGCTGGCCTAAGGCCCAGGGGTGGGGGCTGGAGGAGGGACCCTGAAAAAGGAGGGTAGACGGGAGGATGAACACCCACGGGGCTGATGGTCAGGAAAGGCCCTGCTCAGCCCCACGTGGGGATAGAGGCCACCCTCAGAGGCAGTGTGGGCAGCCATGTGCAGCCTGGAGAAGCTGCCTCCCCTATGGAGGCTCTGGGGAATATGGGGGGCTTGGAAGCCAGGGGCCTCCTCCCCTCCCAGAGCCTGGAGGGGGACCCTGCCGCAGAAAGGTGAAGGGAGTCAAAGGGACGCTGGCTCCACGAGGAGCCGCATCTCTATAAGCCCAGGGCCTGGCCCCCAGCATGGCGCATCATGACGGCCATTGTGCACCTAAAGTCACCAGGCCTTAGCCTTCCTCCTTCCTGCAGACAACGTGCACGGGCTTCCATTTTGAGGACCTGCCCTCTGCTTCTACCTGGGGCCAGTTCAGGAAAGTCCTGTGGCAGTCCAGCTCAGCGTCCCTCAGGTAAGGACCACACGTATGAGCCATTTTGCTTAGAAGTGGGTGCCAGGAAGACATTCGTCTGTCCTTTAAAGAACTGCCGTGTGTCATTTTCATCTGGTTTGAGGATGCACCAACACTGTCCCGGAGAAGTTTCTACAGTGATGGAAATGTTCTTTCTCTGCGCTGTCCAACCTGGGAGCCACTAGCCATGAGTGGCTACGAAGCAGTTAGCTTGGGGCTTGTGAGAAATTGAATCTTCAGTTTTGTTTAACTTTAGTTGATTTAAGTTCAAATGGTCAGTACAGCTCTTAGTAAGAATGTCCATCAGCTCTGAGCTACATCTCGTGCCCAAGAAAGGCACGGTCATGAGCCCGGGTTTTTGATAGACTTCCTTCCCTCTCCCTCACCAGGGGGCTTCATGGGCTTACGCAGTCTGACTTTTTATTCGAGGTCCCCTAGAACCCCTTTAAAAATCTGTCACTGGTCGTCTATCACAATGAATAGAAAAGCCTGGAAGTCCGCCCTGCCCTTGGGGTGTGCCGTGAGCGGCCTCCTGGAGAAGGTCGTGCTGGGCTGGAAGGATCAGGGGGGCGCTGGCCACTCACACTCCACTTGAAGGGATCCCATGCCAGGAACCAGCCTGTGAAGGTGGGGGGCTCGTGTCCCTGCTTCACCACAATGATGGGGGTCTCGGGGTCACGGCCGCTGGGGTGTGTCTTGAGGTATTCCTGTGCTGTGATTGCTGCAGCTTTCTTCTCCTCCTCTTTGGCGTGCTGCCCGATCCAGAAGAAGACCTGAGGAGAATCCAGAGTTCGGGTAGGCCTTCCTGTCCTCCCTGGCCCACCGTGCTCCGCCTGGGGTCCGCCAGGCTCTGAGGACCGACAGTGGAGCCAAGTGACCTCGGGCAGGCCCCATCTGGTCTCGACTTTGCATCTGGGAGATGAAGAGGTTGGACAGGTGTCCTCTACTTGGAGACTCTGCCAGTGTGGGACTCTCGGCCTCTCCAGAGCCACAGACCCTCAGAAACGTGCTTCTGCCATGTGAAAGAAACGGGGCTTTGGGAAAATACGTCCTGCACTGCAGCCCCTTCCGGAACGTTCCTCTCTACCCGCCTCCTTCTTCCTTAGGCTCTTGTTCACAATACTACTCCCAGGAAGAATGAATGAGGGAGCCCAGAAAATGTCACAACTTACCTGTCCATAAAGTCACCATTTCTTGGCCCTGGGGCTTGAGCTGGTGGTAAGGGAGGGCCCCAGACCTCAATCCTACCTGGTCCCAGACATCGAGCAGGAACACATCGTCCTCTTCCAAGTCATCCTGATTGAAGTCGGGGATTTCTGTGGCCAGGAAGCGCCCGGTCTGGTTGGAACATTCAAAGAGCCGGGGGGTGATGGCCAGGCTTTCCTTCTGCAGTCTGCAGGATGCAGAGAAAATTGTGGCGGCAAGAAGAAGGTGTGGGGAAGGAAAAATGGAGGACGCAGAACTCCGACACAGAAAGCCCAACTTCTAGGAAAACGCTCTTTTTTCTGACCACACGAAAAGTGCCCCCCTCCTCCCAAGAGTCTGAGAGCGCTCCAAGGCAGAAGTCCCCGCTGCCTTTCCGGGACGAGCATTCCAGAGGCTCTTCTGCAGGCCCGTTGGGAAGTTCTGATATCTTCCTTCTAGGCCTCCTCCGGCCACTGCAGGAATGCCCTTTCCCTTTAAACGGGGGAATAGTGGACCCTGGGTATGCTTTAGAAAAAACACTGGAAAGAGTGTTTCCAGCTGGGGCTTCTCAACATCCAGGTCCTGTGTCGGGACTAAAGGACAGGGTTCTGGCAGCTTCGTCCCCCAGGGCAAGCCCTGCCCCTCTCTTTGAGTTGCTTCCTAGCCCGTGAACTCCATTTGCCAAGAAAACCCCCACCGGGCCCCAGGCATGCCCCTGGGCTCACGGGGCTCTCAGGGCCCATTGGGCCGCCCGTTCTTTCTTCATCTTGTAGCCCTGGGGACTGGTACACAGAGTCCTCAGTCCATGCTCACTGCAGACTCTGGGCCATGGGCTGGAGGGGCTGGGAGGCTCCCCAGCGTAGAAGGTGAGCTGGAGGCAGAGGGACCCCACAGTTACCTCTTGGTGCTGGCATAGGGAGCCTTTCCACCCAGGGCCACCCAGAAGCTGGCCGGCTCCTGCCCTTCCACCACCACTTGTTTTTCTGTCCGAGAGATGGTGTCCGCAACCATCTTGGCCATTTCCCGCTCGTCCCCGCTACAGCCCTGGGGAGAGGGGGGTCAGCTGTGTTGGGGGAGACCATCTCTACTGCCACACCTACCCCCACCCTTCCACCATGTTTACTGGCCCAGAGCTCCTGGGTCCAAGAGGGCCCCTCCTGCCTGGATCAGGACCCCATGCACACCCCTCCTCTGTCCTTGACACTCCAAAGAACGGCAGAGGGTACAGGAGCCTGCACTCTCCTTACAGGGCAAGAGAAAGCATCCAAGAGGCTGAGATCAACGGAGAGGCAGCGACAGGTATGAGGATAGTGAGAGAGAGCCCCAGACACAAAGACAGACCAACACTGGGACAGGCAGGGTGGCCGGGGACAAAGAGAACGAGAGATACTGAACCGGACTTAGAGGCAGAGAATGTGAGGGTGGAGGGAGACTGGCTAGGGGCAGCTGGGAAATGAGCCAGAAGGACCTGCTGGCCAGGGGCTCCCCTGAGGCCCGGGGACCCCTAAGATCCACTTGGGGAGGGGGAGGCCACTGCACGCACCTTCCCGCACCACAGATAGCAGCAGGACGGGGTCTTAAGGATGAAGACGTCATTGGAGTTGAGGAAGCTGGCCCGGGGTTGGACCTCAAAGGCCTTGGTGTTGTTGGTGCTGGTTCCCTGCACCTGGAACAGCCGTGTGGAGGGCACTGGTTCCAGTTTGTTGGCCCGGGAGGTGCCTCCCTGCAGCAGGTGTGGAGAAGGCAGAGAGAGAGAGGTGGGAGCAATTTAGTACAGACAGTGGAAGGTTCTCAAGAAGGGCATAGAGAACAGAGTGGAAGAGAGGCTGGGGTGGGGTCTGCCCGCCCCCAGGTCCTCTGCCGCATCATCACCAGACTAACCTTTCCAAAACATTGCTTTTGTCATGACACTCCCCTGCTCAGAAATCCACAATGGCTCCCTACTGCTCATAGGCTGGAACCAGCTCCTCAGCCCAGCCTTTGCAGGCGCCACATGATGCAGGCGCAAACTGCCCTTCCAGACTCACTCTGCTCTCTCCAGACTCTCCCCTTTAGCTCAGCCAGGCTTCTCCCTGCTCTACGTGGATCCCCTCCTCTGGGCTGTTGTCCTTGCTGTGCCCCCTGCCCTGCATGCCCTCATTTTACCTCTGCTGAGCGCCTCAACTCTGACCCTGATGTCAAGAGCCCCTCCAAACCCCCCTCCAGCACGAACTCCCTGCCTGCCCCAGATTACTGTATTCACACTGGGCAGCGAACCCAACCTGCGTGTCTGGCATTTAACCACACGGTGCCTCGGGCTGTTAGTTCCCTGCTCTCCCAACAAGACCCTCCTTCTCCAGCCCCTGCACCTTGCAGAGGGCTGCAGGCTTCACGGGTGCTCCATAAACAGCTGATTTCTTAAACGAGTGCTGGAGATGTCTATTCCATTATGTTGGAAGGCACCAATGTTGTTTGGATAGGTTCATCAGGTGGGCAAATCTAGCCAAAAGAACTACCTTTCTCATGCAGAGGACGGGGCGGGGGTGGGGGTGGGGGTGGGGGGGGTGGAGTGTAGAGAGGAACGGGACTTGCCCACGCTCCATACTCATTCCTATGGAGTGGCGGTTTCTATTGCTGGTTCCACATGGGTGATGGGGCCTCACACAGTCTTCTCCAACAAAGTGCTTGCTTCACCCCCAGGCCCGCCCTGGGTCCCCTTCCCCATCTCCTGATGCCCACCCCGCCGCAATCGTCGGTCCTGCCAGGCGCCTCAGGCCAGCAGCCACACCTGGTAGATCACCATTCGTCCCTTGAAGATGGCCATGAGGTGTGGTGGCTCCTTGCCCATTGGGACCCGGATCTGCACCAGTTCGTTGTTGTACTTCTGGTCCAGGATGACGGCTTGATAGGCAGAGGCTGCTATTTCGTCCTGGCTGGCCTGGCTACCCTGGGGACAAGCATGATGGAAGTTGGGGGGACGAGGCCAGCCCTCGTTCTGAGCCCATCCCCGGCTGCAGCAACGACTCCATCCCCGATTCTCACCTAGCTCCAAAACGGTCTGCCCCACCAAATACCGCCCTGGCCACAGCCCAAACCCCACGTGACCCAGACCCGTTTGAGCCCAGCCCCACACCTAATCCTTTCCTGGCCCTCCGCCAGCCCTAGCTCACCTGCTACTCCGCCCTTAACCCCAGACCTCCTCTCCTTCTTACTCGGGGGCACACCATGGCTATCATACCACTACCCCCAGCACCCAAGCATCTCCCTGTGCACTCACATCTGGACCCACAAATCCATGGTGCTTTGAGCAGATGAAGGGGATGTTCTGGAAGCCATGGAAATTGGAAGGGAGACTCCAAGAACTCAGAGAAGGGGCAAGGATTGTGAATGGGGGTACCCTGTACCACTGGGATCTCATAGCCTAAACAGTCCCAGGATGGAAAAGGGGGTGAGCTCCCCATCACCAGAGGTATTCAACTCAAGGGTGATGGCCACTTGGAGTGGGAGCTGAGCTAGCTGTGCTCGGGACAGGGAAGGGTGGGGCCTGACCTGCCAAATGTAGAGCAGGTAGTGCTTCTTCTCGCCGATGAGGTAGGTGTACAACAGCAGGTAACAGTCACCCCCGTAGAAGTGGCCTAGCCACTTGGAGTCCACCGGCACCAGCTCCAGGTCCTCGATGCACCACACCTGGGGCCAGTACCAAGCTGGTACGAGGGCCAGGACAGGTTCCGCCGACCCCGCCCCACCCAGCACCCGCCTCCCACCCTCACCATACCTCCACCTCGCCGCTCCCGTCGTCCACCATCTTCTGCTGGGCGGCCACCTGAGGCTGCACGTGCATGGATGTGGCATCAAACTTCACCTGTTCTACTTTGGCTGGGGGGGTGGGGGGATCAGGACACCAGCTGTCATAAGCTGAGGTCCCCCAGGTCCTCACAACAGCCCTGAGTGATGACTACAATTCTTAGATCCGTTTTACAGATGGGGAAGCTGAGGCTAGAGAGATCGGATGGCTTACCCAAGGTCACAGAGCTGGAGAGTGGCAGTTATAATGCGAAACCCCATCTCCCATCCCTAAGACTCGGGCTTCACCAGGGCCTCCCAGAGGGGCCAGGAGAGGGACAACCCTTTCATCCTCCTCCAGGGGCCTGGTACTGAGCTTGCGTTCAGCAAATATTGTCTGGTGAGACACTGACGCTATCTGGTTTCCAGGGAGACAACCCCATTCCAAAGGAAAGACAGGTGCTTCTCAGCTTCCTTTTTGTGACAGCTCAGTTTACTCATGTTCCCTCGTGTACCCCCCCCCCCCCCCACCGGGGGAGCCCAGCGCCAGGGGGAAAGAGCGCATGGAAGAGGCGGGTCCGGGAGGGAGGACAGGTGCAGGGGCCCTCCTAGCCCCACTCCGGCTCCTGACCCCACCCTGCCTCGGGCCGGCCCTCACCCACAGAGCCCAAGGTGTGGGTTTTGCCCAGGCCTGAAGTCCGACTGGGCAGGGTCCACTTCTGGAAGAGCTGCTGAAAGACGGCTGACTCAGCCCCATCATTCTGCACCTCCACCTGTGTGTTCGGCGGGTACTGCTTCGCTTTGATAAAGTTCTAGGAAGAGGACGGGGTGGCTGAGTCTGTGTCCCTCTCCTAGCCCCCCACAGCCCCGCCCCCAATGCAAGCCAGAGCCTGGCTCGAACCCCAACCAGACCGAACCACAAACCTATCCCTGGTCCCAATCCCAAACTTGAACCCAACCCCAGTCCCAGTGCTGACCCCAAAGCTAAACCCTGCTCTGGCCCCAACCCCAAAACCCAAAGAGACCCCAAACTTGACCCTACCTCAGTTTTAACCCCGATCATCAGCTGCCCTCTCTAACCTTGACCCCAACCCCCATTCTAATGCTGACCCCAAGCCAGCTAGGGTTACTGACTCTAGCCCTAATAATGACCCCAAACTCTGACTTGGTCCCAACCCGCCGGCTGACCCAATCCCCTCTTGCGGGAAGGCCAGCCTCCATTTCTCCCTTTCTCTGAACCGAGCTTGAGGTGGGAGCTCACACCCTGAGGAGGCCCCCAGGTGGCCTGAAGACTGGCCCCCTGGCGTGCAGAGAAACCCCCAAGACAGCTACGGAACTGACCCTCAGCACCCCTAGCTGGGTCAGGCCCAGAGCTTTCCAAGGCCTCTGCCTAGCGCTACACCGGGTCTGACCCCACTCCTCTCCCCCTGCTGCATCTGTTTCTCTCCCCTCTCCCTTCCTGGACCCCCCCCCTGCGCACCAGTGCCTGGTTCATGGCTCCTGTCCTCTCCTGGGCGTTGGCATCCTTCCCCTTCCACACGTAGATCTTCAGGCCCCCCTGGTCCAGGATGTAACAGTCCTAGAGGTGGGAGACAAGGATGCAGCATGGGGGCCTGAGCCGGTGGTGCCGGGCCGCAGAGCGGCAGGCACGGACCCACTCCAGCCCCCGGCACTGCTCCCACTTGGGGGAGACTGGGCAGGGTGCAGCGAGATGGGAGCTGGGGCTGGGGGTCTCCACGCCCTCTCACCCCGTGATTGAGCAGGTCCTGGGTGAGGGGCCTCGTGGCGACTTCTCTAACCACCAGCTTTCCCTCTGAGTCAGACACGCTGCAGGACAAAGGCACAGCAGGGATGGGAGGGGTCCCACAGCCCAACCCTCCCACCCCCCGGGGGAGCGCCCCGCGGCCACAAGGAGCCCAGCTGGACACTCACTGGTACAACTTGAGGGCGGCCTTGACCGCTGGCTCCACCACGTCGTCGGGCACTGCGGCCTTCAGTGACCCCCGCGGGCCCAGCACGTGGTTCATGATCTCCATCAGCTTCGGGGTCTCCTTCTCATTCTCCCCATCCACCACCGCCACGTAAGTTCGCCCACCCCGCTCCTGGTCTCGGATCTCCTTGGCCAGGGTCATGCCCTGCAGGGAGGCCCCGGTGACCCGTGAAGGCCGGCGGGGGGATGGGTACGCGTCCGCCACCCCCAGCCATGCCAGGAGAGCCTGGGCGCCCCTCCGGCAGCCCCAGGGGACAAGGCACCTGTCCTGCCTGTACCCCCGAGAGTGCACCAAGTGAACCCCATGGGAAAGCAGGTTTCTTGTTGGCAGGAGGGTATTTGGGGTGCACTTGCTGGGCCTTCTGTTTTGACATTGAAATTTGCGATTTTACTTTGCAGTTTTGGACAAAAGCCGAGCCCTGGATATCAAAGCACTCAGTCTCTTTGCCCCAAAGTGAGCTCGCATGTGCACGCGCGCGCACACACACACGTGCATATACACGGCCGCAAGTATGTACACACGCGCGTGCACGGCACACTTCCTCATGTGCACACACACACACACTCACACCCTGGCTCCCCCTCCTCAGCCTAGTGGCCACTGCTCTGGGGACTGGCATTTCAGTTGCCAGCCCCAGTCCCAGGACTTCTTCCTATTTCTGTCCCCAGAGCAGCTCTCTGCTCTCCTCTCATTTACCCAACTTCCATGATAACCTGTTTTAAGATGCCCCAAACTGAACTCGGTCCCCCCCACCTTCCCCAATCTGTTGCTCCTGGTCTTTCCCATTTCGGGAAATGGCACTCCATCCACTCCATGGTGGCTCAGGCACAACGCCCCTCTCTCCTCGGCCCCATCCGCCACACGCATAAGGCCAGTGGATCCCCCCTTCCTGTCCCCGGGGCCTGGGGCACCTGCTCCCATCCTCACGCAGAGGGCCGCCTGCTCCCTGCATCCCCGCAGCCGCTCCACACCCCTTCTCCACTCAGAAGTCAGGACGACCTTCAGACCTCCTGGGCACCGAGAACAGACCCCAGCCTTCTCATGCCGCCTCCTGGCCCCCGAACACGCCCTGAGAGCGAGCCCTCTCCCTTCTCCCAGCTCCCTGTAATCGCCATCCATTGCCCGGCACCGGCCACTTCTCCCCTGCCTTAGGGCCTTCCCTCCCCCACCCCACCTCCTCCAGGAAGCCTTCCCAGAACCCCCCATGTCACACGCCCACCCCTCACTCCTCAGCTACTCCCTTCATGTCTGTGTCCCCCGCTCGATGGCCAGCTGGAGGCCATTCACCACGGCACCCGCGATGCTTGGCACAGGGTCTACCACATAACAGGGACTTGTCACACCTCAGTGGCTGAGTCCCGGAACTCATGCAAACCCCAGCGTGCGTACCTCTCCACATACACACGGAGACTCAGATCTACCTTGGAACACACCGTCCAGGGCAGTCAGCCGAGAGGGGCCTGGGGACGTGGGGGCAGGTTGGGGGTGGCAGACGTCTGGCGAGTGTGACTGGCGGGGGAGGGGTGGGTGGGACTGGGGAGAGGGGTGGTGCATGGGCAGCGCTTACCCTGAGTCTCTCCATGCGGTTGCTCTCTGGCCCGTTCCACTGGATGATAACCTTCCCCAGGTCCAGGAGAAAAATATCCCCACAGTTGAAACTCTTCCAAGACACCTCCACCTGGAACGCCAGAGGGGAGCTGCAACCTCCACTCAGATACTTGCCACAGTCCACGGCTCTTCCCTGCCTCCTCCCTGCCCTCACCCCTCCTTGGCCTCTGCCCTCCACCCAGGCTGGGAGGGGACACAGGAGGCCATGCCCCAGGGCCCGGGCCAATGCCCACCTCTCCGGCCACCACGTTCCTCTTGCCCTTGACATGCAGCAGCCGCTGGACGTTGTAGGAGTTGGTCTCCACCTGCTTCATGCCAGAAGCCACACCCCCCTTCTGGATCCTGAGAAGAGACGGAGCTGACCCAAGGGAGTGAGCGGGCTGGGAGGCGTGACAGAGCCGGGGTGCCCGGCTGCCACTGGGGCCATCTGAGGGCTGGGCCCGGGACTAGGCTGAGGTGCACGAGGTGCCTCAGCTGCCCACTCTGAGGTACTCGCTCTCAGGATCATGCAAGTGCAAGGTCAGTCTTCTGCGTGCATGTGTGTGACCTTCCTTAGCCTCCTTAAAGTTTGCACCCTAGGTGCCTCACTCCCCGCCCCGCAGACACTGCCCTGCTGAGAGGGCCCGCAAAGAAGGGCGCATGGTGATGTGGATTGATGGAAGGACAGGACAGAACTCGGAGGACAGGAGGCTGCAGGGAAGGGGGAGAGGGGAGATGCTATGGACTGAATTGTGTCCCCTCCCAAACTCCTATGTTGAAGCCTTAACCCCAGTGTGGTGGTATTTGGAGATGGGGCTTTTGGGAGGGGTAGATTTTGATAAAGTTTAGATGAGGTCCTGAGGGTGGGCCCTCCGTGATGAGGTTAGTGCCCTTATAGAAAGAGACACCAGAGCGCTTGCTCACTCGCTTCACCATGGGAGGATACAGCGAGAAGGTGGCTGTCTGCAAGCCAGGAAGGGGGCTCTCACCAGCAACCGAATCAGCTAGCACCTTGATCTTGGACTTCCCAACCTCCAGAACTGTGAGAACATTAATTTCTGTGACTTAAGCTACTTATTCTAGAATATTTTGCTAGGGCAGCCCAAGCAGACAGGAGAGAGGCCAGCTCAAATGCCCAAAGGGATGGGCCCTTGCTCTGAGTATGGGAAGAAGAGGAGCAAGACGAAAGGGAGGGGTGGGGACCGTGGCTCACTGGAGAGCTCCCGGCCTATCCTACTGCTCAGTAGCAACTTGACTCTTGACTGTGTGTTTCCACGGGAAAAGCCCAGAGGCCAGAACTTCAGACTTTTCAAGAAAAGGTAGAAATCAGCGTGTTGAGTGTGAAAGTGTTCCTTTAGAGAATGGAGAGTAGCCATCCGCCCACGGGCCAGAGGGAAGACTTGATGTGATGCCCTGGAAGGCCTCCTTCGGTCCCGAGCTCTCCAGAACATTCAAAGAGGGGTTGATTTACAAAAATACATGGTGCGCAGACTTTCACAACAGCCTCTGGGGCAGCTAAAGACAGAGGGATAAAGACCAAAGATGGGGCAGCGGCAGGAAAGGGGGCAGGGAAGCTGAAAGAACAGAGGTCTCCAAAAGCCCACTGTGGGTCTCCCCGAGAGGCTCCCCGCGCTGGCCCGAGCTCCGTCCCTCCCCGCCGGCAGCGCACCCCTCCGTACACAAGGCCCTGTTTGAAGTAGCCTCGGAAGGCCTCGCTCTCGTTGCCCTGGACCTCACGGTGCTGGATGGCCCGGCCATTCAGGAAGTCGTCCATCTGTGTGGTGTAGATGGCAGCCGCCCCCTGCTCGTCCTGGGACGAGGCCTGGCCGATCCAGTAGTGGATGTCATAGGACAAACTGCTGCCGGTCTTGTGGATCTAGGGAGGACAGGGGATGCGCGGTGTGCCCCAGGCCCTGGGCTCCCACGCCCTCCCGCCGCCTCCCTGCTCTGCATGGTTTCGCACACACAGGGGGCCTGGGCCGCGGGTGAGCTTGGCAAGGGGAGGCGGGAAGCGCACGGCGCGGGTGGTCAGGAGCCGAGAGTACAGCCCCCACCCCGCCACAGACTCTCAGAGACCCTCAGGGTCCTGCTCCTCTCGTCTTGGAAATAAGTTGGTTGCCTAGAGCAGCATTTCCCAAGGTGAGGTGCGAGCTCCGTCAGGTCTGTGAGGTGATTCGGTGGTGTGCAAGCCAATGTGCAGAGGAAAGGATTAAAGTAAATATTTTATAGCTACTTTCTGTTTGTGACCTGGGACACCACCTTCCACTTATTATGATAATGATGTGGAGTTGTGTTTTTAAATAAATGGATTTAAATTTGAAAAGCGCATCAATATAAGGACAAATACAAATGCATTAAATAGTACAGGATGTGGCAAAAACCAAGAAGGTGAAACGAAGGGGACTATGGATTTCGGAAATGTGGACCTGAGGTAGGGTGACATCCTACTCGCTCAGAGGGTCCCCACGACTATAAATTCAAAGAAGTTCACCCCGGGTGGGAGCTCAGTGAGCCAAGGGCAGGGAGAGCCTCTTCTACCTCTCACCCTGCAGAGCTACCAAAGGCGGGGCCCCTGGGCACACCCAGCCCATGCTGGCTAGGGGTAAAACCTGGCCAGCCCTCCTTCCCGCCCCCAGCCTCAAACTTCCTCTCTGACACTGCAGAGGCCTTTGCCGTCGGCTCAGACCCTCCCGTGCTCGCCCCCCACTCACAGCCAGGACTATGTAGCAGTCGCCTTCATAGAAGCTTCCGAAGGTGCTGGAAGGAACAGGCACCATCTTCATGGCCTAGGGAGAGGAAGGAGCTCAGAGGGGCTGCCTTGGACCACCCAGAACCCCCAGCTGCCCTGCCTCCCTTGACCCCAGGGAGAGCTGGGAGAGGCAGAGAACCAGCAGGAGGAGGGCTGAGGAAGCTGACCAGAAGACTGGATGTGACAATGGGAGGAGGAAAAGGAGCAGGAGGAGGTCTGAGAAGAGAGGAGGGTGGCCTTGGGGACAGGCACCAAGGGCTTGAACCCCAGGAAGGCAGAGCAATCTCAGGCTCCTTCCTTCCCTCAGTCCACCCCAGCCTGCAGAGCCCCCAACACCCAGGCGGGCCTCACCTCGATCCTCCATATCTGCACCCCGGGGGTGGTGATGTTGAGGGAGGCTTTGACCTGGGCGCTCAGTTTGGTCATGGCGGATGAGCCTAGGGGAGGGGGGTTGTGGGAGCAAGGACTGAGGAGCTGGGAGCGTTTCAGGTGCTCTCCTTCCAGCACAGGCCTGGAGAGCTCCCAACAGCTCCAGAGGCCAGGGCTCAGGGACTTGGGGAGGTGAGGGCTTAGCGCTCCTCCCCAGCCCCTGATTGGCCCGAGGGCCCAGCCTCCAGTCTTCCCACCCAGCTCTGATCTTGTCACTCTCTTGCTCAAACCCCTACCCTGACTCCCTATTACCTGATTAAAGCCCCCATTCTTTAGCTTGCCATTCAAGGCCCTTCTTTAGCCCCAAACACTTTTTCTTTTTGAAAATTTTTTATCAGAGCCATGTTGACTGCTTAAAAAAAAAGGAAAGCGAAGAATAAATAAGAGCCAAAAAGGGTATTTACCCCAAAGGAAAAACAGGTGTTCACAGAAAACTTGTACTTGAAATTCATAGCAGCTCTATTCACAATAACCAAAAGGTAGAAACAACTCAAATGTCCAGCAACAAAACGTGGTATATATCTCCACAATGGAAGATTATTCAGCCACAAAAAGGAACCAAGTGCTAATACATGTTGCAACATGAATGACCCTCGAATACATTATGCTTCGTGAAAGAAACTGGACACAAAAGGCCATGTGTTGTGTGAGTCCATTTATATGAACCATCCAGAACAGGCAAATCCATACACATAGCAAGCAGATCAGCAGCTGTCATGCGCTGGGGTGGGGGGAGGGGAGGGCCTACTAGTGGGCATAGAGTCTCCATCTGGGATGATGAAAAAATTCTGGAACTAGATAGTGGCCGTGGTTGTAGTTACAACATCGTGACTGTCCTGAACGCCCCTGGACTGTGTCCGTTAAAGTGGTTAAAATGGTAAATCTTATGTGTATTTTACCACAGTAGAAAAAGTGTATGTGGCAGTTTCATGTTCCTTCCTAGCTATCCCCAAACACCCCTCGGTCACTGTTCTGGTGGTGCTCGAGATCTAGTCCCCACAAGGGCGGGGATCATATTTGCTCAGTACTGAACCCCCAGCATCTAACACCATGTGAGCGCTTTGCAGAGTGGGTGGATGGATGGGTGGTTGGATGGATGGATGGATGAGTGAATGGATGGATGGACTGGATGGGTAGATGGGTGGATGGATGGATGGATGGTTGGATGGGTTAATGGATGGATGGAATGGATGGGTGGATGGATGGTTGGAAGGGTTAATGGATGGATAGAATGGATGGGTGGATGGATGGATGGATGGATGGATGGATGGATGGATGGATGGATGGATGGATAGGTGAGTGGATGGATGGATGGATGGATGGATGGATGGATAGATGGTGAATGGGTGGATGGGTGGATGGATGGATGGATGGATAGGTGAGTGGATGGATGGAATGGATGGGTGGATGGATGGATGGATGGATGGATGGATGGATGGATGGATGGATGGATAGATGGTGAATGGGTGGATGGGTGGATGAGTGGATGGCAGAGTAAACTCTCCCAGTGTGAACCAGCCTCCACCCATTGAGCTGAAAGAAACCTCCCTCCCCAAGCTTCTTTTATGGTATCTTTTATGGCTCATTCTGTTTTCACCTGTAGCTCTATTCCCTGCTGCAGTTGCTCATCAGAATCACCTAGGGAGCTTTTAAACAATACCAGTGCTTTGATGCTGCTCAGGTCTATCCCCAGGGACTCTGATTTAATTAGCCTGGGTGGGGCCCAGGCCTGGGTACTTTATTTTCTGCCTTCTGGGAAGCGGGGCATGTGGACTTTTAAAACTTCCCAGAGAGGGGCGCCTGGGTGACTCAGTCGGTTAAGTGTCCAACCCTTGGTTTGGGCTCAGGTCATGTTCTCAAGGTTGTGAGATGGAGCCCCATGTCGGGCTCCATGCTCAGCACAGAGTCTGCTTAAGATTCTCTCTCTCTCTCTCTCTCTCCTCCCCTCCCCCCTCCCCTTCCCACTCAGTTGCTCTCTCTCTAAAATAAATAAATAAAAATCTTTAAAACAAAAAACTTCCCAGAGACTCTGCTATGAGCCAGGGTGGGGATCGGCTTGTCCCCATTTACTCTCATCCCTGGTTTTCTGCATCTCCCTATCAAGCTGGAGACCACCCCTATTCCCCACCAAGCCCACCACCCAGCCTGGCACAGCCTGGCACAGATCTGCCCTCCAAGAAGGCTCCTTGAATGCTCCTTGAATTGATGAACAATGAATGAAAGGTCGTGTGGCCCCGAGGGTCAGGCTTCATGCGCTGACAGCCTGGAACTTCCCTATCTAATCTCTCATGGCACCTTGACTCTGAGTCACCTCTTGGAACAATGACCTGGCCCTTTACTGCTGGGAAACTCCCTCTTCTGAGTCCTGAGGGGTGACCTCTCTCCCCAGCATTCTGGAGTCTGGGTCAAGGTCTCCCTGCCCAGCCTCTGATTAGCACCCCCTCGGGCAGATCAGGGGACCACATCCGGTCACCAGCGCTGTGTAGGAACCCCTGGTGCCTGGGCCCTGTCCGATGCCCCTGTGGGCCATGGCCCCTCTATGAGGTATTTCTCAACCCACAGAGACCGTAGGTTCCCAGGACCCCTGGGTCAGTAGGACCAATTTGGGTACAAAGGAGAAATGTTTTCTGTGTTATTTCATTTACCACTTTGGTCTACATCTTCCTTTCTCCGAGACAGATTCTTTGACACTCACTAGCTCTATGAACATGAGCCCGGTTCTTCATCTAGAGATGGGGGGAGGGTCGGGTTAACCAGATGACCTCTAGGGACATGCTCTGATCCTAAGAGCGAGCAGCAAGAGGAACTGAGGGTAGGGCGCCTGGGTGGCTCACAGTTGGTTAAGCGACTGCCTTCGGCTCAGGTCATGATCCTGGAGTCCTGGGATCGAGTCCCGCATCGGGGCTCCCTGCTCAGCGGGTAGTCTGCTTCTCCTGCTGGCCCTCCCCCATCTCGTTCTCTCTCTCTCTCAAATAAATAAATAAAATCTTCAAAAGAAAAAAATGGAATTGAGGGTAGACAGGAGTAGGCGCTTCTTGCCCATCAGATGAGTGGAGATTTGGGGGAGCAGGGATTTGGAAAAGCCAGTACGCCCCTCCCTAGAGGAAAATCAGGATCCGGGACCCCTAGCAGCCTGAACTGGTAAGGGGGAGCCTCTGCTGGGGTGGGGGGCAAGGGGATCCTGAGGAGGGCGGCCCTGAAAGGTGAGCTCTTACCCCAAGGGTACCCCCACGGATACTCTCCGACGGCTCCTGCTCTCATCCATGTTGGTCCAAGCAGACACCCCTGCCCCCCACCCCAGGTGGGCCCTCCCCAGGGAGGCTGTTGCTCCTGACCTGGTGGGAGGATTATGGGCTCCTCACTCTCCCATGCCCACAGCATGGCCCCAGGTTTGCATATGCACTGCCTTCTCCCTCAACTGGAGTTTGCTGGCTGCCACCCTCACTCCTGGTCCCCAGTATTCTCTGTCCCCTACTTGAGGAAGGGCGCCATTCCTCCCAGACCCCCCAAAGTCAGCTATCTGGGCAACACCCTGGAACCCTCCCTCTCCTGCCCTCTGTCCACCTGAATGTCCCTCCTGCCTGCCCACTGCCACACCCCTACCTCTCTCTGCTCGCTTGCTGCCTTCTAGTGATGCTGGACTGCTTGCTTGCCTTGGCCCCCCAGGCTGCTTTTCCCCCTCCCCCTATGTCCTTAGTCCTGCTCTTCCCTTTACTGAATGCCCTCCCCACCTTTCCTCACATGGCTGAACGTTACATGCTCCTTTAGACTCAGTTTAGTTCTCATTTCTTCCAGGAGACCTTCCCAGAATCCTCAGGCTAGACTAAGGACCCCTTCCCAAGGGCTCCAAGGCATCCTGGACCCATGCCACCCTTGACCCCCTAACCACGTGGTGATGAAGGATCTGTTTCTAAGTCTGAGGTCTCCAAGGTCAAGGACCTAGACTGTTCATCTGTGCAGACCCCAACTCTTAGCACATAGTAGGTGCTCAACAAATGTTCACAGAGCTTAAAGGCAGAACTGTGGAATGGATGGGGTGGATCATGCTGGAGCCCTGGTGGGACTTCGGGCTCCTGCACCACCAGGTCCCATTTTTCCTTGCTTAACTGCCACCCTGCTGCCGTCAGGGTTCCAGCTGCGGAGTGCTGTCACGGCTCTCAGTTCCCAGTCATGCTGTTCTGAGCTAGACATGGGTGTGGCAGGCCCTAGAACCCAGGACACCCTCCTGCTTCCCCAGGCCTGTGAGAGCGAGGAGAGAGGACACACCCCAGCATCCCAGGCTGCAGATTCTGCCCCTTGCAGACCTGGGATGCCTTTGCAGGCTTCCTGGGAAGGGGTGGACCGGATGTCCAAGACCCTGGTCTGGACTTGGTTCCTACCTCCCCCCGACCCATTTCAGCTACATGGGGCCACCATGGCTGGTAAGGCCAGATGACAGGTCCTGGTGGAGGGGAGATGGGACAGAGCTGCATGCCTGGGTGACCAAGCATGGATGGGGGCCAAAAGGGCCCTGCCAGTCACCAGCCCCCTGCCTCTCTCTGTCTTTGCCCATCTAATTCCTGAGGGTTGTTGCTCACATCCTAGGATCCAGGAGCGCCGAGGCCCCAGCAGTGTCAGGGGGAATGGCAGCACAAAGAAAGAAACCGTTTCAGATGAAGAACAAATGGGCAGGGGCACCTGGGTGGCTCAGTCGTTAAGCGTCTGCCTTCGGCTCAGGTCATGATCCCAGGGTCCTGGGATCGAGCCCCGCATCGGGCTCCCTGCTTGGCGGGAAGCCTGCTTCTCCCTCTCCCGCTCCCCCTGCTTGTGTTCCCTCTCTCACTGTGTCTCTCTGTCAAATAAATAAAATCTTTAAAAAAAAAAAAAAAAAAAAAAAAGAACAAATGGGCAGAGAGACGGGGTGGGGCGGGGGAAGGGGAGGCAGAGCGAGGTCAGGGTGACCAACTAGTCCTGGTTTGCCCAGGAGTGTCCAAGTTTTAAATCTCAAAGTCCCGTGTCTCCAGATTCTCCCCATTCAGGGCAATCGGGATGGTTGACACCTGAAGTGAAGTTAGCGTCAGGTGCGGCTCTGAAAGAGCTGTTGTCTGGAGTGCAGACTGTACAATTCTTTCCTTGGAGGCCCAGGAAGCCACACTGGGCTCCCTGCTCTTTCCAGACGCTCCAGAGTGCCAAGCCTCTCCTTCACGTCCGCTCCAAGGTGGCCCTACGCTGCCAGCAAGAAGCAGGGGCCCTTGTCCTGTTGCCCCCTGTCCTGTTGCCCCCCACCACCTACTGTCCCAGTGTCCTGCAGGGTTGCCTTACCTGTCTGGGGGAGGCAGCTGCCACCTGGGAGGTCTCAGGGAGTTATGGTAAGCTGGCTGCAGGAAAGCAACCTTTGTCCCCACCCCCCCCAGGAACTGCCTTCACCATATAAGGGAAGATAGGGCCCCAGCGAAAGAGAGAGAGAGAATGGGTGAGGGGGTGGGGAGGCAGGTGCCCGCCAGGTCCCTGGGAGCCCGTGGAGCCCAGCGACAGCCTGACAGCCAGAGCCAGTGGGCCCCACCCTTGGCTGGGCGTGAGCGAGCTCCCGGGGATAGGGTACATTTCTGCCCACGGCTCTGGCGCTCATTGTGCGTGGACAGCCCCGGCCACAGAAGGCAGGGGAGCCTGGACCCTTCCTTCTCCCAACCCAGATGAGGAGACTCGGCCGTCCTCCCTCATTCCCTGGGAGAAGGGCTCATAGGGCATAGAGCAGGACTCCCCGATGCAGAGCCAGGGATTCACACTTGCGACCCCTCCAGGACCGAAGGGGCTGGCACCCGAACGGGTCTCTCACTCGGCAGGACACTTGCTCAGAGGGGGCACGGGTGCTTTTCTTGCCCCCCCACCCCCTTCCCGGGTACTGACTCCACCTGGCATGTTTATTAGCTGCCATAAACCAGTGCCTTTGGACTCTGCCACTTTCTCCCAGAAGCCAAGGCTTCCATTTCCAACCCCGATCCTGGACAGCCCTTCTCACTGATGACAGGAAACCAGGGCAGCCCTCTCGGGGTGGGTCTTGCTCTGAAGTCCGCTTTGCTGACAAACTCAGCACCTTGGGCAGCTGCCCCCCAACCTTGACCCCTACAGAAATTCTCCTGTCCCCTCTGAGCCCTGGTCCTCTGGAGGGCAGGATGAAGTGGGCAGGGTGAGGGCAGCCCCTCCTCCTGGCCACACCTTCCCCAGAGTTCTGGAGGCTGTGTGTGTGTGTGTGTGTGTGCGCGCGTGCGCGTGTGCACGTGTGAGCATGCTCACCAACAGTCTGCAAAGAGGAGTAAACACATGGCAGGTGCTACTTTGTTTCTTAAAAGAACATCTTTTTTCCTGCATAAAAAGGAGTCTAGGGGCGCCTGGGTGGCTCAGGTCATAGTCCCAGGATCCTGAGATAGAGCCCCATATCAGACTCCCTGCTCAGTGGGAGTTGGCTTCGCCCTCTCCCTCTGCCCCTCCCCTGCTCATGCTCTCTCTGTCTCTGTCTCTCTCTCTCAAATAAATAAATAAACAAATAAATAAATAAATAAAATCTTAAAAAAAAAAAAGGAGTCTATGTTCATTCAGTTATACAGACAGGCAAAAAGGAAAAGAAAAACATTTATAATTTCACTACAGAGATAATCTACAAATAAATCGGTGATTTACTGTGGAGTATCTCTTTCAAGTGATTTATTTTTGAGTATTTCTTTCTTTCTTTTTTTTTTAAAGATTTTATTTATTTATTTGAGACGGAGAGAATGAGAGAGAGAGAGCACATGAGAGGGGGGAGGGTCAGAGGCAGAAGCAGGCTCCCTGCTGAGCAGGGAGCCCGATGCGGGACTCGATCCCGGGACTCCAGGATCATGACCTGAGCCAAAGGCAGTCGCTCAACCAACTGAGCCACCCAGGCGCCCGAGTATTTCTTTCAAGTACATATGCTGTGTATGTGTACTACATGTATATAATATCTATTTTTCTATCTATCCTTTTTATTGTGCATGTTGTATGTTATTTCATGACTGCATTTTAATTGTCTCATGATAACCCATTAGATAGATATCATAGTTTATATAACCAATAATTCATTATTGGACTTCCGAATTATATCCATTTATTTGATACTACAAAGAATGCCGTGGTGATTCTTCTTATTGCTAAATTTTTTTTTTTAAGGTTTTATTTACTTGAGAGACACAGCAAGCATGAGCAGAGGGGAGGAGAGCAGGAGAGGGAGAAGCAGGCTCCCCGCTGAGCAAGGAGCCCGACGCTGGGCTCTATCCCCGGACCCTGGGACCATGACCTGAGCCGAAGGCAGATGTTTAACAGACCGAGGCACCCAGGCGCCCCTGTTATTGCTAAATCCTTGCCATTCGATTGCATCCCTTATTATTTCTTTGGGATGAACTCCTAAAATTGGAATTGCTAGATCAAAGATGTGATCAGGCAAATCGGCCTCCGGAAAAGTCACATTAATTTCTAGTACCACCTGCAGCCCAGAAGACTGCCTGTCTCTCTACATCTTCCCCAGCACCAGGCTCCAGATTTTAAAAAACTCTGTCGGTCTGACTGCCAAAAAGAAAACAGTCATTGTGTGTGTTGAGTTATGTTATTTTGATTACCAGTGGAAGAGACCATTTTAAGACATATATATATATTAGCTACATCTTCTTTTGTGAATTTTTAATTAATTGGTTGAGTTGTTTATGTTTAATGTATTAAGGTTGGTAATCTGCCTATAATTTAAGCTGTACTTTTCTCTAGTTTGCTTCTTGCCTTTTAATTTAGCCTCAAGAGTTTTTGGGAGAACATATGTTTTGTTTGTTTGTTTTTAATTTTAATTCCAGTCTAGTTCACATACAGTGTTATATCAGTTCCAGGTGTACAATATAGCAATTCAACACTTCCATACATGACCCAGTGCTCATCACAACACTCATGCTCCTTAATCCTCATCACCTATTTCCCCCATCCCCCCCGCCCACCTCCCCTCTGGTAACCAGCAGTTTTTTCTCTATAGTTAAGAGTCTGTTTCTTGGCTTGTCTCCTTTTTTTTTTTTTTCCCTTTGTTCATTTGTTTTGCTTCTTAAATTTCACATATGATTGAAATCATATGGTATTTGTCTTTCTCTGACTGGTTTATTTCATATTTATATTCTCTAGCTCGTCCATGTTGTTGCAAATGGCAAGATTTCATTCTTTTTATGGCTGATTAATATTCCATTGTATATATATATATATAAACCACATCTTCTTTACCTATTCATCTATCAGTAGGCACTTAGCTTGCTTCCATAATTTGGCTATTGTATATAATGCTGCAATAAACACAGGGATCCCTTTAATTTTGTGTTTTCATATTCTTTGGGTAAATACGCGGTAGTGTGATTACTGGATCAATTTTTTGAGGAACTTCCATACTGTCTTCCACAGTGGCTGTACCACTTTACATTCCGACCAACAGTGTGGGAGCATTCCTACTGGGGAAACATATGTTTTAAAAAATCATTTCCAGGGGTGCCTGGGTGGCTCAGATGGTTAAGCGTCTGCCTTCGGCTCAGGTCATGATCCCAGGGTCCTGGGATCGAGCCCCACATGGGGCTCCTGGCTCAGCGGGGAGTCTGCTTCTCTCTCTCCCTCTGCTTCTCCCACTGCTCATGCTCTCTCTCTCTATATATATCTCCGTGTCTCAAATGAATAAATAAAATCTTAAAAAAAATCATTTCCAATTTCTTTATTATGGTAAATGTCAAATATATAGAAAAGTGTAAATAATAGCGCAATAGTACAATACTCAACCCTCAAGGATTCAAGAATTAATGGAAGTAAATATACTTGGAAGTAATTTGCAGATATCATGATACTTGAGCCCAAAATATTTATCACACGTATCCTAAGAATGAGGGCATTCTCCATAACTATAATATGATTTTCACACCTGAGAATATTAACAATAATTTCTAACATCATCTGCTATCCCATCCATAGTTAAAATTTTGCCAATTTTCCCACAAGGACTCTAACAGCTGGTTTTATTGACTCATGATCAAATTCAGATCATGCATTTCCTTTGAGTGTGATGTCTCTTCAGTATTTTGTAAATCTAGAACAGTCGTCCAACTTTTTTCCTGATGTTGACTTACCCGGGTCAAGGACACACGTCTTGTCGTGTGTTCACATTGTGGGTTTGTCTGAGTCTTTCCTTGTGTATTATTTAGCTTGTTTCTCTTCCTCTAGTATTGCCCACAAACTGAAAGTACATCTAACATCTTGATTAGGTTCTGTAAAGGCACATTCTGCCCTTTGCAATTAGAAGTCATCCCAGGGTGATGGTTTGGCACGAGAAGCACGAAAGTTTTAAATTCCTTACTTACCACTTCTTACTTCTTTGATAATATTCATTCTGTAATTACTTATTCAACACCTGATTTCCCCACCGTGTCTGTTTAGCTCACTGCTGAACCCTAGTGCCGGGTACATGGTAGGCGTGCCATGAATGTTTGAAGGAAAGAAATGGAATTTATTATTTCTATCTCTGATATTCTATTTAGAAAGCTGTGTTTTACATTTTAAACTGATTTTTATTTTTTAAAAAATTAATAAATATGCCTGCTAAAAGAATTCAAATTAGGGGCGCCTGGGTGGCTCAGTCCTTAAGCGTCTGCTTTTGGCTCAGGTCATGGTCCCAGGGTCCTCGGATCGAGCCCCTCATCGGGCTCCTTGCTCGGCGGGGAGTCTGCTTCTCCCTCTCCCTCTGCCGCTCCCCCCTGTTCGTGTTCCCTCTCTCGCTGTGAGATCATCCTATATCTGCTCGAATAGTTCCATCTCATTGTTTTTCAAGACTACATGGTATTCTCTGCTATAGATATAGCAATATTTATTTAACCAGTCCCTTACTGATGGACACTTAGGTTATTTCAAGTGTTTTGCTATTACAAACAAGGATGCAATTAACACCCTTATACATACAAGTCTAAATGTACATACATTTTATACACAGCACAAATTCCTAAAAGTGGAATTGCTGGATCAAAGGGTATCTGCACTTTAAAAAATACTTTTTTAAAGATTTATTTATTTATTTGAGACAGAGAGAGAGAAAGCACGAGCAGGGGGGAGGGACAGAGGGAGAGAGAAGCTCAAGCAGACTCCCTGCCGAGCAAGGAGCCCCGAAGGGGGGCTTGATCTCACGACCCCAAGATCATGACCTGAGCCAAAATCGAGTCAGATGCTTAACGGACGGAGTCACCCAGGCGCCCCTCAAAAATAATTCTGAGAGTGTCAAATTGCTCTCCAAAGAGGTTGTACCAGCTCACACCCCTGCCAGCAGTTTTATTGGGTGACTGCTCCCCTGCACCCTCTACTCCTGTGTGTGTAACAAGCAAAGGGTGAATATCTGCCCATGCCAGGCTCCCATGAGATACATTCTCACAGCTGACATCTCCAAAGCCTTCCTCCCTCCCAGCCATCCCTGCCCCCACCCCCAAGCCAAGAAGCCACAGCGTCCTGCCAAGTTTCTCTCTCCTCTCAACACCCATCTCTTCTATCCTCTTCCTGCTTCACTCTGCCCTGGCCTCAGCTCAGGCTTCCGCCGCCCATATTTGGGACCATGGCTGTGGTCTCTGCATGTGGTCTCATGTCTCTGTACCCCTGGTCGAGGTTCCAAAATCCAGCTGCCGCCTTTGAGCACCGGCCCCACCCACTCCGTGTTCCTCTATGGCACCCACTGGGCTGCCTAAAGAGCTGCACTATCTGGCCCCTCCTGCTGTCCCTAGCACCATTTCCCACCCTTCCTCCCTCGTGTGCCATTCCAAAATTCTCATTTCCCATACTCCCTACTGTGGCAGTCCCCCCCCCACCCCCCCAAAACGTTCTGCTTCCTTCCTGATGCACCTCCTCGCTTAGGCCACCTTTACCTGAATTGCTTCTCCTTCCCAAATTCCTCTGAGCCATAAGGCAGCAGGAAGCATTTTCCAAACCTCCCAGGCCATCCCAGGTGGGCTGAGGCGCCCCCCTCCCGGTGCTCCCCACCTTCCGTGTTCTCTCTCTCAATCTCTCACACTGCGTTTATTGCATTTCAGGTTTTATTTATTTATTTAAAAAAATATTTTATTTATCCATTTGAGACAGAGCGCGTCAGTGCAAGAGCAGAGGGAGAAGCAGAAGCAGACTGTCCTCTGAGCAGGGAGCCAGACTGGGGGCTCTGGGCTCGATCCCAGGACCAGGAGATCATGACCTGAGCAGGAGGCAGCCACTTAGCCATCTCAGCCACTCAGGCGCCCCGCATTTCAGGTGTCTTTCCCAGCACTGGGGTGTGGATTCCTTGAAAGCAGAGGCATGGCCCAGTCATGGGGTGTCCCTGGGTCCTGGCATCGTGCCCAGCACACAGAGAACGCGGATACATGCGGTTGAGTTGAACTCCATGTGGGTGAAAGCTGCGTGGGTGGTGGTGATGGGGAGAGACTGACTGTGGTCTCATTCAAAGCTGGGAACCCTGGTGACTCCCTGGTGTGTCAGGGCCCCTGGGATGCAAATCTTGGGGGTAACCAGTGTTTACTGGGAGAGCAGGAAGTCAAGCAGTACCCGAGGGAGGAGGAAGGCGGAGGCACGGAGGGCTGAGTATTTACCCTGCCCCAGTGGGCTCCAGCTCAGAGTGGAGCTGATGGGAGCTGTGGGCTTCTGTTCCCGGATCACACACGCTGCAGGTACCCCCCCCCAACACCTGGGGGACAGACCAGCATCTGGGGCGCGGGGAAGCCGACTTGAGGCTGGATTCACAACGTATGGGGATGAGGGGGGGTGAAGGGGCAAGGTAGGCAGAGCTGGGGGGACAGAGACCAACTTTGGAAAGGGCAAATCTCCCTTCTGTCCGGTGTGTTTATGTGTATTGGGGGGAAGACTGCCCCCTCCCCCCGCCCCGGAGATGGGTGAATGATGCTGGCCCCATCTTTCCAGCCCCCGGGGGTGGGCGGGGGAGGGGCAGGCTGGCGTCACCGAGGACAGAGAGGCCTCTAGTGGCCACCGTGGGAAGCAGGAGAGGGCGGGCCGGGGCGGGGCGGCAGGGCACTTCCTGCCAGGGCCTGGGGCTGCCGAGTTGTGCAAAGGAAGTGCTGCCCGGGCCGGAGGGGCGGAGGCAGGAAGTGGGCCGGAGGCTCGTGCAAGGGCGCGGCCGGTAGGTGCCGAGAGGCCGCCGAGGGCCGGGTGGGGGAGGGCGGTGCGGAGGGCAAGGGGACCAAGCGCCTGCCCACCATCTCCCGGAGACCTTGACGCCTCCGCCTGCCCGCCCTTCCCGACGCCTCGGCCGAAGTTCTTCCGTTTGGAGCCGAACTTGGCTTTCCAGGAACCCGCCCCGCCCCCCAGGCCCAGCTCGGGGGCCGCCGGAGCCCCGCCCCTCTCCCCGGGGACAGAGGCCACACCCCTCCCGCCTGCAAAGACCTTCCAGGGGCCTCCCCTAGGGACGCAGCCTAGCTTTACTTTACAGCTACTACTAGCGAGCCCTCGGCGTGCAGGCATTTAAGCAACTCTGCAGAGGGCGTTTCTCCATTTTGCAGGTCAGTAACTGAGGCTATGAGAAGCAGAATAATTAAGTAGTACAGCGGTGCACGCGGGGCCGCCCCCGGGGGGCGTCGACCTCGCGCTTGCACGCTTGAAGCCCCGGGGCCCTAGGGCAGCCGCTCCCTTCACGCTCCCCCGCAAAGGATTTACTGGGGGGTGTGGCCTCATGGGACACACAACCGCTCCCCGCTTCCACGTCCCCCCAATGACCACAGAGGCAGCATGGGGGTCTGGCGTTCTCTTTAGTTCTTGGCATACTGTGGGGCTCTCAGTCAGAGAAGGCACTTAAATGGGAAGGTCACCCTATTCAGGCCAACCTTATCCTCCCTCCCACCCCCAGTTCTCGGGGGGCGGAGGGGCAATGGTATCTCCATTTGACATCCCCCCTTGGCACTGGTATGTGGGTCCCCTTAACCGTTAAGCCCTGGGGAGAGCCCAAGGCCTTGACCTCCAGACTCTCAGCATTTTGGGGAAGGGGTTCCAGATAAAGAAGTCAGAGCTGGAAGGCAGGATGTCTTGAGAGCTGCTCCCAGCCAGCAGGGGGTGAGGCAGAGGGCGACAGGGGGTGGGTTGGCACGGGGGGGGGGGGGGGGGGGACAGCTTGGCCAGGCTTCCTGGAGACCCCCAAGCCCCGCAAGAAGGGTCCCACCTCCTGCAGCTCCCCTAAAGGCACCGGTGAAGTACGGAGTGGGTGGGGGAGGCCCCGGATCGGGTGCAGAGACCCCTAGACACTCAGCTGGTGGGCCTAGCACAGCGCTGGGCACAGAGAAGGTGCTAATGTGTTTTGAATGAATGAATGAGTAACTGGAGCAAAGAGGGTGTGAGGGACAGAAGACAGGGCTTGGGGCCCCTTGGCCCAGCCTGTTTCATTCAGAAAATAGCAGTTTAAAAAATGTAAAAATCCTTTCCCTCCCTCCCCACAACGTATGGGTCCAGGAAAGGGGTGAAGGAGGGGGTCTCTCTCTACCCCGAACCTTCCCTCTCCCCTTCCCCTAAAAATCTATATACACATATACATATTTATATGGCACCACAAAGGGGTCCTGCCTCCACCCCCACACTAGGAGCTGGGGGAGCCAAGCCCCAGGGCCTTGGGGTGGTCAAGGCAGATGTGAGGGGTCAGGGCTTGGTGTGGGGAGCAGCCTTTGGCTGCTCATGAGCCTAGAGAAGCTGGACTCTGGGGTCCCAGAGGACACACGCCGCTCCCTTCACAAGTGGTAACAGATCTTCTGCCCTCCCTGCCCTCCCAGGCAGAGACTGGTGGGGGGCTCTATCAGTCCCAAGGGAGGAGGTGGGAGATTGTTTCCTCCCGCTCCAGCCTAGACTGCAGCCATCTGGAGACCGTTCCAGGCCAGAGCTGACCCGATCACGGCCCTGGGAAAACAGGGCAGGGAAAAGGGCTCTACGCAAGGCACTTGGGTGTCCACTGTTCCCAGGCTGGGGGCCCAAGGCACGGGACGGCAGGAACCCTGCCCCTCCCCGAAGTAGAACCAGAAAGGGCCAAGGGGCCCAATTTGGCAGCAAAGAAACATGGCAGCAGAGAGAGAGAGAAAGGGGGAGCGGCACACAGGGCC
Organism: Mirounga leonina; assembly: GCF_011800145.1. NCBI lineage: Eukaryota > Metazoa > Chordata > Mammalia > Carnivora > Phocidae > Mirounga > Mirounga leonina. The sequence continues at coordinate 18,551,862 of NW_023270377.1, forward strand.
CCACAGGTCCCCCAAGAAGGAGGAGGAGATTCTAAGGCACTGACACACGGACCCGGAGGCTCATCGCCCTTGGCGCAGCCTAGGCCAGGCTGCCCCGTTCACAGCCTGGCCAGGCAGGTGCGGAGGGCCCACCGCCCCATGACGCTGAGGTGGGAGCGGTGGCCGCTGGGTTTTCTTAAGGCAAAGTCCACGTGTGAGGGGTGTGGGCCTCGGTCAGGGGCAGCTCCTGGCCCCAGGGCGCCTCACTAGCTGCCGGGCCGAGGCTGCCTGAGCACTGAGTACACGTCATCCACGCGGCTGAGCTGCTCGAAGAAGGGCAGCAGGTCGTGAAGCTCCGTGTCGCTCATGTTGTCAAACCAGGAGGCCACTGGTACCTGGGCGGATGGATGCGGGGCAGTGAGGAGGGCAGGTGGCTCTGGGCGTGGGATGTCCAGACCAGCCCTGAGCACCCACTGCTTGGTGGGCCACCCCCCGGAAGCCCCTGACCCACGGTTTTCAGACATTTTTGACAGCAACCCACCATAAATCATATTTACACATACAATAAAGTGCCAGTTTTATAAAATACTTAACCTTATTGTGTGCAAAGCACTCCAATATCTTCTATTCTATTTTGTTGTTCAAAACTCCAACTAGGACCCCCTACATTATTTTTGTGACCCACAAATAGGGCACAACTGGCAGTCTGAGAAATTGAAACTGCTCCAGTATGCAACAGGGCCCTCCGCCCCTGGTGGGTGCCCTCCCCCTACAAGCACGGGGATCGGCTCGATTGATCAGTAAGGTATGAAACGCAGCAGCGGGTGGATGAGGCTAGGGAGTGGCAGGCACAGGCCACCGAGGGCCAGGAAGAGGACCGGGAGGGCACCAGGCCCCGGACACCACCCAGCATGGCAGTGGGGAGGCCAAGGAGGCTCCAGTGGCTAGACCCTTTTCTTGGCTCTCGGCCCTCAACCCGGTCCTGCCCGGCACTCACGGCGTTGTCTGGATGGAAGACGTAGGAGGCGGGTGAGTTGTCTAGGATGAGCACCCGCCGCAGGTCTCGGCCCAGCCGGCTCAGGTCCTTCACGTAATTCCCCCGGTGGAAGACACAGGACTCCCGAAACAGGCGCGCCCGGAAGGCCCCCCACTTGTCCAGCAGATCAGCTACTGGGTCTGCATACTACAGAGCGGACCACGGGTCATCTGGGGCCGAAGGTGACCCAGAGGTCCATCCAGCTGCAGGATGGAGACGGAGGGGAGGCAAGTGGACCCAGGAGCCCTTCAGGGGGTTGGGGGGCTGGGGACTCACCTTGGCAAGGCTGGCGGTGAACAGCACGCACTCAAAGAGCTCGCCCATTCGCTGCAGGAACTCATCCACGTGGGGCCTCTTCAGCACATAGACCTAGGGGGTGGGCCAGTGAGGGGACTGCTGGCCCACAGGCCTGGGCAGGGAGGGGAGGGGCGGGGCGGCTGAGGAGGGGGAGGAGGGGGAAGCAGAGCAGAGGGCACAGGAGGGAGGCTGGTCCCAGGGCCTGCGGGCTCCACTGGGCCAGCCGGCCGTTCCAACTGTCCTTCCAGAAGGGGATCAAAATAAGTCTCCAACTTCTAGCTTCAGGTCCTACCTCATGGGGAATCACTAATCCCCTGTCCCTCCCCCACCCTGGCCTTAGGCAAATGGAGGGGCCTGGGGGCAGCCCCCTCACCCCAAGGCTGCAGGGCACCGGCCCCCGAGCCAAGTAATGGAGAACAGGCTGGACAGCACACAACCTATCCTGAATTACTTGAACTGGGTCCCGGGCAAGGTGGGGCAAGGGGGTGCCGAGGAGGAACCCCACTCCCTGCAGGCCTTGGAGTTGGGCCAAGTCCCTGAGGGTCTGTGTGACCTTGGTTGCAAGTCTCACACCCTCAGGGGCCTTACATTCCATCTCTATCAAAGTCCCACCTGGGGTGCTCAGGATTGGTGAGAGGAGCCTGGGGTCTGGAAGGCAGATGCCAAGCCCGCCGCCTCCCCCCCACACCCAGCCCCTCACCTGGTGGACCACCCCATCAATCTCCACAGGGATGATGAAGTCGGCGTTGTTCACTGGCTGTGGGGGGAAAAGGAGCTGCTGGCGCGGGGCCCGCAGAGACCACCCCCCCAGTCCAGGGCAGGCCCCCTCAGAGACCCGGGGCTGAGGGCTGCTGGGCAGGGCCCACCTTGAAGGAGCTGTGCACCAGGGTCTCGTCCAGGTCGATGACCACACAGATCTTGTCCACGTCCTGGGCCTTGGCTTCTGGGAGCAGGCACTGGACTGGGGTCTGCTGCAGGGATGGGTGAGGTAGTTGGGGGCACCTCTCCTAAGGCCCCGTCATTTCTCCTACATGGGTCTTCCCTCCCCCAGCCCTCTACCTGGGGAGACACAGGGGTGGCAGGGAGAGACCACTGCCTTCCCAGCTTTGCCCCCTGCCAACTGGGGCCTGGGGCAGGCTGCACTTCCCCACCTGGGAAGCCAAGGGAGAGAAAAGCTTCCATCTTATAGGAGAAATCCAGACTTCCCTTGGCTGAAGGGCCCTCACATGGGTGGCAGTCTTGGGGCATTCAGAGCCAGGCTGGGAAGGCCTGGGAGGGAGGGTGCAGGGTTTGGGAGGGGGCCTTCCCTATCTTACAGGACCTGCAGACTGGTCATGCCCAGATGCCCGCCCCCGCAGCTCCCACCTGGCCAGCACGCACCTTGGGGACAGCTCCGTTCTCCTCCACCAACAGGGGTGCCCCACTGTGCGCAGGCAGGGCCTCCCCATCGTCCCGGCAGACGCAGCAGAAAAGCGAGTGGAGGATGCCCCGGCTCCGGGGCTTCTGAGAAGCTGCTGACTTCTGGTCACCTGAAGCAGGGAGGCCCGAAGTGGGGGTGTGCACACTAGGCTGCAGAGTCGTGCCTATGTACCCAGGTGCGAGCTCCTGTGCTGTGAGGGTCTGGCCGTGCCCCCTTCGTTCAGGGAGATACACCAACGTGGCTCCAGACCCTCCTGACAGCCTTGACCCCAGGCCACCCCTCTGGTATCCACAAATCCTCCTAGTGTGGGCACAAAGCCACTCTCATCCAGCAGTGGGCTGGCTGGAAGGGGCCCACGGAAAGTGCTTTCTCTTTGCTCCCAGCCTTCATCACTCCTGAGGGATCAGCCCCACTGCGGACGCCTCCTGACACCCACCTTACCTGAGTAGCCCCTGCTCGCTGGGGCCCCTACGGAGGAGGGCTGGGGCCGGGGGCCCTGCTCTCCACTCCCGCCCTCCTCCCATCCTTTCCGCCCACGTGGGTCCAAAGTCCTTACTAAGGCTGGGCGCAGAGGCTGGGAGTGGGGGCCGGGAGTCGGTGTCCCGCAGCCATCTGCCGGCCCCGCCTCCTCCGCCCTCGCCCCGCCCAGACCTCCGACCTAGAGCCCGGCATCCGCCGCCTGATTGACGGGCCCACCCTCCACCGCCCCTCTACCGGGCCCCCCGCCTTCGGGCGGAGCTAGGCCCAGGCCAGAGCTGGGCCGACCCGGAGGGGCTTCCTAGCCTCTGAGGTCAACACCGGGACAGGGAGGGGCAGACGCCCAGCCTAGACCCTCCAGCCCCCGGGGGCCCGGCCGAGGCAGGCGGGCGGCACCGCTCACCGGGTCGGTGCGTGTGTGCACGGGCCCGGCGCCCAAGGGCCTGCAGCTGGGGCGCCTGGTGCTAAGCCCGATGCACGGGACTTCCCGCGGGTGCGCTAGCGAAGTGGGAAGAAGTGGCTGCCCCACTCTTGTGCCTCTCAGGGGCTCAATGCTTCTACGCGTGACGCGGAAGTTTGTTGGGATAGTAGCTGTGCGTTGGCGGGAGATCCTCCCAACCCTCCCCAGCCCGCTGTCACCTCGGCGCCCCCTCCGGCGACCCAACCAGACCGCGACCCGGGGCGGAGCCTCAGCGGGTGGCCTGAAGGCGCCCTCTTCAACCCCCCCATCTCCCAGCCTCATTGGCGCCAATGGGGGGGAGGGGGTGACTGTCGGGCAACGCGCAATGCCAGCCCGGGAGACCCGGAAGGAACCCACTCTCTATCCCTGCCTCAGTTTCCCCCCCTCGAGCACTCGGGAGCGCCCAAGTGGCTCCAGGCCCCGCCCCGCGTCTCGGAGCCTCGGCGAGTTCAAACTCTCTCCTCGATCCCTCTCCGGCTGGGAGCTTTGAGCTCAGCAGTGGCGGGCGCCCGGGGCGGCGGCGGCGACTGACCCGGGAAGGGTCTCGGCCCCCTCCTCCTCCCATCCCGCGGCGCCCCGGCTGCAGCCCCCTCCGCGCGGTCCCAGTACCTTTGCCCCGTAGCGGGCCCCGCGCCTCCTCCTTGGTGATCTGAGTAATGACGGCCGAGCTGTCCATGGGGCCGGGCGCGCTCCGCTCCGGCCGGACTCTGGCCCGGGCGCCCGGCCTCCCCCCCGGCTCGGGCCGGAATCGGGGCGCGGGGGGGAGGGGAGGGGTGGGAGGGAGGGATCCCCGCGAGCTTCGGAGGGGAGGGGAGCCAGGTTCTAAGGGGGAGGGGGAGGGAGGGGGCGCGGAGGAAACTTTGTTACAACATGGAGTTTCCTCCCCGCGAGGCGGATGCAAACATGGAACCCGGGCTCTGTTTCAAGGCTCCCCCTTAAAAGGGCAACGGCTTCGGCGTGACCTGGACTCGGCCGCGGCTTTCATCACCGCTGGGGCCGGCGCGGCTCGGCTCTGGGGCCGGGAGGCGGGCCCCGCCGGGTTCCTGCCGCGCTCCAGGGGGCGTCGCCTCTCTTCCTGCCGCCCGCCCGCGGGGCCGAGCCTCTGCGGCTGCGTGGCAGGACCAGCACCCGGCCCACAGTTCCAGACAGCCGAGCGCCCGGGGCCAGGGCCCGCCCCACCCGCCCCGAGCGCCCACGCCGGGGAGTGCCCGAGGCGGCGCGGCTCCACCTCTGCACCTCGCGAGCGCCAGAGACTAGCCGCTTCTTGGTTTCCTCATCTGGGAGACGGGAATAACGCTCTCTGGTCTGCGAAATGGGTCTTCAGTGGTTGCAGGGCCCGCCTCGCAGGGAAGTCCTGAGCGAGTGAAGGCTCTGCCAGCTCCAAAAGTCTGTGCAGATCCGCAGAATTGTGCGTTTGACCAGACCAGGACCGTCAACACCCACCGCTGTTTCGGGGCCAGGTGACCCGGATCTGTAGGGCGTGAAAATTACAACCCCCTGCCCCGAAATGCCTCCTGCGGACCTCGCCCAATTGCCCCATCGGGTGCTCCGCACGTCCGCGCCCACGGCAGGGCACCAAGCCCCTATGTGCCTCAGGGCCTTCGTGTGCGCTGTTCCCTCTGCCTGGAAAGCGCTTCCAGCCCCTTCACGGAGCCAAATACCACGGACCTCTACGACATGCCACCTGCTCCAAGAGGCCTTCCTAGACCCTTTCTCTACTCCCCACGCCGGGCACGCTGTAATTATTGGGGCGGGGGGGTCATGCGGTGTCCGCACGCAGTGGGCGCTTAATCCCTGCGGGCCAGATTTCTGACGGTGGGGGCGGCCACAGACATCAGCTGTTTGTACGATTTTCTTTTTTTATTTTTATTTTTAAAGATTTTCTTCATTTATCTGTCAGAAACAGAGAGAGAGAGGGAACACAAGCAGGGGAAGTGGGAGAGGGAGAAGCAGGCTCCCCGCTGAGGAGGGAACCCGATGCGGGACTCGATCCCAGGACCTTGGGACCATGACCTGAGCCGAAGGCAGACGCTTAACCTCCCGAGCCACCCAGGCATCCCTGTTTGTACGATTTTAAACACCCGTTGCACTTGGGATGTACGGAGACACGAGCTGGCGCGGGGCCCGCGTTTCCACGCGGATTCTTCCCGAGGGAAACTCCCGTGTTATGCGCCGCGAGGTCTGCGGGTGTTTTGTTCTGTTTTGTTTCTCCTGTTTCGGAAGTTCTTTCCATTCTCCTTACTATTTTGTGTTCACAGTTTAAAAAATAATAATAACGCCAAGCCCTGACAAACACGCCTCAGCACTTCCTTCCCCCGCGGGGCCTCGGTGGCGGGGCGGAGCGGGCGCGTCCTGTCCCGTCCAGCCGCCTAGTGCGAGCGCGGCGCACGTCCTCCAGGCCCGGGGCGGGGTGGGTTGGAGGGGGACCCGGGGAGGAGAGAGGCCCTGGGGAGGGGAGAGGCCCAGCGCCGGGGCTGCAGGGCGGGAGAGCGGCGCCGGCCCGAAGGCGCGCCAGCTGCTTGCCGTGCGACGGAGAAGAGAGGAGGCGGCCCGGAGCTGGATGGGACTCCCTCCACCCCCACCCCCCAACCCCCCACTCCAGCCCCAGGCCGGACCCCGCGGCCGTCCTCCTGCCCTTCGGCGCTCACATCGCCGCCAGCGTTGCATTTAATCCTAATAATCGCCGATGTGTAGCTAGCGATTCGTCTGCGTCCTGCTCTGGCTGCGCCCCCTAATCTCGTTCACTCCTCAGAACGACCCCCTTCTTTTCCCATTTTATAGATAAGGAAACTGAGCTCCGAGAAGTGAAGCGACTTGACCCAGCCTTCTGGCGAGGTTAGAGGTGGGGTTCTGGCCACCAAATCGAGACCCCCCCCCTTCAGTTGAGGCCCGGGGCGGGGTGTCAGCTTTATCTCCGGATGCCCAGCTTGCACTGACCCCAAAAGGAAATGTGTGGGGGAGGACTGAATGAACCCTGGACTCATCCCTAGCCTGAGCAGGGCGGCTCACTTTCCTCTCCTTTCCTTTCTCCCTCTCTGAAGGCTGAAACCTGGCCCGGCTGTCCCCTTGGGAGTCAGAGTAGCTGACCAAATGGATAGGGCATCGGGGAGGGTCGCTGCCCACCCCCGGCCCCATCCCCCTCGCCGCGCATCCCTAACGTCAGCCCCCTCCAAGGCCTCTTCCCCTGGGAGACCTTCCCAGGCTCCAAGGCCTTAGAGGGGGACCTTCTCCCAGGGAGGGGTGGTTACCAGGGAGTCAGCAGCCGCCGCCCCCCCACCTCCGCAGAAGCCGGCAGAAGTGTTCTGTAGGGTCTCGGGGGTTCTTTGGGCTTCCTCCCTGAGGGGGGGGGCAGTGTCCACACCCAGCCGCTACCCCATAACTGCACTGCCCCAGCAGCTGGAGGTCACCTTACCCACAGGTTTTTTTCCTGCACCCCAGGAGGATCAGATCAGGCGGGCTGTGAGTCCAGAAACCCCAGGACTCCGCTGGGTTCTGACTAGCAACCGTGGACAAGTCTCCTCCATTCAGCACCTCAGCTTCCTCACCTGCCAAAGGGGCTTGCTAGGAGCCCAACCCAGGCAAGTGAAAGGGGGGGGGGCTCAGGGCAGAAAGGGAGGGTGTCCTCCTCAGACCCTTGGGGAGAATCCAGGTGCCAGGCCCCCTCCCCGCTCCCTCCCTCTAGGAAGAACCAGAGCTACTGGGGGAGTGGAGGGCAGCCCCTTGTAAGGGCTTCCTGCCCAGAAATGACTGACCTTGGCCTGACCTCATTGCTAATCCCTTGCCCAGGCCCAGGGTAGCCCCGTAGCGGATCCTTTGGTTCCTTCCCCTCCCTGCCTTCCTTGCACCCACATTCTCAGTGGCCGCCTTAACTATTCAGATGCCCGGCCTGCTCCTTCCTCTGGGCTCCCCGGTCCTGCTCTACAAGATCCAAGAACTCCCCACAACGTCGCATGCCTCTGTTTTGCACACACTTGCGCCCCCCCCCCCCCCCCCCGCTCCTGGCAGGTTCATTCTCTCTTGGCTGCCCTCCCCACTTCTCCATTCAGCTTTCAAAATCCTGTTCGGGAGTTACCTGCTCTGGCCCTGGCTTCACTCTTTTCCAGGTGTGCCTGACACACACTTGGGTTGTTCCCTCGCCCCACTGTTGAGTGATTTGCTGTCACTTAACGTAGCTGGCTCCCCCTACTGGAGTGTGAGCAACTTGAGAGCTGACGTCTTTAATTCGGGACTTTGCCTCCCTCCCCCACTTCTAGCACAGGGATGGCACCCAATTAATAGTGAATTGATGGAGGGGTGTGCCGGGGTACAGCTGGGGACACCTCCAGGAAGCTGGAGAGGAGTATGGAAGATGCCTCTTTCTCCAGTATCCGGCCCCCATCCATTCCCCTCTTCAGCTAGCGTGGGTCCCACCCTCTCCAGGGCCAAGCCCAGAAGAGGCTACAGCGGCCTTTCAGCTCAGGTGCTGTACCCTCTCCCAACCGTTTCTCTGGTTGGGCCAGACCTGTCCCATCCCGTCCCTCCTTAAGGGCCCCACTCGCATCGTTGCCCTTTTAAGAAAGAGGAAATTCTTCTCATAAACAAGCACCCCAACCAGAGCGCGGAGCTTGCCCCTCCAGATCCTGGGCAAACGGGGGTGCTTCCAGGCACAAGGCCGGCTCCAGGCTCAACCCCGGGAAAGGCCTGACGGCCCTTTCTAGCTACCGCTCTCCGCAGCCCAAAGGCTGGGGTCCGGGAGACCCGAAGAGGGAGGAGGAGGGACTTGGGGGAGCCTAGAAACCGCCCAGGGAGCGTCTGTAAAGTGCAACTCCTGCACCGGGCGAAGGGGTGCCGGGCGGCTCCCAGCGGCCGAAGGGGTTCCCCCGCCCACACAACTCCCCCTTCACCCCCCGCCCCTTCGCCAGGGCGGATTCTGAAGCCCCAGGGCGCGAGGCTCGAGCGCCCGCCTCCTCCTCCCTGGGCGGGAGGAGTGAGGCCGCGGCTGGGAGCGAGGGCGCTCGGGACCGTCCCTGCCCCTAGGGGGAGCTGGGAGTCAGAGCGGAGGGAGCGTTAAGAGCGCGGCGTGGGAGTCCCGGACGCCGGGTCCCCTGGGGAGCTAGCAAATTAATTGGGCCTCCGAGGCACGGACTCTTGGGTTCCACGACCTGGTGCCCGAAGAGAGGACAACTGCGCCTCCGTTTTACTGCCTGGAAAGTGGGTTTCGGGTGGAACAGAAAGTTTGAGGCTACTCTAACGGAGTAGGAGCGAACTGACGTTCGAGTAGAGGGCTGCTTCTAATTGTTCGAGGATTCGTGCTTTCCCGGTTTCTGCTCTCCCGCTCTTTTGGACGAGAAGTGAACTAGCATTTATTGAGCATCCATCAGACTATCCTAAGCGCCAGTTTGGAACCTGTGTCCCGCCCCCAACTGGGTCCCTCCATTGGTCACTCCTATAGGTGCTCAATATTTTTGGAGTTACTATTATTTTTAAGTCCCAAGTGTCAGGCACTGTGTTAAAGTGCTTTATATCCATCTCAAGGTTGGTGTTGTCCCCATTCTACAGATGAGCCCACTGAGACTGGAGGTTAATCACTTGTCCAAGCTAGGAAACAGCAGGTTCTTACGGAACCCAGGTTGGCCTGCCTCCAAAACTCCCACTCCATCTTGCTGCCCCCACACACTCCAGCAGGCCAGTCTGCCCCAGTCATTCCATCTCCCAGCCAGGCCGTGGGTGGGAGTTCATTCAGAGATCTTCCTCCCCTCCTCCTCTTCAGGAAGCCCGTACAAGAAGTGTTGATGGGAGCTGTGGGCCAGAGGGGTGGCTCCATGGGCAATGAGACAGGTCCAGACCTGAGAGAGGGCCGACTGTGAGTCCAGGAGAGAACAAGACCTCCCAGGAAGCCCCGGTGCACCCCCTTCCCCCAGTGCCCTCCATCCTTTGCCTCCTTTCCTTGCCTCCCCCATCCCCAAGGCACCCTCTGGCCCTACAGTACCAGATAGGTGGTGAGACCCAGGTAGACCACGGCCAGGACAGCTACAAGGACGAAGTAGGCCGGGTGGGAGAGGCTGGGCAGGTAGATGACCACGAAGTAGAGGTTGATGGCACAGACTAGCGCCATAATGGAGGTTGTGATGGCCTTGCTCAGCCTAGGGGACAGGAGGGAGGCTCAGGACGGGCTGCATCTCCTCTCCATTGCCCCAAGCCAGCCTGGAGGAGAGTGAGGGGATACACAAAGCCACCTTCTCCGGGCTGTGGGACCTGGAGCAGACCCCTTGCCCACTTCTGTTTCCTGGGCCCTCCAGGCTCCACACTGGCAGGATTTGGCAAGAGCAGAGTTTGAGGTGAGATGGTGAGGAGCTCAGGCTCTAGAAACAGCCTCCCGTCCCCAGATTCCAGTCCTAGTTCCCTACACTTGATAGCTGGGTGACCCTGCACAAGTTCCTTAACCTTTATGAGCTTCTCTGGATACTGGTAATTCCTACCTCTGGGTGGTTGTGAGGATCAAATGCAGAATTGCAAGTCCAGCGTTCGGGTTGGGGAGTACTCACCGGCCATTGGCAAACTCCTGCATGAGGGCTGGCATGCTGGTGAAAGTAAGGATAGGCAGCACAGCAAAGGGAAGCTGGGGAGAAGCAGGAGGATGGGGCTGAGGGACCCTGCCCTCACAATGCAGCAAGAAGGGAGGAGTGGAGCAGGGTTCCAGTCTTGCTCTGCCTGTGTGCCCTTGGGCAAGTCCCCTAACCACTCGGAGCCTTGGGTTCTCCACCCTGTGCCTTCCAAAGTTGTGAGGCTTCTAAGCAGGAGAAAGCATTTAGGGGCTCTGGGCCCAGGCTGCCTGAGTTTGAATGCCAGCTCTCCACTGGTCACTTAACTGTGTATATCAGTTTTCCAATCTGCGAAATAGGGACAATAGTGGTTCCTCTGGGGAACCACTTGCCTAAAGCCAAGGTGTGTTTAGAGGAGTGTTAAGGGTGGGGGGCAGGCTCCATATGGAGGATTGCTGTGGTTCCTGTATAGCTCGGCCGGGGCAAAGATGCTAGGCACCACGGGCTCACCAGCAGGCTCTGCAGCACGTTGAGCAGGTCGTTGAGACCTGACAGGTCTTTCAGGTCCCTGAAGACGGCCACGAGCACGGTGGGCAGGATGGCGCAGGAGCGAGTGAGGAGCACGCGGGCAAAGCGTGACCACCGCAGCTTCAGGAAGCCCTGGGTTGTGGGGTGGGCACCTTGGTGGTGGGGTCAGGACTAGGGATTCCAGAGGAGGGATCCTCTATCGTCCCTCAGCCCATCTCGCACCAGGGGAAACCCCCTATTTTTCCATCTCTAAAATGCGGGCAGCTCTGACTCTAGTTGGCGGAGAAAGGATGGATGAGGAAAAATGGGGGGGTTCCCCCCACAGCTGATTGCTTAAGACTAAGCTTTTGGGGAAAAGGCTCCTATTAGTCGTGGGTCTGCAGGCTTGAGCCAGTAACCTCACTTCTCTGCGTGTTTTCTCATCGTTAAACCGGGGTGGGGTGCGGGGGGGCGCTTACAATAGCGCCCTCTGGGCTGCTTTAAGGAGCAATGAGGCTGGTATCTGAGCCCCCAGTGGTGTACCCATTGACCTGGGATCCCTGGCCCTTCCCGGCCCGCCCCAGACCCCACCTCCATCACAAACTGTCCCGCGTAGGTGCCGGTCATGGTGGAGCTCTGCCCGGCCGCTAGGAGACCCACGGCCCAGATGTAGAGCGCAGCCGGGCCGAAGACGCAGCCCAGAATCACGCCCTGCAGGGCGAGGTGTGGTTAGGCCTGTGGCACCGCCCCTCGCGCAGGCTCCGCCCTAAGGTGGGCGTGGCCAAGAGCCCGGCTGGGGCTGGACTATTAGCTTCCACGCCCTCCCCTGCCTGGTGCTTACTCCTTGGTAAATGTCCACCTCCACCGTAAGGTTGTTCTTGGGGAAGATCTTGGCGTAGTCGTGGAGGCTGCTGTTGGCACAGACGTTGAACTGTGGACACCGGGACAGTAGGAAGGGGATGTGAAGATGCACACAAGGGGATGCACAGTTTCAGAAAATCAGACAGCCAGGCCTTGACCAGGGGTGGAAAACTGGTGACCCGCGGGCTGAATCCGGCCAGATATATTTTGCTTGACTAACGGATGTTTTTCCTCTGTAATGTGAATTTGTTGCCAACATCTAAAATTGAGGAGAATTCACCCAGGAACCCGGTTTCCAGGGCTCTGTTGGGTTTGTAAGGGCTAGCATTACCACAAAGGGGCGATTGGTTGGCCGTGACCTAATAGTCTCCTCTCCCTTACACTGGACCCACTTACCACAGCCCTGAGGAGCCAGTCCTCCCCCTGCAGTGCTTGGCATTCAGAAAGCACCCACACCTGGCTAGCAGTTGTTAGAGCCGCGTGACAGAGACCCACTCAGGAAGGAGAGAGGCCCAGGTCCCAAATCCCAGAGAGCCAGTGAGGAGCTTTGTATCATTGGCTGCTAAATCCCCAGGGTCAAGGCACTGCCTGATCCCTAACACATACTCAGTAAATCTTTGCTGGATGAATGATGGTTTATCTGCTAACAATGAAGATGATCAGGAGAGAGGACTCAGAGAAGAAAAGGACTGCTTGAACAGTCCCAACTCTGTGCTCATGCTCAGGCAGGCACCTACTCCCAGAATGCCCTCCCTGCAGTTCGCTGGACAAATCCTGGCCATCCGTCAAGGTACAGCTGGAATGCTGGGTCCTAGGACTGAGACTCAGCTCCTCCCTCCCAGTCACCTCCTTTGGATGTCGGTGCCTTGCCGCCCCTGGGGTGGGTTGCCTGGGGGGAGCCGTGACTCCCCAGCAGAGTGGGTAAGGGGTCTCAGCCAGAGGCCCGGTCACAGACACCCTCCTCTACCAGTGCCGGAAGTGCAGGACGGACACTCAAAGAGCTCAGATGCATTGCCTGGTGTCCCCAGCAGAGCCTGCAGGGCTTGGGGGTTGGGGAGGCCGGCTGTGGCTGTGTGGGGAGGTACATCTCACCGCAGCCTCGTTGGTTTGCTGGTAGAAGGCCTGCCCAAACACGGCTACAACAAAGAGATTGATGAAGAAGGAGACAGACAGGGCGATGGTGGCCTCAATCAGGAAGTACATGTTGGCTTCTCGGATTTCCGTCCAGCGGGACCGGTCTATCTCTCGAGACTAAGAAGGTCAGAGGGGAGGAAAGAGCCAAAGTTCCTCAGGGCTCCCCCAACATTCTCCACCCTCACACTTCTACCTATGTTCCCTTCAAACCCCAGTTCTTTCTAAAGCCCTCCCCGTGGCAGTTTGGGACAGGCCTTGGTCAGCTGACACCCCTCCTGCATGCCCAGTAATATTCTGCCTCAGGGCCTTTGCACTTGCCATTCCCTCTGCTTGGAATATCTTCTCCCTGATCTTCCTTCGCATCCTTCATGTCTCAAAGGTTACCTCCTTACAAAGGTCTTTCCCGACTACCTTTTCTAAAGTAGCTCCTGCTTAGTCATTCTCTATCATATTTCTCTGTTTCCTTCCTTCAAAGCATCTTTCACAATCTATGTTTGTTTCCTTTACCTGTTTACTGGCTCTTGGTCTGTCTGCCCCACTAGAATACAAGCCCCAGAAAGGCAGATGACTTGTCTGTCTTTGCATCACTGACCCCTGGCTCTCAGCACACAGTAGACCCTCTATTACTACATATTGGATAAGGAGAGAATGATTCACTTCCCGCCTAAAATCGGGAAGGCAGGAGCCAAAGGGGCGGGGCTCCCGGCTTGGAGGCGGTGTGAGCGGCGGCGGAAGGGAGCAGGCATCTCTCCGTCCCCTCGCCTTGGCTCACCTTCACCAGGGCCGAGTGCAGGTAGATGTTGTGAGGCATGATGATGGCGCCGACGATGCCCACGGCCTGCAGCAGCTCTGGACGGCCGCAGCCGCGGCACGAGGGCAGGAGCAGGCCCTGGAGAAGCGCTAGCTGGGCCGGCCGCGCCACCACGTACTGCGGGGAGACGCCTGGTCGGGCCGAGCCCTGGGCCGTCGTTCCCACCCTCCGCCCGGACCCTGGCCGCTAGGGGGCGTGGCCAGAGGCCGCGGCCCCCGCCCCCTCAGCTCCGCAAGGGGCACCGACGAATGGCCTTGGCGGAGGGTAATGCGGCTTTGGCTTCCCACCTCGTAGCCGAAGGTCAAGGCCATAATTGTAATAAGCAATCCAAAAAAGGCTTCCAGCTTCCGCAACCCTAGTGGGAAGGCAAAGGATCACAACAACAACAACAACAATTGGAACGTAAGCGATTATTAATGGCTAATACCTTGGGCACTTTGTTCTAGGCACCGTGTCAAGGGCTTCACAGATATGACCTCAGTGAATCCTCACCACAGCCCTGTGACGTCTGTGCTGTTATTATCCCCATGGTATAGATGAAGAAACCCACGTCCAAGTAACTTGCTCAAGGCCACACAGCCAGAGGGAGGGGGCTGGGAGTCTCTGTCTCCTCTCAGTACAGCAGAGTATGGTTTATACACACTCACTTGTTCCCCCAACCCGGTCCCCTGTGAGGGGCATACCCACCGTAGTTGTCAAGGAAGAGGAAGAAGAAGGTGTCCACGATGGTGATGAGGACGCCGCCCCAGAGTGGGATTCTGAAACCGGAGTGGCCAGCCAGGGTCAGCCCAGCCTGGTGCAGGGGTCTGGAACTCCCACTCCCAGGGCAGGTGACTGTGGAATATGGCCTCCTGGGAACAGGGACCCACGTGGTGGCCCCAGGCAGGGAAGGGAGAGGGGAGCGGGAGTGTGTTGGAGCTGGGAAAATGGCACAAAACCCAAGGAAGGGCCCAGCTGGGTGGGGGACCAGCCTGGGGCTGCAGTCCCCAGGCCGCCTGGCGAAGCCCGCCTGGCGACCGGTGTCTGTGTGACTTTAGACGAGTCACTTCACGTTTCTGGGTCTCAGAATTTCAGCATCTCTCAGATGCCCCCCAGCCGGCAACACAGCACAACAGCTCTAAGTCAGAGGGGACTGCGGCGTGAAAGGGACTCGGGGAAATATGAGGCCCTGGACTGGAGAGCTGGGGCCCACTGGGGGCAGTACCGTCCCGCTGAGAGCAGACTGAACGCGATGGCCGTGCCGATGACCTCCTGCATGTCCGAGCCCACTATGGCTAGCTCGATGGTCAGCCAGAGGAGGGTGCGGGGCACCTGGGGGAGGAGGTGACTCTTCACCAACGTTGGGCCAGTTGTCCTTGATGCCCCATGGCTTTCCATACCCGGCACTATCTTGTTGGGAGGGCAGCCTGCACGAGACCCCTGCCGGCCTCGCCCGCTGGCTTCCATTTAGGTTTTGTAGGAAACAATTAAGGGAGATGGAAAGGCAGGGAGAGATCATTTTCCCCCCCTACTTCTAGTGGTGTTCCCGGCAGTGGTGCCGGCCAGGGCACCAGGCAGCCTGGGCTCTTCGGTATTGGTGGCCATTTCGACAGCAGTGGCCGGGCTTCCAGAAGCTTGGCAGCAAATGATGGCTCTTGGGCAGCTGCCCAGCAGCTTTCTGATTTCTGGGTAACACCCCCTTCCCTTGCTCCTCCAGCCCTTCCAATACCTTTGTGACTGCATCCCTGCATTAAATACCTTTGAAATCCCTTGTGGCATGGTTTCTGTTTTCCCGCCCGGACACTCACAGCAGGGAAGTCCAGTGTCCACCCCAGCCAATGACCATCTCAAGCCAATGCCTGCCTATTTTGCACCTTGGGCAAGTCACTTTCCCAGGTTTCAACATCCCCTCCTGTAAAACGAGCAGGGATCTCTAACGTCCCTCTCAGTCTGTGCGCTATTAGTTTGAGCCTCAGTCTTCCCATTTATCAAATGGACTTGTGAGGCCCCGCTTGAGATGATGTATTTATTTGATCATGGACGCTGTAAAACTGTTTGGGGTTTGGGGTCTGTGGGTGGGTGCTCCCTGTCCAGACCCTCCAAGCTCACCTTAGGGTAGTAGAGGTGGCAGACCTCGCCCAAGTCCTTGCCTGTCACCGTGCCCAGCCGGGCAGCAAGCCGCTGACAGAGCAGGCCCAGCACGGTGGCCCACAGCAGCACCCAGAGCAGCTGCGGGGAAGCAGGGGGAGGCCTTCAGTGCGGGGGGTGCTGTCTGACAACCCCAAGCTGCCGCTGGTACCCCTCTAACCAAGCACACCCCTTGGGGAGAGAGTAGAGGAGATGGAGGGAGAAGACCAACACTCCCACCCCCCCCACACACACTCTGGCAGGGCAGCCCTGAGGACCCTTTTCAGGCCCATTTGAACTTGATGCTTGCTCCGCCCAACACCAGCCATGCCGTCCGCTCTGGGGAAATGTGGCAAGTTGAGGGGTCTCCGCCCTCCCCAGGGTGCCCCGACTCAATCACTTTGAATCCAGCCACAGCACCAGCCTGAAGATCTGACTCAATGTTTCCTGGGTCCAGGAAAGCGATGCTCATGAGGAAGCCAGGCCCCGTGAAGGCCCACAGCTTCCTCAGGCTGAATGCGCCCTGTGGGTGGGAGTGAAGCGAGGAGATGCTGGGTAGAGGGGTGGTAGCAATGCGCCTTGGCCTGCCCCCCAGCTGAACCCCCTCTGGGCTCATCAGCCCAGGCTGTCTGGCCCTGCCCCTTCCTCCCCCCCCCCCATTCCCGGAGCTACCACCCCTGGGGGATCGTGGAGGGCGTGGGGTGGGAGGAAGCAACAGGATCTGCTGAGTCATAGTGGATCTGCCTTCTGGATCTGTTCAATTTGGCAACCGGCCTGCAACTGACCAGTCCACCTGAAGCTTGCCCTGACTCAGCAGATCCTCAGAGCCCAGAGGGGGTTTTTTTTCTGGGGTCAAGCCTCTCTGGTCCTGCTCCTCCTTCCCCAGTTCCTTCTCAAACCACAGTCCCTCCTCTCTGGAGTCCACTGAGCCTCGGGTCTCCCCACCCCATTCCAGGGCTAGGCCTGGCAGCCTGAGGATCTGCTAAAGATTCTGGAAGTTCAGGCCGACAGCATCCTAGAAAACAGCCTGCAGTTCCCTTCACTTCTCCCGATGCCCTCGAGCCGGTCCTTTCCTTTAGTACTACAACAAATCCTTGAGGCTCCAGCCTGAGCTCCCCCCAGGCCCCTTTCTGTCTGTAAGAAAGCTGGGATTCATTCAGAAAGCCGCTTGATCATTTTTAGACAAAACCTGAGCCCCCCAGCCAAGTGCTAAGGATGGAAGCAGGAGAAGGGCAGTCGCCACCGCCAGTCACTGCTGCTCAGAGCTGGAAGGAACTTGCCATGGTCTTCCGGAGCCCTCCTTCCCCCAGCCTGTGAGATCTGATAGCATGCTGTCAGTCCTGAAAGACCCCAGGAAGTTTCCAGCATTCCTACCAGTTCTGTGTCGGGGATGGGGATCTTCTCACTCAGGTAGGTTGTTCTGAGAGGTTCTTGCTGTGGCTCTGAGCTCGGTGGGCTGGAGATGGAGCCATAGTTGGGCCTGCTTAGACTTTGAGGGTTCTTGTCACCTGCAAAGGGCCCCAAGGAGGTATGGTGACTGATTGGTTTCTTTCTGGTGGCCCAAGGCTAAAGCCCTCTGTTCTCCTCCCCCACAGCCTTCTGGCAAAGTGGAGAAATTAAGGCCCAAGTAAACAGGAGCCCTTGGCTCCCATCTTGGGTCCATCACCTCCACCCTTTGACTAAATGTTTCAAGATTTAATTAAATTAATTAATTTGTTAATTAATTAATTATTTTTTTTTTTGAGAGAAAGAGCAAGCATGCCCAAGGGGGAGGAAGAGAGGGAGGAGGGGGAGAGAGAATCTCAAGCAGATTCCACGCTGGGCATGGAGCCCAACTTAGGGCTCAGTCTCACGACCTGAGCTGAAATCAAGAGTCGGACGCTTAGCTGACTGAGCCACCCAGGCGCCCTGACCGACCAAATGTTTCAGAAGACATGTGGGAATACAGTTTCTAGAATAACTCTCCTTCCATGTGGGCACAAAGATTCCCAAATCCACATCTCTCCTGCCACAAAGGATGCAGAGGGGGACACTGGACTCTGAAGAGGGCATACTGATGCCCATGTGTAAGCCCCGTGGCCTCACTGCTGCCTCCTCCACCAGCCAGGTGAACTCCAGGAGCTCCAAATGCATAGAGAACAGACAAAGGGGACATTATGCACTTGGGGATGCAAAGAGCCCACCCCCAGACTGGGGTCTGGAATTAGGTAGAGACCAAGATACCCATGGGGGATCAGAGGGCTCCTTTGCCTCCTCCCAACCCCCCTTTAGGACTCTGACCCTGGAGGGGCTACTCACCTGTCATGAGAACGGCAGACTCAAGCACTCTTCGTGTGAGTGGGATGTTAGCAGCCACTCAGCAGGCACACTCCCTCTCTGAGGGCTGGAGCATATCAATGTGCAAGGCCACGCCCTCCTATCCATCCTCAGCTGATCTCAGCTGTCCTCACATACATTGCGAAACACTTTCCAAAGGCAGAAGTGGCCAGCTCTGGCGGAACGTCTCGATGACCAAAATGCAGGAACTTTCTTTCCTCCTGGCCCGAGGCCCACAACGCTTTTGACCCCCTTCCAGGTGCCGTACATTCTGTGTCTCCCAAGTTAGCTCTGATTTCAAGACATTTCCTGCTGCTTGGGTGTTCATGTCCAGATCACATGCCCACACACAAGCAGTCAGGCCCTTCTCTTCAGTCTGGAGTCCCCAGCAATGGGAGTCCTGATGGCTAGCAGGCCTCAGTTTCCTACTGAGTGCCTCAGAGGAGAAGACCTTTGGGCACTGCGACAGGCACAAGCCCTGATGACTCAGGCCAAGGAGAGCTTCCGAAGAATGAGGCACTGGAACTCTGGTCCCGATTCTGCCACTGATTCACTTGAGATTGTCACCAGGCCGTCCCTTTCTCTGAACTTGGTTCTTCTGTTACATGAAGGGCTCAGACTAGCTAAGAGGTCAAAACAGTAGGTGCCCAAGAAGGCCAGGCAGGTCAGATAGACTAGGAGACAGGTGAGGAGTAAAAAAAGTGTCAGCTCAGTGTTCAACGATGAATGATGCCAAGCCTCAGTATCAGTGGGTAACAGGGAGTGGTGGAGACTGTAGCAAAACAAAGGACACATACTCTGTCCAAAGGGGGCAGTGCCTACAGAGTTCTAGCCAGTTGTCATGTGGGAATGTGTGCCCACTGTCACCATGTCTTCTGATCTGTCAAGGATATTGGAAGATGTTGAGTTTTGTTCTGTTTTTTTTTAAGATTTTATTTATTTATTCATAAGAGACAGAGACAGAGACAGAAGGAGAAGCAGGCTCCCCGCTGAGCAGGGAGCCCCATGAGGGGCTCGATCCCAGGACCCTGGGATCATGACCTGAGCTGAAGGCAGATGCTTAACCATCTGAGCCACCCAGGTGCCCAGGAAGATATTGAGTTTTATGCAACATATGCCTCTTGAATCTTAGGCTCAAAAAAATTGAAAATATTGTATAATTTAAACAAAATATTTCTTTAGGCTAGCTTCCACTTGAGGGTTATCGGTCTGTATCTGGATAAATGGGGGGTAAGACTCTTTTCAGTTCCTGATTGCTTCTCCTTGTCTGTCCTGTGCCCCCACTGCTTCCCTCCCTTAGGGTCTTCTTCCCGTGCCCACTCCCGTCCTCTATCCTGTGGCCTTCCTTTTCTGCCAGGAAGATTCAAAACCAATCTTTGGGGTTTCCAACGCCAAGGTCTGAAACCTCAGGATCCAGGGAAAACAGGTGCAAGCTCTGGGGCCCAGCTCTGAACAGGGATATGATGTATCCCCATGTTGAGTCAAACACATTAGCCAAAGCTTGGGATCTGGATGGGGGGAGCTGGCAACCAATTACCTGGCTCCTCATGGATGGGGGAGGTTGGAGGGACTGGAGAGGAGGTGGTGCGGGAAGAAGAGTGAATGATAGGTCATAAGGGAGAGAGGAACATCATGGTTTGTCACTGTGCAATCCAGTTGTTCAGCGTGCTGACACTGTCTCAAATTTCCCAATCACTGCCTTGGGCTCATGTGGGGTCGGCTGGGGTAGGATGTTGTGATGATTAATTTTATTGTCAATTTGGCAGGGTCACAGTGTGCCCAGATACTTGGTCAAATATTCAGGGTGTGTTGGTGAAGGAGGGTATTTTTGGAGATTAACATTGGAATCCACACGCTGAGTACAGCAGATTTCTCTCCCTAATGAGGGTGGGCCTCATCCAACCAATTGAACAGAACAAAGGGCTGAGTAAGGGAGAGTTCACTCTCTCTGCCTATCTTTTTTTTTTTTTTTTTTAAGATTTTATTTATTTATTTGACAGAGAGAGACACAGCAAGAGAGGGAACACAAGCAAGGGGAGTGGGAGAGGGAGAAGCAGGCTCCCCGCGGAGCAGGGAGCCCGATGTGGGGCTCGATCTCAGGACCCTGGGATCATGACCTGAGCTAAAGGCAGACGCTTAACGACTGAGCCACCCAGGTGCCCCTCTCTGCCTATCTTTGAACTGAGATATTGGTCTTCTCTTGCCTTCAGGCTTGGCTGGGACTGGAACTTAGATCATTGTCTCTCCTGCTTCTTAGGCCTTCAAACTCAGACCGGAATTACACGTACCATCAACTCTCCTGAGGCTCCAGCTTGCAGACCTTGGGACTCCTCAGCCTCCATACTCATGTGAACAGTTCCTTAGTATCTACCTATCTATCTGTCTGTATTTTCTATTGGTTCTGTTTCTCTGGCGAACCCTAAGACAGAAGTCTTCCTCTTCGCATCTTTTGTGGAGTTTTACCTGGACTCAGTAAGTGTAATTAATTAATGACTGATCAGGGGTGCCTGATCAGTGATCTAGTTTTATATTTTTATAAATTATATATATATATATATAAAACTAGATCACTCGTTTTATATTTACTTTTAAGTCTGTCATCTATTTTGAGAGAATTGGACTCCATGAAAGCTCACCTTGTACGTGCAGGTGGACATACAAGCCTGTATGGCTGGAGGGTAAAATGGCACAGCTGCGCTGGAAATAGTTTGGGAATTTCTTAAAAAAGTTAAAGATGCAGGGGCGCCTGGGTGGCTCAGTCGTTAAGCGTCTGCCTTCGGCTCAGGTCATGATCACAGGGTCCTGGGATCGAGCCCCGCATCGGGCTCCCTGCTCCGCGGGAGGCCTGCTTCTCCCTCTCCCACTCCCCCTGCTTGTGTTCCCTCTCTTGCTGTGTCTCTCTCTGTCAAATAAATAAATAAAATCTTAAAAAAAAAAAAACTAAACTAAAGATGCAACTACCATATGATCTAGCAACTGCACTCCTAGGCATTTTTTCCCAGAGAAATAGTTCATATTCACCCAAACACTGCACCCAATTTTTTATAGCAGCTTTATTCATAATAGCCCAAATTGGAAGCAACCCACATTTTCCTTTACTAGATGAATGGTTAAGCAAACTGTAGTATATCTACACCAAAGAATATACTCCCGGGCATTTATCCCAGAGAAACTAAAACGTATGTTCACACAAAAATCTGTATGCAAGTTGCAGCTTTATTTGTAATAGTCAAAAACTAGAATTAGCCCAGATGTCCTTCAACAGGAGAATGGTTACACTAACTGGGCTGTACAGACCATGGATTACAACTCCTCGGTAAAAGAAACAAACTATCGATACACACAATGATTTGGATGAATCTCCTGGGAAATTATGCTGAGTGAAAAAAGTCTATCTCAGGAGGTTACATACTGTATTGTTCCATTTACAGAACATTTTTGCAATGACAAAGTTTTGGAAGTGAATGTCAGAGTAGTGACCACCAGCGGGTATCGGTGGAGGGTGGAGAGGGAGGTGGGTGTGACTATGGAAGGGTAACTTGAAAGATCCTTTTGGTGTTGGAGCTGTTCAAGTATTTTGACCTTGGTGCTGGATCCACAAACCTACACACGTGGTAAAATTGCATAGAGCTTAGCGCGCACACACACACACACACATACACACGAGTACAGATAAAACAGGAAATCTGAAAAAGATGAATGGATTATGTCAATGTCAATATCCTGGTTGTACTGAAAGCAGGGTTAAACAGATACTTGACACCCATGTTCATAGCAACATTTTCCACAAAAGCCAAAAGCCAACAACAGCCCAACTGTTCACAACAGATGAATAAACAATATGTGGTCTATCCATACAATAGATTATTATTCAGCCTCAAAAAGGAATGAGAGTCTGGGGGCTCCTAGGTGGCTCAGTCAGTTGAGCGTCTGACTCTTAGTTTCAGCTCAGGTCATGACCTCAGGGTTGTGGGACTGAGCCCCACATTGGGTTCCGCGCTCAGCAGGGAGTCTGCTTGGGATTCTCGCTCTCCCTCTCTCTCTGCCCCTCCCCCCCCTCTCTCTAAAGTAAATAAAAATAAATCTTCAAAAAAAAAAAAGGGGGAATGAAAGTCTTATACATGCTATAACATGGATGAGTCTTGAAAACTTTATGAGAAGTGAAATAAGCCAGACACCAAAGGACAAATATTGTATGATTCCACTTATATGAGTTTCTCAGAACAGACAAATTTATAGAAACAGAAAGTAGAAGGATGAGTTCCAGGAGCTAGGGGAAGGGAGCAGGGGAAGTTACTGTTCAATGGGTATAGAGTTTAATCGAGGACGGTAACAATGTTCCGGAAATGGATGGTGGTAATGGTTGCACAACAGTGTGAATATCCTTAGTGTCACTGAATTATACACCCAAAGATGGTTAAAAGGGTAAATTTTATGTATATTTTGCCACCCCCCAAAAAGGTGGGAAAAAAAATCCTGGCTATAATATTGTATAATAGGTCTGCAAGATGTTAGCACTGGGGAGGGGGGGGAGTGGGCAGAGTGTACATGAGATCTCTCTCAATTTTTTCCTACAGCTACGTGTGAATCTGCAATTATCTCAATATTTTTTTTAATTTTTTTTTTTAAAGATTTTATTTATTTATTTGACAGAGAGAGAAATAGCGAGAGCAGGAACACAAGCAGGGGGAATGGGAGAGGGAGAAGCAGGCTTCTTGCTGAGCAGGGAGCCCGATGCAGGGCTCGATCCCAGGAACCTGGGATCATGACCTGAGCCGAAGGCAGACGCTTAACGACTGAGCCACCCAGGCGCCCCAATTATCTCAATATTTAAAGTGGAGGGAAAAGGTGGGTTTTATTGAATGGATATTATACTTCCATAACATTGATTAAAAAACACCACCCACCACCACCCACCAGAGCTTCTGGAATCAAATGGCCTGGGCTTGAATCTGACTTTTACTAGTTCTGTGACACAGGCAAGTTTCCTAGGCCCTCAGTTTCCTTGCCTGGAAAGTAGGGATAATAAGAGTACTTACCCCAAAGAGTGTTTGTGAAGCGCAGGAAATGCACCTGCTTTTTAAATGGGTTTCCAAGATGTCGCCGGCCACCGCCAATCCTTCGCCACCCCAGACGCATTTTCTTCTACTAACATCGCAGCCCCTGGTGGTTGGGTGCCCACACTTGCCCACACAAGCCTTTGGATTCAGTGCAGCTCAAACGGGAAATCTGTGAGGATGGGATAATGGGACAGTTGCACGCGATATCTCATAAAACAAAATGAGGAAACCATCAAACTGAACAAGAACAGCTTTTGTGACAGATGCTGGTGTTGGGGGAACAGCTGATTCAACCAAAGGCGGGGAGGCTCTCAATAGAGTCAGAAGGCCACGTCTGCACCTTCCAAGGACGTTACAAGCCCTCGGGTTTGAGTCTGTTGTCCAATGTCTAAATGTAAGACTTTTCTTGTGGGGCTCCATCTGTCTGTAGCATCGCTCTTAGTTTATCTGCTCACCTACGGCTTCTTGTGGGAGCAAAGAAAACACACAGGCAGGCATGTGGGCATTTGCCTGACCCACTCCAGGGTCTTTCAGTCTCCTGGACAGCAGGCAGTGCTTCCATTGGGTTCCCAGACCCTCCACCATCCCATCCTGAACCCTTGCAGTAGCTAAAACATTCCAAGCTCCCTGCCTCTCACCTCCAGGACTCTGCAATTGCTGCTTCCTCCTCAAACATCCCCCACACCCTTTGCCTGGCAAATAGCATTTTGTCCTTCAGGATGCAGCTCTGGTGTGACCTCTTCCGGGAAGCCTTCTTTGATTTCTCCAGGCCCAGGCTGTGTGCTCCCTCAGCACAATGCCCTTCCCATGCAACTCAGCTGTGAGGCTGCTGTCAGGGATAGTGCAGTAGGGAATGGGCAGCTTCTGGGTGCCTGGGGAAGGAGAAAGACAGTGTACAGTCAAGCCTACTTTGGAAGTACCTAAAGCAGGAAGATGCCTCTTCCCTGTTCTGGGATCTGTCTCCAGAGAGCCACACCTGATCTGTTTATCAGAGTGAATTTACACATGTATTCGAGCCAGATGCCCTGAGTCCAAATCCTGGCTCTGCCCCGAGCCAGTTGCATGTCTTGGCCTTAACCTTTCCCTCATTTGTGAAATGGGTACAATAATAGAACTGACCTAGAAGGGGTGGTGTTGTGAGAATCACATGAATTACCATATGTAGAGGGATTAAAATAATAAGGGCTATCTAGCATTTGCTCTTATATTATTGTTGTTCATTTCCCTCTGCCTCCCTGGGCTCCCACGCCAGGTCAAGTGCACATTTAACACTCTACTGTTGCATGTATACATTTCCTTCTTAGCTCTTTCCATGTTCTGCACTCACACATTCATTCATGGGGTCCTTGACTAATGTCTCTTCTCTTCTAGGCTGTGTGCCATGAGGGTAGGGCCGGGCCTTGATACTCCCACAGCAAGTCGCCGGATCCAAGGGAGCTCAGCAGAGGAAGGATCTCAGTGGGTCAGATGTCACAGCCCTTCCAGAGCATCGGGGACTGGAGATGACTCTCCAGATCTCTGTGGAGTGTTCTGGGTGCGCTGGGCTGAGCAGCTTTGGTTTCAGTTCTCCACACATGAAGTGAACTTGCCAGGGCCGGGGGGCCCTCTGCGACCCAGCCCTGCCTACCTCACGATGACTGAGCACGCTAGTACTCCAGCCTTCCTGGCCTTCTGAGTGCAACATGCTCAAGAGCCCTTGCGCTTGCTGTTCCCTCTGCCTAGCATGCTTTTCCCACAGCTCTCCACAGGTCTGACTCCTTGGCATTCATTCAGGCCCCAGTTCAACTGAGAGGCCAGGAAGGCCCTCCCTGAAATCTCTACCCTCAACCCTTCAACCCTGAGTCACTGTCTACCCATGACTTGACTTTTTTTCCCCCATAAAATTCCAAAATTGCACGTATGAAATGATTTTTTGTGTTTACTATCTCCCCGTGCAACCAGCAAGCATTGTGAGGACAGGGACTTTGTCCTGTCACTGCCGATCTCCCACTGCCCAGAAGGATCCTGGCACATGGAAGGGATCCCCATATTTGTTGAGCTGAGTGCCAGGTTGAATGGAGAGACCTTACCCTCTGAGAGAGCTGCTGCCGTCCAATATGGCAGCCACTGGCCACATGTGGCCAGATTAAAAGTAAAATTAAGGTAAAACTCCAATTCCTCAGTCATATGAATCACGATTTCTAGCACTCAGTGGCCACATATGACTAGTGGCTACCATATTGGACATAGCAGATACAGACCATTTCCATCACTGCGGGAAGATCTGTGGCATCCAGTTGCTCTAGACCAGAAACACACATTGCGCTTTCCTACCTTTACTCTTCACTCATGTCATTTCCTCTGCCTGTAATGCTTTATCTGATCCTTAATAAAAATCCTACACGTATAGAATTTGGGAATGTTAAAACAAACAAACAAAAGCCTTAAGTTCAATTCAACAATTATACTTCTGAGAATGTATCCTTCGGTAAATAATTGTTGATACATGGGAGGATTTAGCTACAGAGATGTTCAATGCAGCACTGTTTATGGTAGTCAACCCCCCCCCAAAAACAGACAAAAAGCAAGCAGTGGGGAGAGATTGGTTAAATTATGGTAGAGCCATCTGGGGCGCCTGGGTGTCTCAGTCCGTTA
The DNA here is from genome assembly GCF_011800145.1 of Mirounga leonina. Lineage (NCBI taxonomy): Eukaryota > Metazoa > Chordata > Mammalia > Carnivora > Phocidae > Mirounga > Mirounga leonina. Next base: position 18,577,481 of record NW_023270377.1, read on the forward strand.
ATTGGCCAACTGTTGATTTTGGCTCAGGTCATGATCTCAGGGCCCAGGGATGGAGCCTCAAGACTGGCTCTGTGCTCCTCGGGGAGTCAGCTTGAGGATTCTCTCTCTCCCTCTCCCTCTGCACCGCCCCCCCCCCACTGTGTTCTCTATCTCTCTCTAAAATAAATAAATCTTTAAAAAAATTATGGTACAGCCATCAAAAATAGAGGACTGTATAATACCATGGAATTCTTTCAAAATATATTGTTAAATGAAAGAAAGCCTGGGGATTAACATAAGAATAAAAAAAAATTAAAAAAAAAATTAAAAAAAAAAGCCAGTTATAATACAGGAAAAAAGTTACAAAACACAAGGAGATTGGGGCTAGAAGTTTCCAGCTTTATCTGTAATGTCTGAAACTTTGAAGAATATAATTAAGTATGTAATTATCAGTTAATGAGCATTATTACTATATGATTTCATTTTTGTTTAAAAAAAGTCCCTTGGAGTTTTAAAGACAGATCAAACATTCTATATAAAAGTGCTTGACATGGGGGCACCTGGCTGGCTTGGTCAGAGGAGCATGTGACTCTTGATCTTGGGGTCATGAGTTTGAACACCACATTGGGTGTAGAGATTTCTTAAAAAAAAAGAATTTTTAAAAAAGTGCTTAACGGGAGGCTAATATAATATTGTATTGCAACTATTCTTCAAAAATAAAAAAAAAAGGCAATGTTAAGACAGTAAACAAAAAACTTCTTGACAGAGTAAATGCTGAACAAACATGGGCCACTTTTATGCATCAAAAAAAGAGTAAAGAGCATATTTGCCAAAATGTTAAGAGCGGCAGCCTATAGTTTGAGAAATTGGGGTGAATTCACGTTCTTCTTTTGGTTTAGCCCCCTTTTCTCAGTTTTCTCTAGTGAAGATGCATTTCTTTTGAAATAGGGTTATGGGGACAATAAAATATATTTTTAAAAATTCTTTAAGGCTCAACTCAAGCGATAGTTCTCCACGAAGCCTTGCTGCCCTGAGTCCAGAGTCACGGCCGCCCTCATCACAAAGTGGAGCTTGGGCGGGGACGGGAGGGGGAGGCAGGGTCTCTTCAGCTGGAAGAGGCGGGCCCATGAGTGCGAAAACGGAGGAATGGAGCCTGCACCCCCTTTACCAGCTGTCCTGGAGAAGCTTGCCTAATATTTACTGATGAGCCGTGGCCTGCCCTGGGCAGAAACAAAGCCATTGGCCAGATTGACATTGTACAAGGAGCCTAAAGGAGCCGAGGATCTCCTGCCTATCCTTTTTTTCTCAGGGATCCGGTAACTGGGGACCCTGCATGCAGTTTGGGGGTTCCTGTGTGTCACTGGAAAAGGAGGTAGAGTGTGAGAACTGGCCGCCCACGTGTTTTGGGAGGCTTCGGAGGTGATGAGCGAGGCCAGTGGGGATCCAGATCCCCCACCAGCCCCTGCTCTTTTTCTTGGTTGGGGGGTGGGGGTGGGTGGAAGCAGGGTAATTTGGCTTATGCTTAGTGGCACCCAGAAGCCCTGCCCCTCTATCCCTACTAACCTAGTGACCGAGAGTGTGGGTTTCGGCATCAACGTCCAGGTTTGACTCCTGCTTGCTACGTACTAACTCTGTGAGTTACTTAACCTTTCCGCGCCTCTATTTGCTTATCCGTAAAATAGGACTGTTGATTACAGCATCTTGGAAGAAGCGTGAAATTCGCTGGGTAAACTCTGTTAACAGTTCCTCTTTTTAGCCAAGACACAAGACTCTGGCCAGGGAAGGTTCCCGCGCCCACAGCAGAACCGCGGGGGTGGGGCCCATTTATTCCCCAAAGAACCCGCAGCTCGGAAGGCGCGCCTCGGGGGTAAGTCCCTCTGGTTCCCCGCTGCGTCCCCGGCGCCGCCCCGGCTTCCTGCCCGGTCCCCGCGTGCCGCGCGACGCCGGCCCTAGTGCGGCGGCCGCTGGGGGTCCAGCGAGCGGAAGGGGCTGGGCCGGTGGGAGGAGCGCAAGGCGGGGGTCGGGGGGTGGCGCTTCGCGAAGGGGCCGAAGTACTCGGCGGCGAAGGTGACCACGTCTGGCGGCTGGCGCAGCAACAGGAAGAGCAGGAAGTCCGAGATGAGCGCCCGGGCCTCGGGGTGCTGCCGCAGATAGCTGGTGTGGCTGAGACGGAGCTCCTCCTGGCCGGGACCGAGCCTGAGCGGGGCCCGGGGACCCGGGAGCCCGCGCCCCAGGAGCACCCCCCGCCCCCTTCGCTCTAAGGAGCGCCTCCCAGCCATCGGGGTGTGCATTTCAAGCAGGCACAAAGAGGGATCAGTGCTGGTGGAATTTATGCTCGGGGGCGGGGCAGGGGGGAAATGGGGACCCCAGGCTGGCTGCAGTCTCTCCTCACCTTCCGGTCCAGGAACCTCGAGTAGAGTTCCATATCCTCCTCCCACACCAGAGGCTTCTTCTCAAATGCGGGGCTAGGCTCAGTCTCATCTGGGTGCGGAGGGAAGGAAGGCTGCACACCCTCACCCCAGAACCTTCCCCAGATACAGAGGGATGCCCAAGAATACTCAAATTGCCGTCACGGGTAGAGCCCCAGGGTTCGGCTCAGTTGCTGGAAGGGGTTCCCTGCAAAATGATCCTCCCCTAATTGCCTTGGGGTCAGGGGCTGGAGGGCAAAACTTCTCCATCTCTACTCAGTCCGGCCTCTGCACGCTGGAAGGTCCCAGGTTTTCCCACCTCTCCTTCACTCTGCGCCAGCCAGAGGCTTCACTCACCCTTCTCCCTCAAGACAGGCATCTGGGTGATCGTGCAGTACCCCGGGGAACCCACCTGGATTCTCTTGGCCAGGTGCCTGGAATACAACACAAGTGTGAGAGTGGCAGTCTTCCCAGACCAGCCCACTCCCCTGAGAGCCGTCCTGGGGGCTTCCTTTTGCTCTTGCTTCCCCAACACTGCTTATCTCTGAGTTCCAGGGTCCCCAAATAACAGCCCCTGCTTTTCAAACTGGGTCTTGTCCATGCCCTTGGAGATGTGTGCTGGTGTGCACTAAAAAAATCATGAGCCTCCAGCTATGTGACACCCAAAATTGAAACAACGTGCTAAGTTACCAATAAGGAAAGCCAACAATGTTCCAATTACTTTTTCCCCAGTGTAATGATTATATCAATACCTCTTTGGAAATTTCTTTTCTTTTTTTAAGATTTTATTTATTTATTTATTTGAGAGAGAGAGAGAGAGAGCGCACATGAGAGGGGAAGGGCCAGAGGGAGAAGCAGACTCCCTGCTGAGCAGGGAGCCGGATATGGGACTCGATCCCGGGACTCCAGGATCATGACCTGAGCCGAAGGCAGTCGCTTAACCAACTGAGTCACCCAGGTGCCCCTGGAAATTTCAAGAAACAAATTCTTCCTCCCTCCCTCCCCAATTTTCTCATGATTTGGGTGGGGCCTGTGTCCTGCTGGTGACAGCTTGGCCATGTGCCAGGATGTCCCCACCTCCCCCCAACGCACATTGATTCTATCAAGTGTCAAGTTGTTCGGACCTCGGTGCTTTTGGTATTATACCCAGCTGTGGCAGCTGCTTAGCTACTGTGCCTTAGGCTTGGGGGGTCAGCATTGACTTTCTGAGCCGTTCAGGGCTCCTTGGTGAGGTTTGGGAGTTATGGTACGCATCAGGTGAAGGCATCGGGCCCGGATTGGGCACGGTATGAATCAGGAGTAAATATGTGAAGAAAGAGTGAATGATGTGGATCAAGCAAGGGGGCACTCTTCCTGGTGGTGTCCCCAGGGACAGTAGTCTCCCTTTGCCCCATTCCCGCCCCCAGGACCCAGCACCCAGGCTTGTGTTCCGCACTGTCAGTAGCTCACCCATCTGAGAGCAGGTAGAACTGGCAGGAATTGGGGATGCCTTTAACTGAGTGGACAGTCTGCTCCACGACGAACACTTCCACCTGCTGGCGGCCGACCTGGATCTTCTGGAAGCCCAGATCTTGCTGGCAGCGGCCAAGATGGAGGGAGGGAGGGAGGTGAGGTGGATGCCCACCAGGATCTCCCCCAAATCTCACCCCGGCCCTTTTCTCCATCTTGCCGCTTCATTCTTTATCAGTGATAAGCAACCTTCGGCTGTCCAAGCCCTCAGCCGCCACAGGATTTGAGTTGCACCCCCAAGTTAAGTGGGGGTCCCCTCATAGAAAGCCACTTCCATGCTGCTTACGCCCCAACCCTCCCCTCATCATCTTGATGACCAAGTGCTTCTGGTTGGCAGATTCAGTTACAGGGATGAGGATCAACCAAGGTGTGAGCCTGGGGGGCAGGGAGCATGGGGGGGGGCAGCGATGCTCTGAGGAGGGGGCTAGATTGCCACCTGTGGCCTCCTCAGGCCCCTGCCGCTGCAGGCACGCTGCCCTGTTGTTGTTAGAACGTAAACCCCTAGAGCAGCTGTGGCCGCGGGTGGAAAAGGGCTAATACAGACATGTGTTTGAAAAGAAGATGGGGGAAGTGACATGGGCCTGTTTGTGTCAAACACATTGCCGTTTGTCGTGTTTGTGATAGAAAAGACTAGAATGTCATTTACAAAGTTGGTCAAATCAGCCCCCAAAGTGTGTGTTTAGAGGCATGGCTTTAAAATCTCACATTGCAGGAAGTCCTAGGTATGTTGATTATGAAGTTTTAGCCACAAGAAAAGTAAAAAACAAAAACAAAAACAAAACCAAAAACGGAACACCTTTCAGGTCTGAGACATAATAAAAGAACATAATAAAAGTGCCATTGGAAATGGTGCATTTCCTGATGTTAAAAAAATCTGTCTTTAAAAGCAGCCCTCCGCTATGTTTATTTTTCCTGAACTGACTTCTGGGCAAAAAACATTGCTTCTCAACGGCTCCCCGCTTTGGTTCCTCTTTTTCCCACCACCTGCCCCCCACGTGATCTTCCAACACATGAAGTCTTGCCTTCTCCTGCCCTTGGAAGTCCCACCCCCGGGGCCCCAGCTCACCCGCTCTTCCACCCCAAAGCTGTCTTTTCTCCCACCTCAGCGACCTCCGTAGTGCCCCTTTTGTTTTTCCCCAGGCCAAGTCCCCCACCCAGGGAGAACCCTCACGTAAGTAGAGTAGCAGAATTTGCCCTCCGTGTCCAAGGCCAGGAAACGGGCGCTGCTAGGCACGGTCTGGCGCCAGGCCATCACCCTCAGCAATACCAGGTTGGCAGCCTCGGAGATGAAGCCCATGGTTGAGCTCCCCGGGACAAAAGTCACTTCGGTCTTGACTTCCTGTTCAGGAAAAATCTGGGTCAGGGACATCGATCTGGGAAGGGGTGGGGAGGACGGGGAAGCCAGGTATGGGGCACATATAGGGTCCTTGCTGAGTCCCCATGCCAGGCTCCCGGCCTGACACAATCTGGCCCCTGCTCTTGGCTTCGGAGAGGATGTGGGGCACGGCCCCTACCTGTCTCTCACCCTTACCTCACCCTCCTTGACCCTTCTGGTCACGGCCAGCTGGTCGTCCTGCTTCACCAAACTCATCTTCCGCTCCATGGGGAGGACTCTGAACTAAGGGCCAGAGCACGGAGGGGAGAAGCAGGAGCTTGAACAGCAACCCCCACAGGTCACCTTGCCCCTTCTCCTTTAGAAATGAGAAAACTGAGGGAAGTTTGGATAGAAATCTTCCCTTTGTAGTGAAGTTCAAGAACAGAAGGCGTATTATGGTGTAATATAAAGGTAAAAAGCAAATGCCCTCAGAATACAGGTTTTAAAAGATGGGAATGGTTTCTGTGGGAAGGTTCTTAGGCATGAGTGCTTTCCAATGTGTAACACTGATCACGTTCCAGAAGTTAGTGAGGTGGCTGGGGCTGGGTGTGGGAGGCACAGAGCAGGAGAATTTGGAGGTGAGGGGGTGACAGGCCCTTGGGAAAGGCCAGGCTCTGGGAAAGGATGGCCTGCATGGCCCTCCGGGAGATGCTGGGCTCTCAGCCTGGAGAAGGCCCCGGGTGGACTGGACCCAGGGATCGTGTATTAGGAGAAGGTCACGAGAAGCAACCTGCTGCCCCGGATGGATTGGTTTCCAGGTTATGTGTGGTGGGGACTGCAGGGTAACTTGGAGAGAGTCAGGGGTGACATTCCACTGAGCCCCTCCATTCTTCCCTCCCTCCCTCCCAGGGTCTCCACTCTCTCACCCTGGTTTGGGGTCCAGGCTGGGGGCCCCAAGAGGTACCTTGATGAACTCCTGACTATGTTGCTCCATGATATGCAGGTTCCATGAGAGGTAGCCTGGGGCAGGAGGAGAATGCTGCTGTCCCATCACCCTGTCACCGGAGACAGGCCGGGAGACTGCAGGGTGGAAGGGCAGGGGCCCAGGCTGGAGGACTCAGGGGGACTGTGACTGCAGGGAAAACTAAGTGGTGCTCTTGTCGTTAAGTCTGTGGCTGTGATTAACGTCCCTGTCACCCCCACCTCCCACACACCCTCCTGGCTGCCTTCTGGTCCCAAGGTGAAGTCAAGGGTTGGTCCTGAGTGAAAGTCCTAGGAATGGGGATGGGAGGGAGGGGAGGAAGGATGGAGGTGAAGCATCAGGCAGCAAGAACTCTACCCAGGAGGGAGTTTCCGCAGAGCATTTTGTCCATGAAGCCGCGGCTAAAGGCGTGCACGAGGAGGCAGTGCGACCTCACACCAGATTCGTCTGTGTATTTCCCTGTTTGCACCTCAATGATCAGCTCTCCCTGAGGCTCCCCCGTGTCCGAGACCATGGCCAGCGTCTCGGAGAATAGCAGCATCTGCAGCTCCTCCTGCTCTAGGGGTGGGGTGGGGGTCCCATGGGCGCAGATAAAGCCCCAGCTCTTGGGCCTCGGCTCTCTGACCCTCCCCCCAGCAGGGTCCCACCCACCCCTTCTTCATCCCCCGGGTCCCAGGCAGCTCCTGGCTCCCTTCCCTTGGCCTGTACAACAGCCAGCAGGTGAAGACCCTGCCACCACCCCTAGTCCCCATGTCCTTGGGGTCTTCCCTTGACAATTATCAACAAATAGGGGAACCTGGGTGGCTCAGTCGGTTAAGTGTCTGCCTTCTGTTCAGGGCCTGATCTCAGGGTCCTGGGATCGAGCCCTGCATGGGGCTCTCTGCTTAGTGGGGATCTGGTTCTCCCTCTCCTTCTGTGCTCTCTCTCAAATAAATAAATAAATCTTTTATTTTTTATTTATTTTTTTAAAGATTCATTTATTTATTATTTTAGAGAGAGAGAGAGCACGAGCACATGAGCAGGGGGAGGGGAGGGGCAGAGGGAGAGAGAATCTCAAGCAGACTCCCTGCTGAGCAGGGAGCCCTATGTGGGGATCAATCTCAGGACTCTGAGATCATAACCTGAACCAAAACCAAGAGTCAGACGCTTAACTGACTGAGCCACCCAGGTGCCCCAAATAAATAAATCTTTAAAAACAATTATCAGGGGCGCCTGGGTGGCTCAGTCGTTAAGCGTCTGCCTTCGGCTCAGGTCATGATCGCAGGGTCCTGGGATCGAGCCCCGCATCAGGCTCCCTGCTCCACGGGAAGCCTGCTTCTCCCTCTCCCACTCCCCCTGCTTGTGTTCCGTCTCTCTCTGTCAAATAAATAAATAAAATCTTAAAAAAAAAAAGCAATTATCAAAAATAAATAAATACATAAATAAAAAGTAAAAACAATTATCAGGGCGCCTGGGTGGCTCAGGCGGTTAAGTATCTGCCTTCGGCTCAGGTCATGATCTCAGGGTCCTGGGATCCAGCCCATGTCAGGCTCCCTGCTCAGCGGGGAGTCTGCTTCCCCCTCTCCCCCCTGCTCGTGCTGTCTCTCATTATTTGTCTCTCTCTCTCTCTCGCAAATAAATACATAAAACCTTAAAAAAAATACACAAAAAACAAAAAACCTTTCTGTATTAAAAAAATATATCTATCATCTATCTATATCTATCATCTATCTATCTATCTATCATCTATCTATCTATCTATCTATCTATCTATCTATCTATCTATCATCTATCTATCAATAGGCCTCGAACCCTTTCGGCGTCCCAGGGGAATCAAGGCTGAGAGAGACGGGGCCAGGTCTGGGCCTTCTGTCTTCCCTCCCCTTCACATCTGTGCCCCCCACGCCCCCACTGTCCAGGCTCACTGAGGTTGCTGAGGAAGTGGATGGCTTCAGCATTGGCCTTTGGGGCTGGCAGACTCTCTTGGGCTGAGGGCTGGTGGTCCTTGGCTTTGGGGCCTAGAGAGGGAGGAGAGGCTGAGATGGCAACCTTGGGGAGAGGGACAGGGGTGGGACAGGGGTCCCCAAAGCAGAATCCCCCAAGGCCACCCCAAGGAGGATTGGGAGGGAGAAAAGGGGAAGATTCCTCTTCAATTTCCTGTCCCAGCAGCCCTGTTCCCACCTGTGGATTGAAGTTTAGAGGACATGCTGCCGGCCTTCTGCTACCCCGGCTGTGTCCAGCTGTCTCCATGGCAACCGGCAGCCAGCTACCGCCTCTTAAAGGGCCATCAACACACCTCACAAAACACCCAGACCTTGGAGGCAATGGTAGGAACTGTGCGCTTTGGAGCTAGGCCTGCAGAGGGAGCATTTGACATGGCAGGCGGATGACATGGGTCATTAGGATGACCTTAGGAAGCTCCTGGTTGGCTCAGTCGGAGGAGCATGTGACTCTTGATCTCGGGATCATGAGTTTGATCCCCATGTTGGGTGTAGAGATTACTAAATAATAGTAATAATAATAATAATAAACTTAAAAAAAAGTGACCTTGAAAGTTATGGCCCTGAGTCAGACGTGGCCTCACATGTGTAGAACCCATTGGGAGCCACGTGTATAGGACCACATGTGAGAGTGATGCTGGTAAGAATGACAATCCCAGCAAACCCTGCAGCCATGCTTACCGTAGGCCCGCACTGTTCTGGAGGGCTGCACACACGTGATCTCATTCAGTATTCAGACCAGCCCTGCGAGCAGGTCCTTTTTTTCCCTGCACTTTATGGCTGAGAAACCTGAGGCACCAAGAGGTTAAATGTCTTCCCAGGGTCACGCAGCTGATACAGTTGACCCTTGAACAGCATGGGTTTGGGCTGCCTGGGTCCACTTATATGCGGATGTTTTTCAGTAAATATGGTACAGTACTGTAAATGTCTTTTCTCTTCCTTATGATTTCTTTATTTTTTTTAAAGGATTTTATTTATTTATTTAGAGAGGGGGAGGGGCGGGGGAGAGGGAGAGAGAGAATCTCAAGCAGACAGGGGACTCGATCCGACGACCCTGAGATCATGACCTGAGCCGAAATCAAGAGTCCGATGCTTAACCGACTGAGCCACTCAGGCAACCCTCTTCTTTATGACTTCTTAATAACATGTTCTCTCTCTTACTTCATTGGTAGAACACCGTATATAATAATAGAATATACAAAATACGCGTTAATCAACTGTTTTATGTTCTGTAAGACTTTGGGTCAATAGTAGGCTATTAGTAGTTAAATTTGGGGGGAGTCAAAGTTATACCTGGCTTTTCTTTCTTTTTTAAAATTATTTTTCTTTTTTTTCTTTAAACACAATGTTCAGTTTTATTTTTTAAGTTTATTTAAGTGATGTCTACACCCAATGTGGGGCTCTAACTCATGATCCCAAGATCAAGAGTCACATGCTCCTCCCACTGAACCAGCCAGGTGCCCCTATGCCCAGATTTTCAACCGTGTCTGAAAGGGGGGAGTGTTGGCATGCCTAACCCACATGTTGTTCAAGGGGCAACTGTAATTGGCAGAGCCAGGACTCAACCCAAGCCAGTCTGGCTCCTAGAGATAATTCAAAGAAAAATGAAGCAGCAAATAGACAATACATTGAATCCAAACAAGCAGCTCCACAGCATGGGTAGTAATCAGTACCAAAGACGAAAACTGAATTATGATAGGACTCAAACCCCAGGCTGTGGGCTATCTGGTCCCCACCTTGTAAGTTTTCAAGTCTGCATCATAGTGGCTATTAAAGGGGCTCAGCCTAACAGAGTAACAAAAAAAGAAAACTCTTGTCCAAAAACCTCAATCACTGAAGGAGCTGCCCCCCAGCCCCCACCATAGCCCTCAGGAAGGTAATCTTCCAATGTCTTCTCATCAGGTAATTATCTATCAACTTTGGGAAGATTTAGAATTATGTGTAGAATTGCTTGAGACAATCGAACTAAAAATATTAATTTTTGTGTGTGTCATATTGTGCATATTTGGTATTTCAAGTTCTTTAATTTGGTGTGGAAGCATGCTTAAAAGATAAATCTTGAGGGACACTTGGGTGGCTCAGGCAGTTAAGCGTCTGACTTCAGCTCAGGTAACGATCCCAGGGTCCTGGAATGGAGCCCCCCATTGGGCTCCCTGCTCAGCGGGGAACCTGCTTCTCCTTCTCCCTCTGACCACCCCTCTCCCCCACTCATACTCTCGCTCTCTCTCTCTCCCAAATGAATACATAAAAAATCTAAAAAAAATAAAAAATAAAAAAAGTCTTGAGATTCTAATTTACATCAGGCAGTTGAATGGCACCTGGCTGGCTCAGTCGTAAGAGGGTGGAACTCTTGATCTTGGTGCTTGGGGGTTCAAGCCCCATTTTGGGTATAGAGATTACTTAAAAAAAAATAAGTAAAACAAAATCTTTAAAAATTAATAAATTAGGCAGTTGAATAATTGATTTAAACTGAACTCTGAAGTTAAATGCTTACTGGAATTGTAAGTAGAACCAAAACATTTTTTTTTAATCTTAAAATTAAAAAAAATAAAATAAAAACCTTGAAATTTGCTTTATTTATTTATTTATTTATTTATTTATTTATTTATTTATTTGTAGGCTCCACACCCAGCATGGAGCTCAATGCGATTAAGACCTGAGCGGGTATCAAGAGTTGGACCCTCAACTGGGCCACCCAGGTGCCCCCAAATTTACTGTATTTATATGTTTACTTTTAGTAGATTGCAGTTAAAGTACTTGGGAGGCCAGTTTCTTTTTTTTTAAGATAACTGAATTATTTTTATTTTGCTTTACTTTTTTCCAGCTTTATGAGATATAATTGACATGTAACAATCAATTCCTTTTAAAAAGGAGGTAGAAGATCTGGGATGAATAAATACAACATAAACTACCTAGAGCAGTTGCAATTTTTTTTTTAAAGATTTTTTTATTTATTCATGAGAGACAGAGAGAAAGAGAGAGGCAGAGGCAGAGGGAGAAGCAGGGTCCCTGCGGAGCAGGGAGCCCGATGCGGGACTCGATCCCAGGACGCTGAGATCATGACCTGAGCCGAAGGCAGACACTTAACCGACTGAACCACCCAGGCATCCCAGCAGTTGCAATTTTGAAAAGAGGACCAATTATTAATCAAAGCCCCCTTAAAAGTTATGATTAACATTTACTGGATTTATGATTAAAATATGACGGGTAAATTGAACTTAAAAGTTTTAAAAATGTTTATGTTTTAAAATTTGCAATTTAAGAAACCGAGTATTAGTTTTTAAAATTTTATTTATTATTACTATTTTTTTAGTAAGCTCTATGCCCACTGTGGGGCTTGAACTCATGACCTCAAGATCAAGAGTCGCATGCCCTATGGACTAAGCCAGCCAGGTGCCCCCTAATTTTATTTACTTTTTAAATTTTATTTTGAGTATTAATTTTTAAAAGCCAAAGTGAATTCTGAAGAAGCCTTTCTCTGCACATGAGAGACTATCAATGGCATTAAGAAAACTCACAACTACTTTAAGGGTAGTTTGTTAGTTCCTCAAAAAGTTAAATGTGGAGTTACTATATGACTCAGCAATTCCACTCCTAGGTCTATACCCAAGAGAACTGAAAACATCTGTCTGCACAAAACCCTGTACACAGATGTTCATAGAACCATAGCATCATTATTCATGATAGCCAGAAAGTGGAAAGAACCCATATGTCTGTCAACTGACTCACGGCTAAACAAAATGTGATGTATATACACACAATGCAATATTATTCAACCGTAAGAAGAGTAAAGTACTGACAGGTGTCAGAACATGAGACTTGAGAACAGGCCTAGTGAGAGGAGCTGATCACAAAAGACCACGTATTGTCTGATGCCACATAATGTGATTTGTGTAAACCTGTGGGGACAGAAAGCCTGGTGTGGGTATGCAGAGGCACAGAGTGACATCAAATGGGCACTGGCTTTCTTTTTGGGATGATTGTAAATGTTCTAAAGTTAGATTGTGGGGCCCCTGGGTGGTGCAGATTAAGCGATTGACTCCTGGCTCAGGTCGTGATCTCAGGATCATGGAATTGAGCCCCATGTGGGGCTCCTCAATCAACACAGAGTCTGGGTTTCTCTTTCTCTCTCCCCCTCTGTCCCTCCCCCCCACCCCCAAACACGTGCTTTCTCTCTCTCTCTCAAATCAATAAATAAATCTTTTATTTATTTATTTTAAAGATTTTATTTATTTATTTGACAGAGAGAGACACAGCAAGAGAGGGAACACAAGCAGGGGGAGTGGGAGAGGGAGAAGCAGACTTCCCGCGAAGCAGGGAGCCTGATGGGGGGCTTGATCCCAGAACCCTGGGATCATGACCTGAGCCGAAGGCAGATGCTTAAGGACTGAGCCACCCAGGTGCCCCAATAAATAAATCTTTAAAAAAAATAAAATTAGATTGTGATGGTCACAAAATAGTGCATATACTCAAAACCACTGAGTTGTACACTTTAAAAGGATGAATTTTGTGTTATGTAAATGACATCTCAATAAAGTTGTTAATAAAAGATAGATTTAAATAAGAGCTACAAAAAGCAACCCCTACTGCTTTCATATGTAAATTATATAAAGTTGGAAAAAATATTTTTGATTAAGACAAAGTTGGAAAAAAAAAGAAGCAAATTATGGCCTAGATGCTCTTTAAGGGGTGCCCATGTGGTTCCCTCCCTACTATGCACCCCCCTCCTGGCCTGAGGGCGGATTTGCTCCCAGAGCTCTTTACCCTTTAGAGTTTCCCCCCTCCCTCCTCCCCTCTCTTTGGTGAGGCCCCTGGAGCTGCATAGGACTCCCAACTGCGTGTCCACACAGGCTCCCATTCCTGAGAGCCCAGGTTCTTTCTCATCCCCCACCCCGTCCCCCCCAAGACCCCTTCCCGTTCGTGCTGGCTATTTCCTGCTAGGAGAGAAAGAAACGTGACAAAGTAGTTCACAGAAGGATCGACATCCAGTTTGTTAGTCCAATTTTTAAACCTCTGTAAGAGATCTGCTACAGACCCTTGTTACCATTCCCCCTTAGAGGCTGCTAGGCCAGGGGAGGGAAGCTCTGTAGCAGGTTGACCTACTAGCTGTGCGGCCATGTTGGGCAGGTTGGCCTCTCTGAACCTGTGACAGGCACAGCCAGTGTCCTCCCAGCCCCTGGGATCAGCACCTACAGAACCACAGTCACTAACGTGGAAAGGGCTCATGATGTGCCCAGCTCAGCAGGTATGAACTCACTCAGTCCTCACAATCAGCTTCCATGGTGGTGCAAGCCATGCCCTCAGTGGATGCAGGAGAGATGGAGGCACAGAAAGATTAAGTAACTTGCCCAAGATCACCCGGTTAATAAATGGAAAGCGTGGGGGCACCTGGGTGGCTCAGTTAAGCGTTTGCCTTCAGCTCAGGTCATGATCCCGGGGTCCTGGGATCAAGCCCCTATGTCGGGCTCCCTGCTCAGTGGGGAGCCTGCTTCTCCCTCTCCCTCTGCTGCTTCCCCCGGCTCGTGCTCTCTCTCTCTAATAAATAAATAAAATCTTAAAAAAAAATGGAAGTATGGACCCCAACCCAGATGGGCTGTCTCCAGAGTCCATGTTCTTAATCAGTTTGTCCTACTGTGCCTGAGGGACTGGCCCTCGTTTATTAGTAACAGTAAGAGGAGAGAGAGGTGGCTGTTCACTGAACACCACTGTGCATCTCACTTAGTTCTCCCAGTTGCTCTAGAACGGGGCTCAGTGACATGAGATGCCTGAATGGCGTCACCCACGGTCAACCAGAGGCAGAACCTATATTCCTATCCGACCCGTCCCTCTCCAAGTCCTCTCTCTGCCACCCTGTCCCATCTTATTATCAAACTATTATCTATCCATCCATCCATCCATCCATCCATCCATCATCATCATCTATCATCTATCATCTCCTTTTCTATTGGTTCTGTTCCTCCGAAGAACCCTAAGACAGATGTCTTTCTCTGCATCTTTTGTGGGGCTTTGCCTATAGTTAGGAACTCAGTTAAGTGTAATTGCCTAGGGTTTACTGACCACCTGGGTTAGGTTCCGACCCACTTTCAAAGTCTCTGTGTGTGGCCAGGGCTTTGGAGGCCTAAGTCCACCCCCCCACACACAGGTAGGCACAGGGCTCCTCGCGATCGCAAGGCAGCTTCCCCGGTCTTTGTTCTTCCCTGGAACGCCTGACGCTGCCCACTTAGTGTCCCCCCTTTCTCCTTTCCTGCCCCTAGAGACAGTCTGTGATTCAGGAAAAAATGAACTGCTTGCTGGTTATTTTTAAAACTAGGTATTATTCAAATACCTTCGGGGCCACCTGTCTACCTCCATTTCTTCTATATAATGAGTTATAGCACCAGAAATCTGATGTAGCATTTTCCAAAGTGACTTCATATGCCCTTGCGCATCAGACTCTCCTAATAGCCTCTAATAAGTGGAATTGTTGGTGAACGTCAGTGATTTTGGGCCTTGCATTATTTCTGGTATCAGACCCCCTATTAGTCTGGGGGACGTTTTCCACAGCCTCAGCACACCTTCCAGTTGGGTCTGACACTGCCCTTCTAAGTGTGGTCATGTGACCTAACCTGGCTGGTGAGAGGGGCCCATTCCCCTAACTCCTGATTGGCTCAGGATTGGGCACATGACCCAAGCTGAACCAATGAAACTCAACCCTTGCAACTATTGGAGGTCCTGCTAGGTTTGATGAACCAACTAGTAGCCTGTAAGCCTAGAACTTACAGACATGATCTTTCCACTGCAGGGGGAAAGCCTGGCAGAGAATGATACCAATGTAGAAGAAAGCTGAGTTGAATGATAAAATGGCCCTTTGAATCTGTGGATCCAGCGATGCCTGCAGTCGCCAGGACATAATGTCCCACTTCTTAATTTCACCAGCTGATAAGTTTTCCTCTTGGTTTAAGTTCCTTACTGTTGAGTATGTCACTTGCACCTGAAAGTGTTCTGACTCATTCAAGGTTGTCATCTCCACGGAAGGTGAAGAAACAGGTCAGGGAAGTGAAATTTGCCCAAGGTCACTTGGATGTTGCGTGACAGAGCTGGGAATGGAACCGAAGTCTCTGAGGCCAGTGACACCTGCTGTCTTGTAAGCAAAGGGCAGATAGCCTGGTTATTGCTGGTCAGTGCCAGCACCACAGAAAGCATGGGCCATCATTCACAACAATGTCCCAGTGGGCTGATCACCTGAGGCTCTAGGAAAATGATTCACCAACCCTAGAGAACCATCACCAAACGCCCCTTGTAGTTGGGCATACCCAAAGAGACCTGGCCCTGGGGCTTGCCCATTCAAGATAGGAGTGACCCAGAGACAACCACAGAGCACAGAGAGCTGCCCTTCTTCTGGAAGGTGAGGACCATGGCCCCTTCCTCCACGCCCACCCTAAGTGCAGCCCTGATCCAGGATAGCGGGGGCCATTGCCAAGGTTCCTTGCTTGGGGTGAGGGGCGCCTAGGAGGGTAGGCTGAATTGTGCCCAGGGTGGGAAAACTAGGCCTTGGTCTGGCCCCAAGGAAATGTGGAATTAGGCCAGTGCTGCCCCATCTTCAGCCATATCAAGGCCACCTTTAAGAGTTCTGCTATGGGGTTCCCCGGGGGCTCAGTCAGTTGAGCGGCTGGCTCTTGAGTTTAGCTCAGGTCATGATCTCAGAGTCGTGGAATCGAGCCCCGGGTTGGACTCTGTGCTCAGTGGGGAGTCTGCTTGAGATTCTCTCTCCCTTTCTCTCTGCACACATCCCCCACCCCACCACTCACGCTTTCTTTCTCTCAAATAAATAAATAAATCTTAAAAAAAAAAAAAAAAGGAGTTCTGCCATGGCCCAGGGCCACCTTTACTTCATCCCTATTTCAATAAATATCTATAATTACTTTCATGAATTGAAAACTGCTTTCACTTTGTGGAAACAAAAGAAAAAAAGAAAACTGCCATCACTTGTCAAAAATATTGACCCTAGGGGCACCTGGGTGACTCAGGCGGTTTAGTGTTGGTTCAGGTCACGATCTGGGGGTGGTGGGATCAAGCCCCAAGTCAGGCTCCTCACTCAACGGGGAGTCTGCTTGTCCCTTTGCCTCCCTCTCTGCCCCTCCGCATGTACCTGTGTGCTCTCTCTAAAATAAATAATAAATTAAGAAAAAATATTGACCTCAAAGGTAGATACAATGAAAACAAAACCACAGTGTTAAAGTTTAACTCAAGATAGTTGGCCAACTAAGGTATGGACCCGGAGTCTGGCTCTGTTAAAGAGACGCATTGAAGAGAGGCTAGCGCCAGGGCCTTGGCCCTCAAGGCTATCCCTCTCCCCTGCGGCCAGGGGTGCACCTGTGCCTCCCAAGCTCTGGAAAACCCTGAGGTGAGCACGCTGTAACTCTGAGCAAGTGCACACGGGCCATGGGAGGGTGTATTTATAGCACTGTTTCCGGGCCAAGGCTCTTGGAGCGCAGGAGCTCCCAGTTAGCAGACTGGTAACTCAGAGAGGAAAACGGAACCACCAGTAAAGATGATCTCACTGAGTGATCGAGCCCCAGTTAAATTATTCATTCATTCAAGATTTATTGAGCGCCTCCTGTGGGCCAGGCACCGTGCTGGGCGCAGAATTACAGAGATGCATAAGATACAGTCCATGCCCTGAAGGGTTCACAGTCTAGGAAGGGAGACAAACATGTAAACAAGTAACATACAGTGTGAGAAGTGCCACGAGGGAGAAGCATTTACAAAGAGCAGAGGTAGCCTGGAGGGTGAGGGGCATGGGGGTTGTCTTCCTGGATGAGGGGGCCTTTGAGGGGGGTTGTGAGAGATGAGTGGGTGTTTGCCAGGCAGACAAGGCCGGAGGAGCGGGGGAAAGGCATTCCAGTCTGAAGGAACAGCATGAGCAAAGGCACAGCGGCATGGAACTGCATGTCTCGGGGGGGTGGGGAACTCTATTCTGGAGGTATTGCTAGAGTTGGTACCAGAGGCTATGGCTGGGGACAGGGGCAGAGGCGGGATGATGAGGGGACACTGAGGGCAGGGGGTATCTCGGAGGCTCACCAGAGGCGAGCAGAGCCCGAGGGAAAGCTTGAACACAGGAAGAGAAGGCTCCCAGCTGACCCGAGGTATGCTTGCTCGAGGACCTTAGGGATCCTCTCTGTGGCCCTGAAGGGACCTGGACCAGAGACCAGAGGAGAGGCTGAGCTGGGTTTCAGACCTGGGGTCCTGGAGGCCACCACTCACTCAAGAGCTGACAGCTCTCTGCTCCCAGACTTCTGATTTCTGCACTCTGCTGAGTAGACCCTTTTCCCCAGCCAGGATGGGACCAAGGATCGAACGAGAAATGACATGGGGATGTTCTTGGCAAACCGCAGAGGGCCAGAGGAATGGCTTTGTAACTAAAAGAGGAGAGGGCCTGAGGGTAAAGCAGGAGTTAGAACAAGGCAGAAGTTCCTAAGAACAAGGGCCATCAGGAGAACACTGCTGCGGATGGGGCGGAGGATGGCTCTCTGCCCCCTGGGAAGGGGGGTCCTTTGGGCCCCGCCTGTGGGGCTGCAGTCCCAGCTCCCAGTGTCTCCTCAGCCTGAGGGTGCTGTTTCTGTGGCAACCAGGACCCTCCCTCTTCCAGGCTGCAGGGGAGTCACTGAGGCTGAGACTGTCCAGACACGCAGACGTCCAGCCCTTTCATCTTTCCCAGAAATGGCTCTGTTTAAAAAATGCCTTCATGGTGGTGGTGGGGACACAGGGGGGAGGCTTGGGGAGGAGGGCCAGTGTCTCAGGACACCGGAGCCCAGCTGCCCCTCTGAGTGACCACTTTTCCAAGGCACCACACCTCAGGCCACTCTGGGGGGCCTGAGTGTCTTTCCCAAGCCTGGAAGGGAGAAGGGGGAAAGGTCTCAACCCGCTCACGACTCCTGCTGGCCTGGGTTCAGGGGCTGCAGCGAGTGAGGCCTCCTGAGGGAGCGGCGACCAGCACTCTCTGCTTCCTCACCAGGGGCAGGAGCGGGACCAGGGAGGAGGCACCCTCCCAGCTGGGTCTGGAGATGTCCCAGACCCTTTCCTCTCGCCCTGGATGACTCAGCCTACCCTGCCCCCCCCATGGGGTCTCCGAGCCTTTGACCAGCCTCCATCCTCTTGGTCTCATGGCCTCGTCCCCTCCGTCCCCTCGTCCCTCCTCAACCCGACAGTGCTGGGGCCTGAGGCCCACCGTGGGCGCCGATGGGGTGGTGGTGGCAGCAATGAGGGGGATGGTGTGGTGCGGGTGATGGGGGCGCCTCCCCGCCGTGGGGGGCGGGCTGTGGTGGGCTGGGGGCTGTCACTTGCTCTTGTGCAGGTCCTTCAGCTGGCGGAGCTTCTCCAGGAGCTGGGCCCGGGAGCAGCCGTCGTCCCCCGTGGGGCCCGGGCCTGGTCCCAGAGCCTCCTGCACCACCAGACAGTGCGTCCTCAGGAAGGGGTTGTAGGAACGCTCTTCTCCCAGGGTGGACGGGCACTGTGGGACAAGAGGCACCGGTTTGGCGGAGAGTCTGGAAGCCTCCCTGTCCCCTCCCATCTCAGGGGCCAGGGGGCCTCCCTTGAAGGCCCGTGTACCAAACAGGTTGGGGCTCTAGGGATGGGTCTGCAGGCCGCAGCTCAGCATGGAGGGGCTCCTGCTGGGAGTGCCCTGGGCATCCCCCCCCCCCCCCCCCCCCCCCCCCCCC
>NW_023270377.1:18596449-18622995 GCF_011800145.1 Mirounga leonina
CCCCCCCCCCCCCCCCCCCCCCCCCCCCGGGCTGGACCCCAGGCCCCGCCCCGCACCGTGCTCTTGCGCTCCATTCGCTGCCTATGGACCCACTGCATCTTCCTCTCCCGGGCCAGGTTCTCGGGCTCCACCACACCTGCAAAGCCCAGGTTCTCTTCTGCATACTCGTGACCTAAGGACCACCGGGGGGTGGGGGTGGGGGCCAAGATGCAGGACACAGAGAGAGGGGTGGTATGGTCAGAAAAAGCCCTCCGGCTACCTGAGACCAGGGGGAGGGCTAGCACTGCCGGGAAAGCCCCAACCACATGGGGCTGCTTCTCTAAATGTGGGCACAGGTCAGCCACGAGCGAAGGGGCCGAAGCGGTTCAGGGGCAAAACCGCCAGACCTGGAGCTGGGAGCCCTGCATCCTAGCCCTGACTCCGCCCCTGCCCAGCTGTGCAACCTCAGCCAAGTCATGGCACCTCTCTGAGCCGCAGTTTTGTCATCTGGCAAGTGGGAAAAATAATGCTCCTAGAACACAGATGTGTTCCCGGTGCCTAGGACAGAGCCTGGTATGCGTTTGGCATTCAATCGAGTATTTGTCAAATGAGTGGATGGATAAATATACATTCTGAAGATTTGCTGACATCTCAGTGATGTGTTTGAGGAACTATGGCTATCCAATGTTCGTGGATGTATGTAGGGACATGCAGTGTCTGGATGCCTGGACGGACAGATGTGCCACATACATGCATGGGGATGGATGCACATGCAATGTGGGCTATGGATGCATGCAGTGGATACGTGCAGAGCGGATTTACTGACTTCTCTGATAAGCAAAGGCTGTTTTCTGTTCTCGGCTCTGGCTATAAAATATCAGCCAACTCTCTGGGATGCACTGGGGCCTGCAGGGCTCCCAAGAGGCCGAGGGCTGGCTGTCAGGGGCAGTTGGCGTGAGAAGCAGAGGCATTCAGAGCCAGAACTCCAGAATGAAGGGGGCTCTGCCCTCACGGCTAGAGTTGGCTCCAGAGCTGGAGTGGTGTCCCCTCTGGGCCAGCAGCTGGGGCGGCTGGAACTCCAGGGGAGTGAGGGAGGAGTGGGAGGGGGACCTCACCAGGCCACAGCAGAGTGTCATCCCCCAGCCCCAGCACCATGTCCAGGGAGCTCAGCATGGTCTCTGCGGTGCCCTCAAAGGTCCGTCCTGGTGAGGGGCAGTGGGTGTGTTACAAGGTAGAAGAACACAGCTCAGTCTAAGGTACATGGAGGGGGGTGGGGACCAGCGTGCATAGCTGGGGCTGGCCACCAGGCCTCAACCTGGCCCCTGCCACATTCACCCCCCGGGCCTCTACGTCCTCCTTCCCACTAGTTGCTGAGCCCACAGTCACTCCCCAACCAAGCCTGTGGGAAGGCCCGCATTGCACATATTGACACGTGGATGGAGAGGGGGATGGAATCTTCAGGCTGAGTGCCCAGGGCCCCAGGCACAGTTGGTGTGGGGTGGCTCTTTTCCACGGAGCACTTCTTTCTTTGCCTGGGCTGCCCTCTGAGACTCCGCGCAGCCTGGGACCGTGATCCTCTCCTACCCACGGGTCACCCTCTCATTCGGCGCTTCTCCACTTTTTGCAACCTAGTCTCTCCAGGTACTGGAGAACTAGGTAGGCTCTACTCAGTGGAAACAAACGCCCTGCCAGGTCTGTACTCAGTTGCAAGCATTGTCTCATTCTGTGCATCCCCTGTGGGGGAGTCGTGAGGGTGTTCAAAACAATGGGCTAACACGATGGGAGTAACAGCAAGGCAGTGTCTGCACTGAAAGCAAAGTTTTCGTGCACTGCATGCGGCTGTGCTGTCCTTGGGTCTCTGCCCTGACCCCTACCCCCCACTCCTGCTTCCCTTTTTGGGAGGAACTCACCACAGCCAGAGAGGAAGAGCAGGTCCCCTGAGAAGAGGCAGGAGGGACCCTTGTAGGGCTCCCCATCCAGCAGGTAGACCAGATGGCCTTGCGTGTGGCCAGGAGTGGCCAGAGCCTGGATCTGAAGCCGTCCCACGCTAACCACATCTTGATGACACAGGGGACTGAGAAGCAAGGCAGTAGGGGAGCGAAGGTGCTAGAGCTTGGGCCGTGCTGATCCTTGCCCTACCCGAGGCCCAAGGGGCTGGGTGATTTGAAGGAGGCAGGGACATGCAGTGTCTGGACGGAGCCTTACTGTTTGCCCTGCTCAGTCCTCAGGTCCAAGAGGGAGAAGGGGACAGACACACCCCACACCAGACAGGGAAGGCATTGACGGTGCTCAGAGCTTCAGATCCAAACCCTCGTCTCTCCCTCTCTTGGGGACCATGGCTGGATGAGTTGGGGGGTGGGCTGTGATATGCCCTCTAAGGGCCACGAAGGGCTTCAGCAAAGATCCAACTGCTGGCAGTCCTGCAATAGTCGACTGCAGGATGGGGTGTGGGAAAGGGGGCACAGAAGGGCCACCCACCCCGGGTCAGGGACTTACTGGGTGAGGTAGGGGATGCCGTCCTGAGGGCTCCCATACACCCGACAGTCCTGGTGCCGCCGGCTGAGGTCACGGTTTCCTCCACTGTGGTCCCTGGAGGATGGCAGAGACAGGCAGGGACTCTGAGGGGCAATGGTACTAGGCCTCTTTGCCTTCCTCGTTCCAGATCTCCAGGCCTTCGAGCCCTGAGCCCTAGGCTTCTGAACTGAGCCAAGCTGTCCACACCTCTAGGCCTTTGTTCGAGCTGCTCCCCTGCTCTCAGCGTCATCCCCACGACTTGCCACCCCTCCCCTCCATCGCCCAGCCAGTGCCGACTGATCTTTCTGGACTCTCTCAGCTCCAGGGTCATCAGCGTCTAATTCCTCCAAGTGGATCTGGTCACACTTCACCAAGGGCCTCCACCTCGTGTACTTTGTGCCAACTGCCACCTAAATGTTTGTCATTGTTGTACACTGTCACACAAGGCTGTCTCCCCTACCGACTATAATCTCCTTGAGGAAAGAACTCACAGGGTTTGCCCATATCCTGAGCACACTGGGCATCTAATACATGCCCAAGGAACGAAAGATAAATGCCTGCCCTGCCCTCCTCTAGGGTTTCAGGAGCCTGATAAGTGCTGCGGTGGGAGACCCACCCATTCCCTCCTTCTCTGCTGGTGCCCCCATGACTTTATGAAGAAGGTGGGTGCCCTCGCATCCTGACTCCCTGCCCCCCAGCCCAGCCTGTCCTCACTGGGCCTAGTCCTGCCAAGCCCACTGGGGCAAGGGTCGGCCAGGGAAGATCATCTGTACCCAGACCCCCACCCCAGCCCCTTACCAGTGCTTGTGGGTGCAGAGGATGGCAACCAAATTAACGCCCTCCTTTTCAATGGAAGCCTGGGGGAGAGAAGAGGTACTGAGATGGAGGAGCAGTGTGTAGGAAGGGACAGGGGCGCAGGTGCTGGGCAAAGGGGGGAGAGCAGGGAGGATGAGGGACAGGGAGGTGATGAGCTAGAGAATGAGAGGGTAGGGAGGAGAAGGCTGGGGAGAAGTGGGGCAGCCGAGGCTGAGCCAGGGCATAGGGGAGGCCATGGGGAGGTGGGTGGAGGGAGGCGCGAGGGGCAGAGGAACACACAGATACATGTGCACACAGAGAAATAAGAAATGGGAAGGAAAGATGGAGAGACCCAGACACTGAGAGACACAGATGAGGAGAGAAGTAGGAGGGTCAGAAAGGTGCCACAGAGAGTGAAAGACAGAAGAAACCTCAGACCATGGTCCTGAGTCAGCATCCCTTTCCGTCTGGCTCGGCTTCCCCCTCGGCTGTCTCCGCCCCCCCCCCCCCCCCCCCGTCCCCGCCATGCCCCGGACACTGGCCCCAACCCCTGCTGTGGTTGGGGGGGGGGGTCTCTGTGTGTACTTGCATGTCAGGGTCTGTGTGTGAGGGCACAAGGAGGGGGCACATCCCACCGGCAGAGGGATCAGGGACAGCCCCTCTCCAGTGAGGGAGAGCTGCCAGTCCCCACGATGACCCAAAGTACCCCTGCCCCGCCCCCAGTCCTCCCCTCACCTGTACGGCCTGAGGGTCTGAGGGGTCCACAGCCACAGCCAGCCGGGCATGGGTGTCGATGATGAGGTAGCTGTAGTTGTCTGAGAGGACGGGGATGGGAAGCACCTTCACTCCTGGGGGACAGAGACGGGCCGTGGGCGGGGTGCCGGGCAGGGAGCCCAGCGGTCGAGGGGGGCAGTATGATGGCGCGTAGGCGGGGGTGGGGGTGGGCACGGCTTGGGGCCACGCTGGCCCGGGGCAGCCAGAGCTCACCGTTGAAGAGGCGGGGCTGCGTTCTGGAGTGGCCTTTGGGGTAGCGGTTCCGAGCCCTGCGCAGCTGCTGGCGGTAGAAGAGGTACCCGAGCCAGGTGCGCGTGTACAGGCTGTACCTGCAGGGCGGGAGGTCTGCGCTCAGCCCCGCCCCCGTCCCCACCCTCGGCCACCCCCGCAGTCGGCGCGTCTCTGCCGCCACTTAGTGTGTGCCTCCTGTGTGCCCTGCTCGGTCTCTCGGTCCTCAGGCCGAGGGGGAGAAGGGGACAGACACCCCCAAGCCCCAGGCCCATCGGGGGAGATGGGAGCTGAGGGATTCACAGAAGGGACTCCGAGGGTGAGGGGTTTATTCCCCAAAAGGGGTGGGGGAGTTAGGAAGCGAAATGAGGTGGGAAACGTAGTTCCAAAGAGCAGTGGGCAATCACATCACGCCGGGGAGCTGCTGAACCAGATTCCCTGCCCCGTCCCCCTGTCTGTGCCGGCTCAGCCGGTCCGGGGTGGGGCCTGGGAATTTGCATTTCTAACAAGCTCCAGGTGCTGCTGGTTGCCGCTGGCCCGGGGACCAAACTCGGAGAGCCTCCGGGGCAGAGGAAACACCAGGCAAGGCCCAGAGGCAGCAGACAGCAGGGCCTTGTTTGGGGAAACTATAGAAAGTTCTGTCCGGTGGGTTGGTGGGTTGGTGGAGGAAGCAGGCAGAGGCGAGGCGGGATGGCCTGACCACACTCCCTCTTCCCACCACCACATCAGGCCATCTCAGGCTACAAATGCGACAGGCGAGAAAGTGGCACAAGGCACAGAGGGGTCTTGTGACTAAGAGTCCTCCAAACACAGGATGGCGGCATGCAGGGCGAGCATGTGACCGGCGCAGGCACACACGGCCCCCCGCTGGGTTCAACGCTCCACTGCCGCCATCTTGAAATTCTTCATGATTTTACCTTTGGATTTGTGTCCCGGAAGTGAAGTCTGAGAGGACGAGGGAATGCGGGGGTCGAAGCCCACACAGTATGCGCATGCTCGGTCCCTAATGTTTCCCCCCCGCCCCACGTTCACGGTGCCCACGAGCGCAGGATTCTGGTGGCCCCACCGTGGTGGGGATTCAAGACTCAAAGGGGCTACAAGGTGAGTATACATCTATGTATACAGAGGCCACGGCTTGGTCCAAACCAGAACGTGCTTCAGATGCATAAAGAAGGTGTTCTAAGAAACACAAATGACCGAGAAACCCTGCCCCATCCTTTCTTACTCGTGTTACTTCCTTGTATGATCCGTTTTCGCTGCAAACAACGCTACAGGAGGCAAGGGAAAGAGGGTGGCCCATCTGTCCTGTCCCTTCCGTCCTCCCTGGCTCGTTAGTAAGCCGGAGGCAGACGGGGCTGGCAGAATGTGGGTGTACCAAAAGTGAAAATAGAAACAGGTGATTCCGTTTTGTGCGGCATTTCCACTGCTTGGGTAAGAACAAAATACTGTGTACAAGCTAGGAAACGTGAATTACAGTTTCAGTGATTTCATATGTGACTTAAATGTCCTTATATTTGCATTTGAAACTGGGATTGTACAGGGGTGCCTGGGTGGCTCGGTTGAACCTCTCCCACTCGGTTTCAGCTCAGGTCCTGATCTCAGGGTTTGGGGATAGCGCTCTGTGCTGGTGTGGAGCCTGCTTGGGATTCTCTCCCCCTCCTACCTGTAACCCCCCCCCCCCCCGCAAATCAAAAACAAAAAACTGGGATTATATATAATAAAGCAAAAGGCAAAATTCATGCTGATAATTTAGATTTTTAATTTTTTTTTACTTATGCTGATGTTAAGTAGCAAATTAAAAACATCAGGACAGGGGTGCCTGGGTGGCTCAGTCGTTAAGCGTCTGCCTTCGGCTCAGGTCATGATCCCAGGGTCCTGGGATGGAGCTCCACATCGGGCTCCCTGCTCGGCGGGAAGCGTGCTTCTCCCTCTCCCACTCCCCCTGCTTGTGTTCCCTCTCTCACTGTGTCTCTGTCAAACAAATAAAATCTTAAAAAATAAATAAATAAATAAAAACATCAAGACAAAGTCAAAAGCGAAATCGTAGAAGAAAGGAAAAGCTTATATTTTAGTATCTTTCATGGCACCTTTTTCCTGCTCTTTGAGCAAGAGGCTCCAGATTCC
Source organism: Mirounga leonina (assembly GCF_011800145.1). NCBI lineage: Eukaryota > Metazoa > Chordata > Mammalia > Carnivora > Phocidae > Mirounga > Mirounga leonina. Next base: position 18,602,864 of record NW_023270377.1, read on the forward strand.
ATTTTACACCGGGCCCTGCAAATATTGTGAGCAGCCCAGCCAGCTCAGGACAAGCCACTTCAAACTGTCTCACACCTTGGTCTCTCACAAGGAAAAATGAGACCAGGGTGGGGTGCTGGGCTGCTGGTGTCAAAAGCCTCCTGTGTCAGTGTTTAGGGTCATCCAGCAAGTCAGTCAGAAAAGGGGCAGGGATTCTGGCTGATTAAGACTGAGACAGAGAAGGGGCACCTTGGTGGTTCAGTTGGTTAAGTGTCTGCCTTCAGCTCAGGTCGTGATCCCAGAGTCCTGGGACTGAGCCCCGTGTCGGACTCCCTGCTCAATGTGGAGTCTGCTTCTCCTTCTCCCTCTGCCCCTCCCCCCTGCTCGCTCTCTCTCCTGCTCTTTCTCTCTCAAATAAATAAATAAAATCTTAAAAAAAAAAAAGCCTGAGAGGAGTCAAGGTGCAGGGTTGGGGGTAGATGATGGACCCTAAATATCTATGGAGATTTGCTGTGTCTATCTTGGGGTGGAGGGGGCAGGGGCAGCCGCTCTTGAGGCCCCTTTGGGAAGAGCTGGCTGATTTGTCTACAAACAAGTTGGTCAAACATGAGCAGGTCTCCATGATTGCATTAGAGATTAATCACTGCCATCTCTGTTCTGGGTGCGCGTGCACCCGTGTGCCTCGGGAAATTGGACGCCCTGTGGCAGGGTTTTGCCATGCTTTCTGTGTCTTTATGTCCAGTTTCCATAGTCTTTCTTTCTTTTCTTTCTTTCTCTCTCTCTTTCAGATTTTATTTATTTATTTGACAGAGATAGAGAGTACAGCCAGGGGGAGCAGCAGTGGGAATGGGAGAAGCAGGCTCCCCACTGTGCAGGGAGCCCGACGTGGGGCTCGATCCCAGAACCAACCCTGGGATCACGACCCAAGCTGAAGGCAGACGTCCAACTGACTGAGCCACTCAGGCACCCTGGCCCTCTTTCTGTTTCATTTTCAAATCGGTTGCAGATCTTCCCACTTTCACCCATGCAACAGTATTTAGTGAGGCCTGGCTCGGCTTTGGGCAGAGTGAGTAAGGCAGAGTCACTGCCCTCTGGCAGCTTATACATAAGCTAGTGGGACAGGCAGGATAACAAACACATTGTCAAGTCAAGATGACAACACCAAACTGGGCAACAGAACAGAGAATGGTGACATCAAGGAAGGCCACTCTGGAGGTGACATTTCTAAGAAGCGAGGGGGCCCGCTGGGCCAGAATCTGGGGAAGGCTCACCAAGAACGGGACAGACGGGAAGTGTAAAAGTCCCTGCGGGGAGGAAAGCACCCAGCCGGCAGGGGCTGCCTGTTCTCTGCGCTGTGCTCTGGTAATTACAGAGCCGGCGCACCAGATAGGCCCAGCAGGAAGGGATGGGCTGGAACAACATAAATGTCCTGGATCGGATTCTAGACCAGAAGAGGAATGTTAATGGGACAACTGGAAAAATTTCAGTAAGGTCTGGAGAGTCGGTAAGAGTTTATATGGACGTTAACGTCTCGGGTTTTTTTTTTAATTTTTTTTTAAAGATTTTATTTATTTATTTGAGAGAGAGAATGAGACAGAGAGAGCATGAGAGGGGGGAGGGTCAGAGGGAGAAGCAGACTCCCTGCCGAGCAGGGAGCCCGATGCGGGACTCGATCCCGGGACTCCAGGATCATGACCTGAGCCGAAGGCAGTCGCCTAACCAACTGAGCCACCCAGGCGCCCTAACGTCTCGGTTTTGCTGACTGTCTGTGGTTAGGGAAGACGTAGCATTCAGGGGAGCCCAGTGAGAGGTATAGGTGGATCCTGTGTACTGTTTTTGCAAGTCTGAAATTATTTCAAAATGAAAACTTAAAAGATCATAAGTCAATAAAATCACTTTCGTCTGTGCCCTGACACCACCTTGCATCCATGCCTGGAGTCCTGTTCCTGACCTCACTCCTTCCTACTTAGGCTTATAGAAAGTGCCTGGGCCCTGGCCACAGGAAGCTCTGGGTTCCAGTGATGGCTTGGCGCCCCCAGCCCCGTGTCCTTGGGCGAGTTATTGGTCTCTTAGATCAGCTTCATCTACAGAGTGGCGACACCATGACTTAGTCCTGCAGGACTGTGTGAACGTTCAGTGACATAAAACAAGATAACAAATGTGAATAGTCCGCCGAGGGCCTGGTGGGTGGAAGGTTTAGCAACTGTCACTTCCTTCCCGAATTCGGCCGGGGCCCCCTCACAGCTGTTGGAACATGGCTGTCCACATTCGGGAGGGACTGATAAATGTTGCCTGTCTTCCCTTACTGGATGCTTCTTACATGTGCTTTCTCCCCCAGCGAAGGTCAAGAGCCACGAGGGCAGGGGCTGTGCACTGGGAGGCTGCCATCAACAAGGCCCCTTTCTTTCATTCACTCTCTTCAGCAAATCCTTGCTGCACGTGCTGGACGCAGGGCAGAGAGCAGAGAGCAAGGCCACCGGGGCCGCCAGACCCCAGACCAGGGAAGGAGTCAGTCAGAGGCAAGCGGCCGAGTGCAGCTGGTGAGGCAAGAGAGCAGCAGAGGGGACGCAGTCTGACTGCAGACAAGGTGCTCAGGGAAAAGGCCTGGCTCTTCCCTGACGGTCACACCCCTGACGGTCACACCTGAGCCGGAACGGAAAGGAGAGACGGAGGGCAGGCTGTCCGGGGCGCAATGGCACCAAGGCCCCGAGGCAGGCAGGCATGTTCTAGGAGTTGCCAGGCAGGGCGGAGGGATGGAGAGTGCCAGGGAAGGGGTCAGGGGGTGGGCAGGCCAGCCTGGGGGTGGGGGGCATTGCTGGCGGGTTTTAAAGCGGGGAGGCACATGCTTTGACTTCCCTGTTTAAGAGCTTGGGGGCCTGCAGTGCTGGAGGGAGCGGTGAAAGGGCGCAGGATGGCAGGTGGCCGGAGGAACTGAGTCGTCAGTGGGGGACATGACAAGGGACTGTCAGGGTGACAGGACTGGAGGGGTGAGGCAGAGGTAGGGGGGAATGGATGCCAGACCTAAGATGGGTGCCCTGCTTGGCTATGGGGGGAGGGACGAGGTGGCTTTGTGGGCCTGAGGTCTGGGTCACTGTACAGAGCACCGGAAGGCTGGCCTGGGCTGGGAGGCGGGGGCGAGGACCCAGTGACTCTGGGATCCTGTCCCCAGGCCTGCTCCTTCCGGCAGTGACTGCTGTGTGACTCTCTCCAGCCTCAGAACTGTGGCTCCTTCTTCATCTGCCTGCTGTGCTGGCTGGGCGTCACAGTCACCAGCGTCCAAAACCGTGCTTGTGAGCTCCTTCCCGTATCCCCCTACGGCCTCGCTCTCTGGGAAAGGCCGTGTCACCCTCCCAGTGACACAGCTTGAGCTCCACATTGAACTCTCTCCCTGACATATGCTACCCCAACTGAATCCTCTCAGTCTCGCCTCCCCACAACCCAACATGGGCTGCGCCAGGGAACAGGCCCCCGAAGCTCTTCATGAGGCCCTTGCGAAAGCCGCCTTTCCTCAGCTCTCTGCCCAAACCGCAAACCAATGGAAAAATGTAAGTTCTTAAAGCGCCACCTGAACGAGTCCTGCTCCTGCTCAAGAGCCCTCTGTGGCTCCCCACTGGTGACAGGGGTGTGTCTGACAACCAGAATGATCTAGAGCACCAGGTCTCAACGTGCACAAAACTCAAATACACAACATTAAGCTAACAGACATACTACAGGGAAAACAGACAATCTGCAACAGTTATTAAAAACGCCAAAGCAAGGCGCCTGAGGGGCTCAGCCGGTTAAGTGTCTGCCTTGGGCTCAGGTCATGATCCCCAGGGTCCTGGGATCAGCCCCTCTGCCCCTCCCCCCACTTGTGTGTACATGCGCTCGCTCTCTCTCAAATAAATAAATAAAATCTTAAAAAAAAACCCAAAATAACTAAAAATGCCAAAGCATGCAAAAGCACTATCTATATTGCTTGGGGATACAGGCGGATGCAGGGAAAGAATCAAGGCAGCTGAGGGCACGGTCGAGGTGCAGCTCAGCTGGGTTCCCGCAGGGGCAGGAAGGAGGTGGGCTGCGAGGTGGGCACAGGGACTTCACCATGTCAGTAATATTTTGTTGCTTAAGCTGGGAGGTCGGGGGAATTGTTATATTATCTATCTTCTTGTGAATGCCTCCAATACCTCCTGCAAATCTCAGACTACCATCCTGCCTCAGCTCCTGCCCTGTGGCCTTGAATACCCTCCAGGCCTTCTGGATTTACTCGAATCCTAAGTATTCTTGGGCACTCGGCTCAAAGCCACCTCCCTGGTCCCTCAGTGGCAGGGCCTTATCCACTTCTCCCTGGTGTCTAATCAGTGCCATGCATGGTGTAGGCGGACTCGGCTGGTAACCCAGCCTGCTCCTCCAGGCTCCTCCGCACCACCCCCCGGGGTACCCCCAGCCCCAGCACAGCACAAACTGGCTCTCAGAAAATGCTGACTTGGTGCCCAGGAAAGGCTGGGGGGGGTGGGTGGCTAGCATGCCGGTGTTAAAGCAGCGACCTGGTGCAGAGAGTGCTCCATCAGCTCCGCGGGCCCCATGCCTGGCTGTGGACCTTGTGACGCCTGGTGGGGGCTTATGAGCCCAAGCTGCAACCGCCTCTGCCCCTGCTCTCCCCTCCCCTGCTTGCCCATCGGCTTCCCACGTCCCTCCCTCTCCCTGCTGCACCCACACACCTGGCCCAGCAGGGTGCTCTGATAACCAGGTCACCTAGACCCAAGGGCATGGGTGGGGCTGCGTCACAGGGCACCAAATCCCAACCTCCCAGGTTCTGGGGTCTGGGCCCGGGGCCCCTGAATGGAGGAGATGGAGGGAGCACTGGACAGGGGTCTGCACACGCATGGAGCGCACGGGCTCATCTCCTCCCAACCTCACCTCAGTGTAGCCCTGAGCTAAGTGTCTCCCCACCAGTCATCTCCTGTCCACCCCCAAACAACCTGGAGGCAGCTACTATTCGTTCCTCCATGTTATAGACGAGGACACAGAAGCCCGGAAAGGTGGGAAGGGGTCCACTCAGGATCACACCAAAGCGAGTGGTGGGGCAGAGAATCATCCCCAGCAGCCCGATCCTAGAGTTCACACTCTTAACTACTAACATCCTCCCTGAACCCCGAATGAGGACGGAGGATGACATGAGTGGGCCTGAAGTATTTTCGGGTAGACACCCACCTCCTCTGAGGGTCTCTGTTGAGAAAAAGGATATGTCAGGGTGATTTCAGTGATGCAGACACGCGGCCCAGTATCTGGCCCCTGGGACCTCTTGGATCACTGGTTTTAGCCTTTTCGAGACCCATACTTGGGCCGAACTCATTACATGTGCTGCATTTTGCTGATGAATGCAGAGGGTCCGAGACCCCATGGACCTCAGGGTAAGACACCCTGAACTGGAGAATCCTGCAGGTCCCTTTCAAATCAAGGTTCTGATTCCTAATCCCGGATTTATGACTGGGTTGATGGTTCCATGGGCAGAAGAGTAGGAAAACAGAACAGACCCCAGCCAGGAAAATGTGAAGGTGAAGGAGTCACTGGGAAGAACCTGTCCCATCTGCTAGCCCCCCCACCTCTCTGGGAGTCACTGCCCCATCTAACGGGCCCCTACAGCTTCCTTTCTAATTTTGCCAGAGGCAAGAACCAGGAACGCACTCCCCGCCTAGGTTTCCCTCTCTGTGAAACCGGGTGCTCCTCCTCCTCCCTGAAGGAGTAGCTCAGCCTGGAAAGGTCACATGATTTACAAGATGCTGCTGACACCCCAGGGCCTGATGTGGGATTCAAACTCTCTGCCATGGGGTTCCCAGGCATTGTCAGAAAGGTGGGATCTGGGCCTGAGGCCACTCATCAGAATGATTTGGGGTGCTGGTTAAACAGGAAGATTTGGACCTTTTCCTCTTCTCCCTGCTCTCCCCGCCCCCACCCTCAGCCCCACCCCCACCCCCGATGCCCTGGCCCCTTGCCTGGATTCTGATTCAGCAGTTCTGGGGCCCAGAACTACCCACTGTCCCTTCACCAAAAACAAAAGAAAAGTTTCCTAATTGGTCTCCTGGGACTCAGAAAAACCGCTGTGCAGGTTTGGGTGGGGGGGGGGGGGCAGATTGCCTGGGGTGATCCCCTGCAGTTGCCCTGAGGGGCCCTCCCTGAGGGGTTAGGGCTGGGACACAGCACCAGTCACCCCAGTGAGGGGTCACGGGCACACCTTTCACTCCCAGCCTCACTGAACAGAAGCATGGCTTCTCTGGCTTCTGAGTCTGAACTTCTAGCCCCATGGGAGGCCTGTGGGCCAGCTGGGGACTGAGACACAGCCCCTCCCCTCCCCCTGCTCCCTCAGACACCCAGTGCAGAACACACAATGGAGCTCTTCTTCCCCTCCTCCCGCGGGCAGTCTCCCCATCTGGGCCAGAGAGGCCTGAGGGCTCTCAAGTGTCAGTCCCACCTCGTCCTGGGCCCTGAACTCCACTAGGCCCCACACGCAGGCCCAGGTTGCTGCGGCCTCTGGTCAAGGGGGCACTTTTGGCATCTCCTCTCATGCCCCCCAGGACACAGACTGCCCCAGGCTTTGCACCTCTTTATGAAACCAAACCCAGAAATGCCTGTCTGAGGGCCGAGGGGCCTGGAGCGCTACTGGAACGGGGCCTGCTCTCAGGACCCTTAGGAACAGAAAGAGACTCAATGTTTTACACTTTCTGAAAACTGAGGAAACCAAAGAAGATAATGAGACAGCTAAAAAGGCCCTAGGGAGGGAGTTTCCTGAAGCTGCTGGCAAGCCTGGAGTTGGGGGGGGCACTTCCCCATTCCCAGGAGAGGGGCAGTACCTGCGCGGGGTCGGAACAGGCCTGCCCGGGGGACCACGCAGCCGAGCTCCAGGCTCCATGCCGGCCCGCAGCCCTCACAGCCCTCTCTGGACTCCATCCATCTTCCCCAGAGCGAGGAGGAGGCCGGCTGAGGGCTCTCAAGGGGAATCAGAGGCATCGCCATGGCTGGAGGCCTCTTGGCCAGGTCTCAGTCCTGCCTGCGACCCTGGCCACCTGCCCAGCCAAGGCCCCTGGGTTTTGTTTGATTTGGGTTTGGGTCTGTTCCTTCGGCTTTCCCCTGCTCTCCCTCACCCCAGTGCCAGGCCCTCTTGATTCAGTCCTGTTCCCTGGGCTAGGAGTCCAGTGGGGGAATCAGACCTGTGGACACCTAATGTAAGAACAAGCCAGAATGTGCAGTGAAAGCTCTAAGGGGGAGGCCAGGGCCAAGGTCATGCTGGAGGCTGAGATGAATTTGGGCTGGGGAGGCTGGGCAGGCTTCATGGAGGAGACAGCACCTGCGCCAAGCTTTTCATTCATTCAAAAAACTTTTTAACAAGGGCCAACTGTGTGCCTGGCACTGTTCTGGACACTGGGATACATCACTGAAAGATATTTCTTCCCTCCTGCGGCTCAGATGCTGGTTGGGGGAAGAAACCAATAAACCAATAGACAAATCAATATATAGGATGCCCTATGGTGGTATGTACTATGGAGAACAATAAAGCAGGGGAGAGGGGAGAGAGTGCAGGGGTGTGAGTGTTGCTATTTTTATATGGGGTGGTCAGAGCAAGACTCCCCAGTAGGGTGAGATTTGAGCAGAGACCTGAAGGGAGTGGGGCAGCAGACCATGTGGCCATCTGGGGGGAAGAAGGTTCTAGTGAGAGAGAACAGCTCAGAGGTAAGACTGTCTTAGAGTGTTTAGGGAAGAGCCAAGTGGCCGGAGTAGGCACCTTGCAGAAGGAGCAAGGTGAAGAGCATACAAGGTGGGGTGGGGGATGGGCTGGTCACCCAGGACCTTGAGGCCATTCGGGAGGGATCTGAGCAGAGAATGGCGCATTTCTGACTTAAGTCTTAATGGTTTCGTTCTAACTGCTGCGCTGAGAATACTTTGGGGGTACAAATGCCAAAGGAAGTGGTTAGTTTCGGAGGCCAGGCAGGAGAGGACCATGGGTTGGCCCAGGGTGACAATAGCAGAAGTACGGATAGGTGTGTTCGGATTGGGGATATATTTTATTTTTATTTATTTATTTTTTTAAAGTAAACTCTACACCTAACATGGGGCTTGAGCTCAAGACCCCAAGATCAAGAGTTGTATGCTCTACCAACTGAGCCAGCCAGGGGTGCTTGGATGTATTTTGAAGGTGAGCTTTGAGAATGCAACAACATTTGACAGGTAGAGACATACGGAGGAAGGAAGGTCTGATGGGCCCCAGACGGAAGTGTAGAAAGAGTTCCAGGCCTGTGGAAGATGGCATTGGGCAGGTCTGCAGGGGGTGAAGGAGGGTCCCAAAGGCCTGGGCAGGGGTGTAGGCAATGTGGCTCGGGGAAGGAGGCACCCACTCAGAGCCACGCTTTGGAGCCAAGGGGCCGCTGTGGATGCTGGGGCTGTAGCTCCCCAGGGTCCCAAAGGCCTGTGAAAGGAAAAGGACCCTGCTCCCCTCATGCAGGCTGCGCTGGGGATGGCCCAGCCCACTGCCTCTGCGCAGCCTTCATTCAGGTCACAAGCAGGTGGGTCATTTACTTCAGGGCCCTCAGCCCAGGATTCTTGCTGCTCCTTGAAATCAAGCCAGTGGGCCTCACAGGCCCCAGAGAAGGGGTTCCTCTTGCAGAAATAGAGCAAGCAAGGTCTGTCCCAGGGACAGTTGGTTTTACCTGGGTCAGGAGAGTCAAGAAAGACCCTCTCTGCCTAGGAATGAAGAGGGGGTTTGGTCAGGGAGGATAGAAGGGCTTTGGCAGCTAGGACTGCCCACCCCAAAGGCTGGCTGTCATCTCCTTTCTCAGTTGTGCAAGACGTTCCGAGCCCCAGACGAGCTCAGCTTTGTTCCCCATTCACCCCCACCCCCCCGGGAGACAGAGGCTCTGCTCAGGGCCCCATTCTTTTTTTCTTTAAAGATTTTATTTATTTTTTTGACAGAGAGAGACACAGTGAGAGAGGGAACACAAGCAGGGGGAGTGGGAGAGAGAGAAGCAGGCCTCCCGCTGAGCAGGGAGCCCAATGCGGGGCTAAATCCCAGGACCCTGGGATCATGACCTGAGCCGAAGGCAGACTTAACTGACTGAGCCACCCAGGCACAGGGCCCCATTCTGCAACACCTTCTCAACTACCACTGGAGGCAAAGGGGCAAAGGGGCAAAAGGGAAACTGAGGCACAAAGCTGGTGGCACACACGGGAGAGCCCCACGCTCCTGATGCCAGCCTCCTCAGTCACCCCTGCCACTCCCTGGGGAACTTGTGCCCTGCCTCCTGCCCCAGTTTGGGTCCCTGTTCATGCTCCTTTCCCCTATACTTTGAGAGCAACAACCAGACTCTGTTCATATCTGTGATCCCACAATCCCAACCCAGAAGAGTTAGGAGTTCACTGGATGAATAAAGGGATGTGGGATTTCCTGAGCGGTGGGTGGACAGGATAGGCTTGGAAAACAGGAGAAGTAAGGAAGGAAGCTCCAGAAGGAGCCTGGCCAATGCCACCCTACCACCCACTCCCCATGCTCCAGAATGAGCCATTGCTAACATTTCCCAAGCACTTACTATGAGCCAGACCTTTGCATTTGTATGCACAATTTCATTTGGTCCTCACGGGATCCCCATGAGGGAGGTACAATCACCATGCCCATTTTACAGATGCAGATAACCGAGGCACTGAGAGGCTGAGTTATCTATCCAAGGTCCCGTGGCTACTAAGCAACAAACCTTAGGATTCAAAAGCAGATTCATCCAACCCCACATGCAATGTGCTTCACTGTCTCCCATGCTCCCATGTGTGTGTCTATCTCAGGTTAGCCTGGGTGTACCTTCCCTGATGCCCAGGCATCCCCATCCCAAGACAACTGTGGTTATGTCTGAGGAAAGCCCTTTATAAAATTTTCAAATACCACTGATTACTTGTGGTAATCATTAATTACTTGTTATTAATGGTAACTGCTCTTCTCTTAGTATTTCCATCACCTGCTTTCCAGCCCCCAATGGAACCCTCTATTTGTGGTCCTCCCAGCCCCATGTTTAGGGTGGAGTGTGCCCCGCACTCTGCCCCTTCCCATCACAGCCTGTCCCATCCTATCCTCCCCTCCCCCTCCTCCCCATCCTTCCTGGAGGCAACCCCCCAGCAGCAACACCTGCCCATTTCCCCCAGACCATTTCCTGCTCACACCCCCTGTCCCTCCCAGCAGCCAACAGCCTCTCCCCCAAGGGACTGAACTGATTGTTTCCCAGACCGTGGAGGGGCAGGATCTGGAATTCTGATTCCAGGCACGCCCTTCTGCTCTGCAAATTTGGGGAGCTGATTCCAAGGCAATAGGGAGATCCAGACACAGGAAAGCCCAACAGAAAAACCAAATTCCAAAGAAGTTCTCTGAGAATTCCAAGTTTGGGGAATTTGGAAACTCCCAGATCCTAAGTTCTAGGAATACCCAGACCCTCAGGATTCGGAGAAGGCGATCTTGGAAATTCTTATTTCAGGACTTCTGATTCCAGTTCTTTGTGGAAACCTTTCTTTTCCACTTCCTCAGGCCATTTGTATGACTTCAATGTGACTGACTTTGAAAGCCAGAAGTAAATTTAAAAATCCTTCTCCACATAGAGCTGTGAAATTCCCAGAAATTTTATGGGGAAATTTTTTTTTTAGGTCCCAAATATGAAATTATTTAAATATCTGTAAATCTCATTATTTAACGCTATTTGCAGAGCAATGGTGACTTGGTTGGAGCATTATCAAGAATGTGACCAATGTTGGGGTGCTGGCTGGCTCAGTGGGTATAGCATGTGACTCTTGATCTTGGGGTCATGAGTTTGAGTGCCGAGCCCTACGTTGGGTGTAGAGATTACTTAAAAATAAAAAAAATCTTAAAAGAAAAAAAAGAATGTAACCAATGTTTGAGCCATTAGAGATGTGAATGCCCCAAAGGCACCCATGCAAGATTCTCTCTCCCCCCCATGCTTTTCCACTTTTCCCCCACTAGCCCTTGTATCTACTCCTTAGACTGAGTTTGAGTAGAATCCCAGCGCTGAAGCTTCTTGGAAGATCTGGGGTGGTCTGGGCAGGAGGGATAAATTGTACAATGTCCTCTCTGAAGCTCAGGAAATTCCCTGGCTTAGGCCCTCCTCGAAACCTGGCCAGTGGCCAGGGCTCCCACAGTTCCCGTCCCCATCATAGCTGTCCTCAAGCTTGCGGTCCTGCCCCCTAGCCCTGGCTGGCTGCGGGAAGGGATTAGGGGCCCTAGGAAGCCTTCTTGTGGTACCCCCCCACCCCTTTAGTGTCTCCAGGCAGATCAGAGCTGGTTACCCCCCTTGTCTGGCCCAGGAAAGGGGAAAAGTAGGGGGAAGGAAAGAGTGAGGACCGGGGGAAGGGGGTCTGACAGGAAAAAGACATTGGAGGTCAGCGAACCTCCACAAGTCTGGCTGAGTGAGAAGGGTCGGATTTCACAGCCTGGGGCTCCAGACACGGGCCAGGGTGGGGGAATAGAAGGAAAGGGACGGACCTACAGAGTTGGGACTCTCGCTTGGGACAGAAGAGCTTACATTGTGTGGTGGGGAGCTGGGTGTTGGGGAGAAGGACAGGGACACATGGAGGGAGCTGGCGATTTCAAGTGACACTTCGATGGTCTGAGGCATTCCTTCTCTTCTGCACCTGCCCTCCTTTTCCAGCTCTGTCTGCAGCCCCTCATCTGGCTCTTCCCCAGATGTCCTCTCATGCCCCCTTTCCCTGGCCTGCCCCTCCAATCCTTCCCCCGCCCATCCCAATTTTCCAGCCCTCCCCCAACTCCTGCTCTTCTCAGTTCCCCCAAATCAGTGGCTTCTCCAGCCCGCCCCTTCGATCGCTCTTATCTGGCTCTGGTTGTCCCAGCCCCCGTCCGAACCCCCAAGCCCTACCCCCGGCCCCCGCCTCTCAGCCCCCTTTCCGCAGCGCGCCCGCCGCGGGAGCCCGGCACTAACCCGATTCGGAAGAGCAGCCGCTTGCTGCGCGCCATGAACAGGCCGCGGAGGGTCCGCCGCGCTCGGCAGCTGCGGGGGCTCACGAGCAGGACGAGGACAAGGAGCAGCAGCCCGCAGCCGGAGACCCACAGCCACGGCGCGGACCAGCTGGGCCAGGCCATGCTGGGGGCAGGCGCCCGCGGCCGACCGCGGGCGGGCGGGGCGGGGCGGGGCGTTGCTAGGCGACGGCTCGGCCCAGGCCCCTTGGCAGGGAATCGGCGGGGTTGGGGCCCCGCCCCCTGAACTGCCAGCCTGGGGGGGCGTGGGGGGCATCCTGGCCCCGCCCCGCTCCGCGACTCGCGTTCGAACCCGCCCCCTCGCCACCCTCGGCCGGGCGTAAGCCCCGAATGCCACCCGCAGGACGCGGCCTGGCCCCGCCCCCGCTGGCCGGCCCGGGAGCGGTCTCCGGACCTGCGCCGATCCCGATCCAAGATCCCCAGAGGGCGGGGAGGCGGTCGAGGCTCGACGGATGCCCCCCTACACACACCCCCACTCTCGACAGCCTCCCACCTTCCCCCAACAGGGGGACTCTGCGAGAGGCCCTGGAATGGTCCTCTTGGCGGGAAATCTTAGCCTGAAACTTTTTCGGCTGGAAGGAACCTGGAAGATCATGTGGGTCAATGGCCATTCATTCACGTATTCATTCACTAAATTACTATTCTGTGCCCTCCTTTGCGCCAAGCACTGTTCTAGGCTCTGTGGATGCAAGGGTCAAAGACACACAGCCTCTACATTCCTGGAGCCTGCAATCTAGATTCTGGCAGGGAAACAAACCAAATAAGCCAACAAACATAATTATATACGCATTTATTTATATTTATATACACACATATATATACACACACACATATGTACATATTTGTGTGTGATTACAAAGTGTGCTGTGATAAAGGGAACGAGCAGAGGGGCCAATGATAAGGAGGACAGAGGACCAATTTAGATGGGCGTGGGCCTCCCTAAGCAGGTCACCTGTAAACCATATACCCTTAAGGATGAGAGGAGAACACAAAGGTCAGAGGGTGTGATTGAACCAGGATTATGCAACAATGGGTGGCAGAGACAGGAGTAGGACCTTGGTATCCTGCCTCCTAAGCCCAGTGGAATTACCACATCATTCCCCCCACCCACCCCCTGCTCCCGCCCCCTGCACTGCTGCCTTCCTGATGGGTTCCAGAAGTTGTTGAGGTCAGTGGGAGGGAAGCAGATGCAAGGGCAGGCGTGGTGACATCGACAAATTTGGGCAAACCTTCTGGCTCCAGCCCTAGCCCTGGCCCAGCACAAGAAGGGAAGGAAATACTGCCAACAGTCAAGTTAGCTCTCTCCTGCTGGGAGTTGGTTGGGGAGGGAAGCAGGTGAGGCAGTGCTCTTGTTTTCTTCCCTGCAGCCTGGGCTCGGGCCTAAGAGGCTGGATAAGCTGACCCCCGAATCACACACTCTCTCCCTCTGATAGACAGCTGGATCTAAAGGCTGGGTCCCCAGCGTGGAGAGCAGAGACATATAGCATCGTTACGCACAATAAATTGGAGGCCTCGTCTTCACCCTCAAAAAAGCCAAGAGATGGGTTGAGGAATCCCTAAACAGAACTGTAATCCCAACACCTAATCCAGAAACCCCAGACATGCATGGACTTTCTCTTATATGGATACATCTTGAGGGCCAGAACCTATGGCCTTCTCCCTCCCTGTCTCCTTGCCCACGATCCAGCTTTTTCTCGGAGCTTGGCACACCAAAGGTCTGAATAAACACGTATCAGATAGAATGGAATTAGGCTGCCACCTGTGATTAGCTTCCCACCTGTGAGTGCTGCGCAGGAGGCGGAGAGGAGAGAATATCAACAGGCTACTTTGCAGAAGGCCCTTCCAGGCCAAGGGACTTTGTATGTCTCTAAGTCTGTGTCTGTACATGCAAAGTGAAGAATTATGAAGCCTTATCAAAAGTCATTGTGAACACACCTTTCTGCAGGTAAGGCTGTGCCAGGCATTATATTGGGAAATTAAAACACAGTCTCTGTCATCTGAAACAGGAAATGCAGGCTCAGCTATGAGCCTGCTGAGAATACAGAATGATCGAATTCTTACTCTCCAGACACACACACACTGACAAGATTATAGATAATCATCCAAGATGCATTTTATGAAATACATGGTGCCAGGACAGGGCTGGGGATAAGGAGTGCGGGTGGGTGTTTTAGGGGCCTCATGTGGGCTCAGGAAGCCCTCCTCTCCTCCCCTGGACTGTTCTGGAAGACTTACAACATCTGCTCTGAATCTGCTTTGAAGATTTTATTTTTTAAGTAATCTTTACACCCAACGGGGGGCTCAAATTTACAACCCCAAGATCAAGAGTCTCAGGCTCCACTCAATGAGCCAGCCAGGTGCCCCAAAATCTGCTTTAGTGTCATCTCCTCTCCCATGAAAACCTTCTGTCCCAGCCAGACTGATGCCTCAGTATTCACCTCCTCCTGAACTTGTACCTTATATTACCTAACTATTTGTCTTTCCCTGAATCCATCATATTGCTCCACATCCTTGAGACTTTGCGCATGCTGTACCTTCCGCCCGGAGTGTCATTCATCCTCTGTTCCCCCAAAGACTCAGATCAGATGTGCTCTCTTCAAGAAAGCTCTTCTTGAACCCTCTGACCCCAGCATGGGCTTACGCATGGGCCCCTTATGCAGCTCTAGGTCTCGTCCATAATCCTATCTTTCAATGCAATGCCTCATGCTATATATATAGATATATATATTTGTTTACATGTCTATCTCAAGAGTCTAGAGTCTAGAAGACTTTACTGTCTTCCTGAAGAGTAGGGAGTATGATTTAATTGATTCATCTTTGAATCTCCAGTGTCTGGCGTGGTACCAGATGCATACTAAATACTCACAAATGTTCTTTGAAATGTCCCAATGCCAAGGCCCCTGCTTAATGACACCAAGCCTATCTCTTCCACTTTCTCAGATGCCATTCTTGCCCTTGTCACCATGGACCAGGCACACTGTTCCTCAGATGGGCCAAGCTCATTCCCACCTCAGGGCCTTTGCTCATGCTCCCTCTTGGAACGCTCTTCCCTCAGTTCTTGAACAGGTAGCAGCTTCTCATCCATTGGGTTGGAGCTCAAATGCCAGCCCCCCCCCCTTGATGGGAATAGCCTGTATCCTGAGCTGACTGATGATTACATGGCTTATCCCAGGAGCCCCCCACAGCGGGGTTTTTGCCTCACAGAAGACATGTGGCCAAGTCTGGAGACATTTCTGATTGTCACAAAAGGGAGGGGGAGGTGTGCTAGTGGCATCTGGTAAGTAGAGACCAGGGATGCTGCTAAACATCCCACGCTGAACAGGACAGCCCCACGACAAAGAATTATCCAGTCTCAAATGTCAACAGTACAGAGGTGGAGAAACGCTTGCATAGGCAAGTGTGAAAATTCACCAGCTTGTGCCTTAAAAATGCGCGCACTTACCATATGTAAGCTATACATCAAATTAAAGAAAATTGCGACCCTCTCTGAGAGGCCTTCGTTGACCACTCCGTCACCATCGGCTGTATTGCTCTGCTCACTTCCTTCATCACGCTTTTCACACTATGTTATTTTGTGATTCTCATCTGCCCCCCCTGCTGGAATGAAAGCCCCATGAAGTCAGGGAAGGATCTGTCTATCTCTGCCCCACTGTATTCTCAGTGGGGTGCACAATGCCTGGCTCAAAGTAGATGATAAGCATCTGTTGAATGAATGAGTGAATGATAGAAACCAAGAATGAATGAATGATAATTTGGTTATTGCCACTGAGCCCTGTGACCGTCAGAAGACTAGCGTTCTGACCAGTGGGTTGAATCCCTGCAGGACTGACATGCAGAAGCCATTCCCCACTCAGGAGGGTGGCTAGTGAACAGGGAGTTGGGACAAGCCTGGTGACGGCCCTTGGTTCCTAACATTAGGGGAGGCTGCAGGAGGGCCAAGTCTGAGGAACCCTTCTTTGCCCATGACCTCCTCCCCTGAGCAGCCCGGGGTGCATTGCCAAGGCTAAGGTTTGCCTCTGCGACTCTCCTAGGAGAGACCCCCTTAATCACCTGGGTCAGGTGACTGGCAGTGTGTCATTCTGGCCTGTGATGGGGGGCTTTAGAGCTTAACTCACAAAGAGTAAGCCTCCCTGCAGGTTCCTGGGGTGGGGGTAGGGGGTTCTCGAATCTGCCCCTTATCCACTTTGCCATCTCAGTTTCCCTGTCCCTGGTGTCTGAATCCTGTCTTCCCAACTGGCCCGGGACCTTCCATTAGGATCGAGAGCCTGCCTTCATCTTGCATCATAGCTCAGGCTTGATGCCTGGCGCTTGGCTGGCGGTCAAGAAATCATGGTATTGATGGTGGTGATGATGACGTCGATGATGATGAGCGGTCAGGAAGGATCTGAGACAGTTGGAGCTGTTTGAATGTTAGAGAAGAGAGACATCTTGTTGGACCAGTGTGGAGAAGTGAGTTCAGTGTAGAAAAGGCAGCCGGATGCAGCAGCGGTGGCTAGGATTATCTGGCCCCCCCTCAGCCCAGCCCCATATCTGCTGCCCCCATGCCGGGCCCACCTTCCCATTGTGAACCTCCTTCCCAGGCGCTGTGCTGTACACTCTGGAACCCTGGTTTGCGTGGGAACAAGTCCCACCCCCACCGCCACCCCCCTGACATCTATTTCCTTCCTCCCTCCTGCTGCCCTGCCTTCTGGAGGGGGAGCCTTCAGCCTCCGACACGTGTTGTGTGCCATTCCAGGGCAGGCTCACTGCTCCTCCTGCCTCGCGTGAAAACCTCTCTCCAGCCTCCTCAGCAGCACAGTCACTGACCCAGCCCAGACTCTGAAGAGTAGACACCTGTTCTTGGTCTTCCTGCCTGCTTCCTGTCATAAGGGAATTCCAGCAAGCATGGCTCATTGGAACTTTCAGCTCAGCTGTTCTCAAACTTCAGAGAATCTAAGAACCACTCCGGGAGCCTGTTAAAATACAGAATCCTGGGCCTCTCCCCAAAAGATTCCAACTTGGTAGGTCTGGCTAGGGCCCAGGAATCTGCATTTATCGTAGGTTACTCTGAACTCTGCCTTGGCCTCAGTTCCTGACCTCACTTCTAAGGCCTTCAGTGCAACTGAATGGCCTAATCACGTGGTCACACCCTGGATCCCCCTGGAACTTCTCTACCTCGGAAAACCTCTAGTCCAGTGTCCTTCCCTCTGAATCCTCAGCCCCACTTCCTGTACTCCTTTATCTCTAGCCCCTCAAACCGTATGTTTCCTCCCAGCCCCTTAGCTCCTCCTGCCCACATTTCCTTCCCAGTGAGAACCTGGGTTCAGTCCCTGGAACCACTCACCAGCTGAGGAAACTGTCAGCTTCCTCACCCCCTTGGCCTACCAATCTTTAGCCTACCAATGTCCAGACCTGCCTGGACCAACCTGACAACCCACCTGCTCTGCCCCACCCTCATGTTGGACAGGGCTGGAGAAAATGGCCATCCCATGTGAATGAGGGTCTCTACCATTCCGGCCTTACTGGGACCCCCAAAACCAATGCATGACAGTGCTTTGACTTTGCTGAGATACCTGCTCATGACCCCAGTTGCTACTGGAAACCTCAGGCCCACCTCCAATTCCTTTGCTTCCAGCCAATATTCTTCTTAGAGGAAATAATTTCTGTGCCCGCCCACCCCCTACAAATTGTGCTGCTTCCATACACATTTTTAGAGGAAATGCTATTAGCCTTGCTCATACCTTCAAGTGGTGTTCCTGCTGACCACTACTCTTTCTCAACCTGTGAGCAAATGTTAGTATCTCATTGCCTTAAAAAAACTTCC
This sequence comes from Mirounga leonina, assembly GCF_011800145.1. Classification (NCBI taxonomy): domain Eukaryota; kingdom Metazoa; phylum Chordata; class Mammalia; order Carnivora; family Phocidae; genus Mirounga; species Mirounga leonina. Next base: position 18,620,659 of record NW_023270377.1, read on the forward strand.
TTGACTTTGTATCCCTTTCTAGATTCTGTTCTGCCATTTATCTTGACACAATTGAGCTTCCTGAAAGTTTGTCTCCATGGGTTTGGTAGATTGTATTTCAGTTCTCAATTTTTTTTTTTTCCCAGTTCTTAATTCTTCATCTCTCCCTGTAAACACATCCCTTGTCATTGTGACTATGCACATTTCAATGAAGGTGAAATATATTTCCCCACACCATTGACATTGGGTTTGGTCTTGTGATTTGTTTCCGCCAGTGGAATGTTAGCAGACAATGATATAAGCAGAGGTCTTAAATATGCGATTGTGGTTGAATCTGGTCTCTATATCTATGCCTTTTGCTATGAGACCATCCCTCGGGCAGTTGCTGGTCTAAGGAGGATGAAAAACACATGGAGCCAATTTGACCCCACTCACACCTAGACCCTCCAGCCCAGCCCAGCAGATCCCAGCCTAGATCAGCTGAAACTCAGCCTGCCCGCGGATGCATGAGAGAATAATACTTATTGTATGCATCTCAGTTTTGGATTTGCTTGTTATGCAGCATGATTGCAACACTAGCTGATGGAGACAGTGGGACGCAAAAAGATTAGTTATTAGTTATTAGTGTCCAGGTGCCTGAAACCTGATGCTTGTATAACTGACCAGCTATTTGGAAAAGAGCAATTTAGATCTGTGCCTAACAGAGTGCAGCAAAATAAATTCCAAGTGAATGAAAGTGTTAAGGACATAAAATTAAACCATACAAAATTAGAGGAAATTTAAATACATTCAACCTCTGGACAGTGGAAGACTTTCTAGGGCTAAAAGCAATAGAAGTGTTTTTCTAATTTTTTTGGTAGGCATCTATTACTCTTAGACAAAAAGCAACTGAAGATCTAACAAGGGAAACAATTACCCTTTTAGCTACTTAAAAAAATTTAAACCTTTCAATTAAAAGAAAAACCATGGGATGCCTGGGTGGCTCAGTTGGTTAAATATCTGCCTTCGGCTCAGGTCATGATCCCAGGGTCCTGGGTATTGGGCTCCCTGCTCAGCGGGGGGGCCTGCTTCTCCCTCTCCCTCTGGTGCTCGCCCTGCTTGTGCTCACGCTTGTGCTCTCTCTCTCTGACAAATAAATAAAATCTTAAAAAAAAAGAAAGAAAAACCATGCATGGGCAAACAGAAGAAAAAGCCAACAACAAAAAACGTGGAAAATATTTGCCTCAAATTTGTCACAGAGTTAATCTACTTAGTAAATAATAAAGACCTTTATACTATAAAGACCTTAATAAATAAGAAAACAAAAAGCCCCCAATTAACAAAGGTGTAGCAGATCCTGCACGGTGATTAATACCCATTCTCCACTCCCCCTTTTTCCCTTGTTTACCCCTATTTTGCCAGCTCTCCTATGAATGGCCATAGCTTCCAAGTGAGCCCCTCCCCAGCCCTGGTGGGTGGATCTTGACTGGTCCAAGCCAATTGGTGTATTTTTTGCCCTGCCATGTAATTGGTTAGACCCAGGAATGTGATGCAATTCCTGCCATTAGATAATAATAGCAAATATTTATATAGCACAAATCATATGCCAGGTACTGTTCTAAGTGCTTTAGGCAGAAAAACTCTCAGCTCCCACAACAGCCCTGTAAGTCAAATAGTTATCATTCCCATTGTACAGATAAGAACATTGAGGCACTGAGAGATCAAGTCAATTGCTTCACATTGCATAGCTGTGAGATGGGGTGGGGGGAAATAGGCTGCAGTCCTTCTAGGAAGGTTTTCCTGGTGGTTGAAGAGGAATACAATAGGACTGTGCTCTTTTCTTGCTCCAGGATGCTGTCATCTGCCTGTGTGCCCGGAACCACAGCAGCCATTTTAGGACTAGGAGGAAGCTGCCAAAGAGGATATTGCAACACGTTGGAGATGGCAGAGCAAAAGTGAGGATCCTTGAAGACATAACCAAGTCCCTGAATTAACCAGTCTGGATTACCTTGCCCCTGTACTTCTCATTATGTGAAATAAAAATAGTCCTTATTGTTTAAGCCACATTCAGTTGTTTTGTTTTGATACTTGCAGCCAAAGACATTCAAACTAATACTGTGGGTAAATTGTCCATTTTAATATAAAGTGGGGAAAAACAGGATACAGACATGTATAAATTTTGTATCATTGATAAAGTTGCTGTAAACAAAAATGCATGGAAGGAAATCTAAGATGCTACCAGTGATGATTGTTGATTGATGGACTTCTGGGGTATCGCTTGTTGTCTTTTTCTTATATTTTAAAAATATTTTCTGCCCTACTCTAATGAGAATGTTTTACTATTTTAATAAAAAATTATTTTAGGGGATGCCTGGCTGG